>NC_048218.1:184736031-184791227 GCF_002007445.2 Ailuropoda melanoleuca | reverse complement strand
TGATGGGTAGTAAGGAGGGCAGGTATTGCATGGTGCACTGGGTGTTATACGCAACTAATGAAAGCATCAAACTTTACATCGGAATCTGGGGATGTACTGTATGGTGATTAACATAATATAATAAAATTTAAAAAATAATTAAAAAATAAAAAATAAAAAATAAAAAAATAAAAATAAAAGTTGAGGTGTTTAAAAGTTTAAAGTGAAAGTCCTTCTGTATTCTCTGATCCTATCAACAGTATTAACAATTTTGTGCATATATCTTCATTATATTAAAGTATTTGATTTATAGTAGTTTTAGAGGTCTCATTTTCACAGTGATATTTTTGCTACCATCAACCACATTAATGTTCTGACCATTAAAGTCATATCATGAATAAATGGGTTAAAAATTATTTCTTAATTAAAATTATTCCTGCAACTTGCATTTCTTTAAAATCAGTTGGTTGTAATAAAGTATATAAAATGAAAAATTAAACTTTGTGATACAGAGTACAAATTGCATTAATGATTGATAGGTAATATGCATGAAATGAAAAATTACTAAGCAGGGAGGAGAAAGTGTTTATCCCGCTACCAAATATTCAGTGAATGGATTATAGCTGTGATCATCCCTCTAATGTTTCTCATAGTAATTGTCAGGAAGAGGTATGAAGAATCATGGGACCTTAATAATATGCCTTGCCATTTTAATTGCTGAGACAAGTAAGAGAATCTTAATTGCCAGGAGACGCATTACTAATTAAAGTGTCATTCTACATTCATTCTGAAATAATTAGTTTGAATATTTGTAAGAGCTGAGATATAAATTTAGTTCCAAATTCAACAGCATACCCACAACAGACTTTGTTAAAGTGATCTATGGTTAAGAAAGGTTAACAATCATAAAATTTTTAATGTTTCTTTAATTTGGTACAATTTAATTTTTATTGGATTATTGAACTTGAAAGAATGGAGTTCATAGAATCGTAAAACTTAGTATGGTTTTTAAATTGCTGTAACACTAAGTTGAATTCCTAAATTCCTTTCAGATTTCAGGGATATTGATATTTTGTTTTGGCATTTATCACAATTTGGGAAAAACCTTTAATGAATAATGATGTCAACACAGTTACATTATAATGTATGAATTATAAGGTCTGTTAGCACTACATGGCAACTTATAAATGTAGTCATGATTTAGTGGACTTTTCAAATTCGGGACTGAAGTATTTAAGTTTGAGATTAAGTAGTTAAGACTTACGTACATTGTTACATATTATTCTAGGTCATTCCTTCTTACTATATAACATTCCATGGTATTTATCACATTTTATCTATGCAGTCCTCCAGCGATGAACACCTGAATTATCTCCAGTCCATCATAATAAATAGTGCTCCCAATTGTCTCCCTTTGTGTCCACTTGTAGGCCTATGTAAGAATTTCTCCGCCATGTAGCAGAGAATACAGATACTTAATTTCGTTAAGTATTCCGGGATTGCTTTCTAGATTATCTGTTCCTATTTACAGTCCTACTTCCCTGTATCATTACCCCAAATTAGTACATGTACGTTTCTAATTTTTGCTTTTTCTGATGAATGGGAAATAATGTTTTATTATGTTTCATCAGTCTGAAAATCTGTCCCTTTGTGATTCATGTGTTCGTTCTTCCCTGCCGATTTGCTTTTTTTTGTTTTAAATTCTTTTCATTGTTTTGCAAATGTCCTTTCTCTATATCAACATTGTCCAATAGAACTTCAGTGATGGAAATATGTACCTGGACCGTCCAATAGGTTAAACTGCTGTGATGCTAAGTTGAATTCCTCAATTTCTTTTAGCTTCTCGGGGTATTGATATTTTTTCATTATTTTGTTTCAGGATTGATCACCATGTGGGGACTACGCATGACTTTTGAGCACTTAAAATGCAGCTAGCATAACTGAGGAGCCAGCATTTTTATTCTACTTAATTTTTGTTAATTTAAATATAAATAACATTTACATTTAATGTTATGGCTTAGTCAGTTAAGCATCCCACTCTTGATTTCAGCTCAGGTCTTGATCTCAGGGTCCTGAGTTCAAGCCTAGCGTGGAGCCTAGGTTTAAAAAAATTAAATAAATAAAAATAGCCATATTTGTCTACTCTGTTAGCAGAGAGGTCCTAGATAATCTTTTGTTGGTTTTAACTATTACCAACATCCTCTTGATCTATGACCTGCTGGATAACCTTGAACAGAAATGCTTAATAGTCAAATCCATCAGTTTTCCTCCCATGTATTTGTGCTTTTGGAGTTCTGTTAAAAGTGTCCTCCATCTCTAAACAGAAATAATCTCCATTTTCTTCTTTTAGGTTTATACATTTATGTTTTATTTTTATGTCTTTAATCCGTATAGAGCTTCCTTTGGAATATGGTATGAAAAAGGCCTCCAATTTTTTCCCAACAAGCCAGTTTTCCCACCTCATGGAAAATCCACCTCCACTTTTGCTTTTGTGATATAAAAGAAGGCCTGGTTTGTAGTAAGCTAACTTGATCAATTCTCTCATTCTGTCATCTGCAAATAATAGGGTTTTTTCCTCTTAATTTAGTGTCCTTTCTTTTATAATATGGGCCAGGCCTCTAGTGCTATATTACTTAGAAGTGACAGCAGGCAAACTTGCATTTTCCCAGTCTTAGAACTAAATCTGTATTAGGTTGTCCAGAAAACAGAACCGATAAGATACACAAATGTGTTTATGTTAGATGTATCATAAGGAATTGGCCCATGGAACCATGAAGTTCGGCAATTCCAAAATCTAGAGAGCTAATGTCTGAAGGCCCAAAGTTACTATAGAACCAGGAAGAGCCAGTGTCCCAATTTGAAGGCCATCAGGCAGGAGTTGATGTTTTAGTTCAAAGACTGTCAGGAGAATTCTCTTACTGGAGGGAAGGTCAGGTTTTTGTTCCCTTCAGGCCTTCAACCAAGATGAGGTCCACCCACTTTAGAGAGAGCAGTCTACTTGGTCTACCAATTTAAATGTTAATTTCATCCAAAAAGCATCCTCACAGGAACACCCAAAATAATGTTTGACCAGATATGTGGGCACCCTGTGGCTCAGTCAAGTTGACCCATAAAATCAACCATCACAGTATCTAAGATTTTTTTTATTAAGCATATTTGCTTTATGTTCTTGGTATGCAGCTTTGCTAAATTTCTTAAACCAAAAATGGTTAAACTTTATCAAATGCAAATGCTTTCTCATATCAAATTAGTAGTACTTTATTTCTCCTTTAACCATAAGTATGGCGATTTACATTGGTGGGTTTTCTGATGTTAAACCATCCTTATATTTACAGAACACAATGTTTTATTAGTTATTTTAAATATAAATATTCTCAGCATTGGCAAAGTACAGAGATCACCACATTCCTTATCTATAAATTGGTGATGATTCATAGCATTCACACAGAGATACTGAATGAGTTTAACCTTCAGTCTGCTTCAGGAATGATATATATCTAACAGTGGAGTGAAGCAAGAAAGGAAATATTTTCTTGTTTTAAAATTCCCATAGATATTAATTTTTGACGCAACATAGCTAGAACACGTGTTAGAATCCACTTCTTTCAGACCCAGTCAAAATTTTTCACAGGCATAAAATATTAAATATTTATGCCATGAGTTTTCATTTTTAGGCCACAAATTTTTTCGGAATAGTGACTCTGTCAGATCTCTTCGATTGTATTCTCCTTGGAGTTCATTGAATTCTTTGATGTAAAAACTAATATTTCTCAGGGCACCTGGGTGGCTTAGTGGTTTAAGTGTCTGCCTTCAGCTCAGGTCATGATCCCAGGGTCCTAGGATTGAGCCCCGTGTCTGGCTTCCTGCTAGTGGGGAGTCTGCTTCTCCCTCTGCCCCTCCGCACTTCTCATGCTCTTTCGTTCTCTCTCGCTGTCTCTCAAATAAATAAAATCTTTAAAAACAAACAAACACTTCTCATCAAATTTGGGACGTTTCTGGCCATTACATTTTCAAAAATTTTTTCTGCCTTTTCTTCTGAGACTTCCATTATGTGTATGTTGGTGGTGCTACATACATGGAATTCCACCGATCCCTGAGCCAATCATTGCTCCTTTTTCTTCCCCTCCTCCTTTATTTCTTTTCCTCAGACTGGATAACCTCAATTGCCTTTTTTCATACACATGGCTTCTTCTGCCAGCTCCAATCTACTATTGAGTCCTTTTAGTGAATTTTTAATATCCATTCTTTTAAATGCCAGAATTAGATAATTTGTTTTCTTATTGACATTCTCTTTTTGATGTGACATTATTTCATAATTCTATTGTCAGTGTTTTCTTTAGTGTTGGAAAATATTTAAGTGTTGTCTAATATTGTGTGTCTTCTGCCTTATTCTGTGGGAATCATATTATAAAATCTGGGTTTGGAGAAACCCAATTACAAACATTTCTATGAGGATCCTTGCCCTGTTGCAGATTTTCTCCCTTTCTCCAATAGTGAGAGGTAGTCTAGGGTTTCTTCTAAGGTCTTTTCATCCCCTCATCCTCTAGTGTGGTTGGAAAAGTAAGAGTAAGACGTACAGTGAAATTCTTTGAAAAGTTCTGAAAGGCTCCAAAAAAAACATGAGTCACTTTTGGTGATGTTAGATTCAATATTGCATCCCATCAATCTGCAGTCTTACCATTATCCTTGAAAACAAGGTCTATTTGCCATGGAATTCTTGTCAAAGTTTCAAATACATGTGTCTTCATCAGTGATGCAATGATATTCTTCATAAGTTCTTAAAGGAATATATGGTCAGTATAAATAATAACTTGTGCCCTTTCTGTACAAATCACATGAGCATACTGGAAAGAGTCCTTGACAGCAGCAAGCAGTAGTTTAAATAGGACATGTAGCCATTGTCTGGTAGAATATTACCCTTTTAGAGTACACATCTGTTATGCTACTAATTAGCAAGATGATGAAGCATATGATTTCTTATACCTGTGACATCAAAATAAAAAACAGTAATTGCTTTAAATATATTTAAAGGAACTAGTCCCTTTATATATAATCATATTTAGTTCTTACAACTTGATGTGAGGTTATATATGATATAATTTATATGATGTATTTATAGATATCATTTATATGATATTGATGTCACTATTATATCAATTTACAGAGAGATTACTGAGGCAAAGGAAGTCAAGGAATTTTATTAAAGTCCTATAACTACTAAGTGACCATGGTTTAAACCCATTTGTCTGCTTCCAGGGGTTGTTCCCTAAACCACTAGACAACGCTGCCTAATAACACACAATACTTTTCTGAAGTGATTACACTAAGAGTTCACAAATGTCAAATGCTGCCAAAGGCCAGACAAATCAAATAAATGCATGAAGTCATTAAGAATAAGGTCATGAAGAGTGGAATAGTCCAGATTATGGGAATCAAGAGAACATGAAAAGCAATGCAAACTGTACATTTTTAATGCTGTGCTTTCAAAGCACATCTGCAGGCCAGATCTGTCCCATACGGTCACCATTTTGCATCTCTTGGTTTATGGAAATTATCTCTCTCTATTCTTTGAAAAATTTTTAAGGCTTTGCTGGTTGCCACAAACTCAAATAGCATTTATTTTTTAATGAGTTACATATTTTTTAAGGAGTTACATATTTAAGGAGTTACATATTTTTTCATTGATTTCATTGAGGTAAGAGAATGAAAGGGATTTTAAAATATTTTGGAAGTTTCTTCATATGTTCTCTTAATAATGAAGGAGTTACATATTTTAAGGAGTTACATATTTTTTAATTTAAGGAGTTACATATTTTTTCATTGATTTCATTGAGGTAAGAGAATGAAAGGGATTTTAAAATATTTTGGAAGTTTCTTCATATGTTCTCTTAAAATAATGAAGGAGTTACATATTTTAAGGAGTTACATATTTTTTAATTTAAGGAGTTACATATTTTTTCATTGATTTCATTGAGGTAAGAGAATGAAAGGGATTTTAAAATATTTTGGAAGTTTCTTCATATGTTCTCTTAAAATAATGAAGGAGTTACATATTTTAAGGAGTTACATATTTTTTAATTTAAGGAGTTACATATTTTTTCATTGATTTCATTGAGGTAAGAGAATGAAAGGGATTTTAAAATATTTTGGAAGTTTCTTCATATGTTCTCTTAAAATAATGAAGGAGTTACATATTTTAAGGAGTTACATATTTTTTAATTTAAGGAGTTACATATTTTTTCATTGATTTCATTGAGGTAAGAGAATGAAAGGGATTTTAAAATATTTTGGAAGTTTCTTCATATGTTCTCTTAAAATAATGAATTCCTCACTGATGGGCACTGCTCTTACTCTGGCATCTAACCAATGACCTTTTCCATTGTCTCTGTTGTGGTTATCTGACATTAAGGTTTTAGAGACGTGGCCCTATTGTTTACTGAATAACTAATTGGAAAATCCTACATACTAGGGTCTTGATTTAGGACATAATCCAACATCGGTCTAATATTTATTCATCCTCTCAGAATTGCGTCCACCCATAGACTTGGAGTGATGAATATCTTAATTCATAAGTATGTTTTAAGTCTGTGTCTTGGTCATAAATATAAAAAGCAAATCTGCATAACCACTTTTAGCCAAGTGAATATACTTGAGCCCCTCTGTGTAGTTATTTTGCTAAAATAATGCTGGGAGGGCTTTGTGGAAATAGGCTTTGCATGTTAAAAGCTCAGAGTATTCCTAGTTCTAGGAATTTACCTTAGTACAAAAGCAAATAGTTTAGATTGTTTAAATGTAAAATTAGGTAATAAAAGTCCTCGTAATAAATGCTTTGGAGTTTCAATCAAAATAAAAATCATCCCTTTAAAACAGTTCAATAAATAGAATTTAGAGCACTAAATATTCAAACTCCTAAATCAGTGGCAAATTAGGTAATACACGGGGCTGGAGATGTGAATATTATATAATGAGGATAATAAAGGAGTTGAATGTGGTGTGCCTCGGGTGCACGTTAGTAGCTAATTCCAATAAGAATGCTTTGCAATCATTTGCTGGTTTAGATGCATGTGTTCAGCTAAATGGAAATCTTGGACGTTCTCTCATACACCCCATTATTTGTAATTGAACACCTGATTTCTATCATGCAACAAATTAACATCTGCACTGGATCTGTCTTTTATGCATATGGATACACTGATTAGAATTTTGCCGATAGGCAGATACTTGAAAACAAAAAGACAACATTGTGAAACACTTCCAGCCGTAATTTTTGATTACATATTGAGAATCGTTTAATTATCTTACTCCATTTAATTAGCCCTTCTACTTAGGTCAATTGCTTTTTTTATTAGCATGACGTGTTGGCAATTTGTTAATTGGCATGGAATAACATGAGACTTTCTGGGATTTTGTATGAGATACATATTCCATGTGTGCTTCAGGAAGTTACGGGAAATGCAGAGGTAAATGTATTCATTAGTCCCCTTACAGCATTTGCCAGTGTCACTATGTGGTGCTACCGAAACCCGTATTTCTGCCCTTTGATTTCCGTTCTTCCATTATGTCGAATGAGTTTGTTGGTTTGAGTGGTGACAAAATTTGTAGACCCTCCCTGGGTATACATTTAAAATAGAAGGTTCTTTTCTGAAATTAAGAGAATGATAAAAGGTGAAGAAGGGGGGCACCTGGGTGGCTCAGTCGGTGAAGCGCCTGCCTTCAGCTCAGGTCATGATCCCAGGGTCCTGGGATCAAGTCCTGCATCGGGCTCCCTGCTCAGCGGGGAGCTTCTCCCTCTCTCTCTGCTGCTCGCCCTGCTTGTGCTCTTCCTCTTTCTCCCTCTCAAATAACTAAAATCTTAAAAAAAAAAAAAAAAAAAAAAAAAAAACAGATGGGTGTGTGTGTGTGTGTGTGTGTGTGTGTGTGGGTGGGTGGGTGGTAGGTGAGAGGGAGATAGGCAGAGAGATATATGCACGTAAGAACATTATTAAAAAGATTTAGTCAGTATCAAGCCTTTAAGCACCAGTCCTCTTTGCCAGTGTTTTCTGTTTTAAATAATTTTGGCGTATCAACAGTTTCCTTTTGCAGCTCAGGCCCCCCAGTTTAGTGATTCCATATATATTCATTGAAGTAAAAAAAGAAAAAAAAATAAGTAGAAGCTTAGACATTTTTAAATGAATTACAGAATATTATATCCCCAAATATCTATGGAGTGTATGTGAAGGTATTATCACACCTAGGAAGAAAAGCTTATTTTCTTCCAAAGGCTTCCTCTAGGATATGGCACAGACTTGTGCCTGCGCTGGGGGAGGCAGGTGTGTGCCCGCAGCCCATTTCACCACTAACTCTTAACTGTTGCATTACATTCAATTAAGTACAAATCACTTTTTTCCCTAAACCCTAAATTATTATCACAACTTTGAGGAAATGTGTCATGGTGATAATGGAGACCATAGAATAAAGTTAGTTTTCCTGTTAGTCATTTCTTGATATTCTACTTTCTTCTAAATAGAATTTGTGATTACATCATACCAACATAAAATTAAAGAGCTCGAGGAGATTTGGGGATGACTTGGCCCAACATGAATGTTGTGTAAGGAAAACACAGATGGCAAGAGTGGTAGGTCTTACTAAAATATGCGCAAGTATTTATGCAGTTGACCCGTACTGAGGTTATGCTGGGCGAAGCACCAGGGCGGACATTCTGGCAAATAGAAAGATAAATTTACATGAACTCCTTCCCAGTGAGAACCGGTCCATTTTCCTTTGTTGTTAGTAATTTTTTCATCCACTTGGGGGCACTGTGATCAAATTTTAGAAGAACAGAAAAGTGATTTTGTTTGATTTCTGTCACTTAGAAACAATTGTTATTCTAAGGAAATCTTAACTGATTATATAATTTTAGGTAAAAACACATTTTAAAATATATAGGCGTAGCTGTGATTTTTGTTTTGTTGAAGTTTTAGAACAGGTATAGATTAATGAGTGGTTAATGTTTGGTCCCTGGACCAGAGCACCAGCAGCAGAGTCTCAGGCCCGATCTACTCAGGGCCCAGAAATCTGTATTTTCACAAGCTCTCTGTGTAAGATTTCATCGCTAACTAACATTTGAGAATCACTGAATTAGGATAAGTGGGTTTTGACATGTTTTTGAATTTCTAACTGCTCAGACAATTATTAGGTTAAAAAATTAGCTTATCACATATACCTGATATATTGTGAACATGTATTTCTAGGAAATGTTCCTTTACGCTCTAAGTCATGAATCTGAAAAAATACGCTGTTTTTGGCCCATGATTATATAGCTGGGTCTATAACACTCAGAGGAAAGGAGAGCTGAGTAGTCACTTTCACCCCCCCAAGTTTTTTTAATCAAATGAAAATTGGAAACGTCACTTGTTTTATGTAGATTAATCGGTCAATTAATGGAATTTCTCAAATCTTTGTGATGACATCCAGACATGGCCTAGATTTCAACATCATGCTGCTGACAGTATTTCTTTACATTTTAGAAGCATCTTTACATTTAAAGATCTATTATTGATTGGGTCATTAGCTTCTCCTGTAAGGCAATTAAGAAACCAATCATTAGAGGCACCTGGCTGGCTCCATCCATGGAGCCAGTGACTCTTAATCTCAAGGTCAGAAGATTGAGCCCCACATTGGACCTAGAGCTTACTTAAAAAAAAAAATAAGAAGAAGAAAAGTAGGGGGAAAAAAATCATTTAGTCTATTTACAGTCAGTAAAAACAGACTCTGCTGAGACCAGTTTTAGAATTCTTATCCATCTAAGTGTAACATTTAGTATAGTGACTATACTAATTCTCTTTTTAAAAAGTAGTTTTGGGGGCGTCTGGGTGGCTCAGTCGTTGGGCGTCTGCCTTCGGCTCAGGGCGTAATCCCAGGGTCCTGGGATCGAGCCCCATATCGGGCTCCTCTGCTGGGAGCCTGCTTCTTCCTCTCCCGCTCCCCCTGCCTGTGTTCCCTCTCTCACTGGCTGTCTTTGTCTCTGTCAAATAAATAAATAAAACCTTTAAAAATAAATAAATAAATAAATAAATAAATAAATAAATAAATAAAACGTAGTTTTGTTCCTCTGTTGCTGAGAGTTTGTGGAAACTACTGGAAGGAAATACTGCTGCACTTAAGAACTCCTAAGCTCTAGTGTTTTAGTCAGGAGGGAAGATCTGGAGATCAGAGTGGCCGGATGGCAGGATTGGGACTGTGAGTTTTCCCTTCCCAGAGAGATTCTCTCACATCCTTCAAACTATCCTAGGCCTCAGATATGCCCTGTTTCTACCTCATTTCCTTTCTTTGACGTTGTAGACATTCCTTCCTTGTTTCTCTTTGTCCAGTTAAAGTTGTGTAGAACTTCTAAAAGTCTTTATGCTGAGGGAGAACAAATGGTAAAGTCACAAGGAGTGAGAAGTTGCCTGTACAGCTTGCTGTCATTCTCATGGCTTCTGACAGGTCACCTGCTGTCCTCGGATAACTACGCTCCCCTCAAAAGGCTGAGCTGACACAGTCGGCACCCTTTGAGGGTCACCTACTGTGCGCACTTTCTCATTCACAGCCAAGCCAGCAACCAGGACAGGATGCCTCTCGCCCAGTACACAGTGGCTGGTCTTGATCTTACTGATCTGAGATGAAGACCGCATTCTCCATTTGTAAGAGGTAAAATCTTCCGTGAACATAATAGTTTTATGGACATAGCTGGGGGCTGTTCCTTCACAATTAACTATAATTATAAAATGAATATTGTGGCAAAGTCAGAAAATATTCAATGAATATTCAATGAATAGCACTAGGTAATACTTACAGGTAGTCCTTAATACAGTGTTCACAGTATTAAAAGTATCAAAAGTTGTTTATAAACTACGTTTGTTGTAGTTTACAGCAATAACTGTATTACCTTATGGGACCGTTGTTATTAATGGAGGTAATGTAGGTGGAGTACAAGCACAATGCCAGCAATTCAGTAAATCTCAAAAGATTTGTAACCTGTTGCAAAAAAACAATGAAATGAATTGAGAGTAGTTATCTGAAGAATCCAGTATAGAATGTATGTTACGACAGAATATATTCTAATGTAATATTATAGTCTGTCATTTGACTCCATTTTTTTTGCTTTGACTTTTTGTTACTTGCAGATGGAATAGCAAGGGTAATTAACTTGAATGCCAGCATAGTAAATCTCACCAGAAACCTTATTTCAGACTTTATTGTTGAACATTCCCTCAATATTTACTAGGATTTTGTATAGTTTTTTAGCGTTCATAAATGTTTGATTTTTATTTGATGATTGAGGATCATTTATTCATCTGTGATCATTTATGATCATCTGACTGAAAATCTCAGACTTGTAACAATTCCCGTGATAGCTTATCTTCACTTTTCATAATATTTTCTACCTTCTGTTAATGTTTCTGGGGAGCATATCTTGAGTCCTAAACCATACAAAGTAAATATTAAATATCACTAAAGAGCACTGTTTCTAAGTTAGGTCTTATAATCTCCAAATAAGTTTGTTTTCTTGTCTATTTCCTCCTAATTGTAGAGCAAAGGCAGGCAGGAAAAGTCCTCTAATAAATTGAAAAGTATTTGGATCCTTGTCAATTACAGTTACATGGTAATTTATAACTTTGTAATAATTCATGCATCCTATTGAAAAGCAGATCTTTATGTGCCAACAACTGAATCAAACCCCAGACCCCAGGATGTAGTTATGATAGGGACCTTCAAACAAGCTCTCCATTTTATTTTCCTAGGAAAAAATATGCCTTCTTAATTGAAAATGAACAAATCTCAAATTTCTTGGCAGTTGTTCTGCTATTTAAGTGGTACCACCATAAAAAGAATTGGGGGGGGGTAGCGGTCAGTGTCTTCTATGTATTAATTTTTTTTGCACTACATTTTATTATTGAGCTTTTAACAAGAAAAATTCAGGAAAGGAGCGCCTGGGTGGCTCAGTTTATCGGTCTCACGGTATCGGTCTCTTCGTGAGCATGGAACCTGCTTGAAATTGTCTCTCCCTCTGCCCCTCTCCCCTGCTCATGCTTTCTCTCCGTGTCTCTCAAAATAAAAAAAAAAAAGAAAGGAAAAAGAAGAAATCAGAGATACCTTTGGAATGGCTTTATTAATTCCTCTCTGAAATAATCTTGATACTCCAAATTCTAATCTTTATCCCTAGCTCTATGGCTAAATGGCAGGGGGCCTCTGCTTACATTCGTTTTAAGATTAGATCCTGGGGCGCCTGGGTGGCAGAGCGGTTGGGCGTCTGCCTCCGGCTCAGGGCGTGATCCCGGCGTTGTGGAATCGAGCCCCACATCAGGCTCCTCCGCTATGAGCCTGCTTTTTCCTCTCCCACGCCCCCCTTGTGTTCCCTCTCTCGCTGGCTGTCTCTATCTCTGTCAAATAAATAAATAAAATCTTTTTTAAAAAATAAATAAATAAAATAAAATTAGATCCTGGTATATTTTTTTAATAAATAGTAAAATGGTTATTTATCTCCTTTGCTCCATATGTATTTTTCTGTTTTACATACATTTCTGCCTACTGCCTATGAATGTGTAACTCTCAAGATTCCATCAAGAAGGGAATATTGAGATATTTGAACTAATGTATGTTTGAATACATTTGAAATAATGTACATTAACCTTGGGGGAAACTTTGGTTTCCTATACTGACACACGCATTAAAATGCAAGAAAGAAAAGGACCAGATTTTGTTCCAAAGTTGCATTTTAAAGGAAAGTATCTTTGGAAGTGGTACCGTTTTTGTTTGACAAAGTAGTCCTATATTTCTCCAGTAGGTGGCGCAAGCACTCCCTGAAAACAGAACAATATTTTGTCCTTTGAGAACTTGGTAATAAAGGTGGCACTATTTAAGGAGTATTAAGTAAACTTCAGGACATTTTCTTTTTTAAGAAATGTAAGACGAAAGGTTAGAAGAAGGTGAAGTGGTAGTTCATTTTGGACATATCAAACTTGTCAAGACATTTTAACAAATTAATGTAGAATACCTTTAATGCCTAGTAATAGGTGAATGATCAAAGATATCACCAAGGTCAGTTTTAACCAAAAATGCCTGAAACCGGGAGTCTGAATATGTTTTGTAAATGTCAAAGGTTTTTTTCTATTAGCTATCTTGATTTCATTTTTCTTTATATCCTGTATTCATAGACAGAAGTACTGTGAATATAGTGTAAGAGGCAAATAAATAAATAAATGGAATCCTTAAGCTTTAAAATTAAAGGAGAATGGGAAGCATTTTACAAGCCTAGCCCAATGAATCCCAGCCTCACTGTAAATGGCCCCCTTCTTACTATTGCCTTTATTTTGTTATTCTCCCCCAAATAAGTAGGTATAGGTGAGAAAGAAACTACGTCAACGTGCATTTTTCCATAGTATCCTAGAATTGGTTTGTTTGTTGATAAATAGCGATTTCTTAAGAACCTAAGGAATTTTAGTAACTGGGAAATATATATGTACTCCACAGAAATAATACTTTTATCTGATGAATGAGAAGAACTGGTTTTGTTGTAACTTGTGCAATATCCTAGTTATACTTGATTTTAGAAAAACAGACAGATTTTTGCCCCACTCTTTGAAATTTTTTAAATAAAGTTGGAAAATTTATTGTCACTCCCCCACGCTCTCCAGAAAGTCCTTCAAAAAAGTTAGTTTGAAATATTTTTCAGTATGTTCTATTGGTCTAATGATAATGATACCTTGATTGACATTGTGCTTTGTAGTTCCAGAGCCCCTTTTACATACATCATTTCACTGTTTTTGTAATGACACTGTTTGTGATACTCAGGGCAAATACTGCTGTTCTATTTTATATGGGGAAAAAAAGGGGAAATCATACCAGGCACACAGCCGTTAAAGAGACTTAAAAATATCATTTGTTTCTGTCTTTCTCTTCTTCCCCTCTCCTTCCTTGTCTCTGTCTCTCTCTGAATATTTTCACTTTTTCATCTCTGTTTTGAAAAAGCGGTTACTGCACACCCCTGATACTTGCTTCCACGTGTAGGGACATCCATGGTGGTCTTACTCCCAGCCTCCTTCCCCTTCCATCGGACTTACCTGATTGGTTACCCGGAAAGCAGGAACTGGGCATGCGTAAATCTGCCCTTTCCACTAGTCCCTTGAAAGCAAGTTGTCCATAGGGAGTTCCCGTTCTCTGCTTCTCCCTGAATAAGTCTGTCAGTGACAGGATCTTCACAAGGACACGCCTGTCTTGTTCAGCGTGGTCTGTGACTGGAGTTCGGAAAGTATGTCCTATGATAATACTGAATTAGATGATGTTTTTGCCTCTTGTTACTTCTGTTCTCTGAAGCCAATTTGTTCAGAACCAAGACAAAAGAGAAGAATATAAAGTGTTGGGCCTTCTGAGAGACTCCAACAATGTCCATATATCAGCAAATTTTTTAAAAAAGGATACTAATAAAGTTAGAAATCTGGGGGAATTTTGAGATCGATAGATATAGAATAATTATTCTGTTCCATTTTGACTAAAAGGCCCTGTGATGCTGTGGCCTTGGGACTCTTTCCAGTAGTGCTTCAAACTGTGTCACCTCAAATTCAGGGGTCACAGGGGCACCTGGCTGGCTCAGTTGGTAGAGCATGTGACTCTTGAACTCAAGGTTGTGGGTTCAAGCCCCATGTTGGGGCTTAAAAAAAGAAAGTTCAGGAGTCCCTGTTTTGGATAATGGGGTGGTGGGTGGACTGGACTCCTGAAATTCTGCACCTGCTTTCGTAGCAGGTGCTTCCTGCTCCCCTTAGGTTTTGATCTTCCATATTAAGTTAAATATTAGAATAATGTTCTGCTTAATCTATTTGAACACTCATGATTAAGTAAAAAAAAATAACTTCATGGAATATTCAAGGCTTTTTCTTTTACTTTGATACATATTATGTAAATTTTTGCTGAAGATTTACTTTTTTTCTGTTCTTATTATAATTGTTTCGAATTCCAGACCTAGAAACATCCGTTTAGTCATTCCAAAAATGTTTATGGACTACCTGCTCCATGAAGGCACGGTGTTGGGATAGAGTGGGGCGTCGTGACTGATGTGGCCCTTGCCCTTACAAGAACTTATGGTCTTGTATTAGAAACAGACCAGTTCACGGCCATAGGCCGTGGCAGCGCTATGGGAGAAGTGGTCACATCTTGCCTAATGCATGTAATGAAGGAATATGACCTTATTAGGGATATCAGGGAGGGCTTCTCTGAGAAAGGTGATAGTTGAACTGAGGGATGGGAAGAAATTGGAAATGTGAGACTCAAGAACTAAATTAATTTAAATTGTGGGAAATGATTGAAATTGTAAGAAGTGTGAGACTGATGGGATAAGACCGAGAACACACAAACTATTAGAGGAGCACGGAGAACAGACTATCTTTGAAAAGGAGTACCTGGTGTCAAAGAAAATATCCACAGATGTCAGCACAGGCAGTATTTACAGATGTGAGCCATCGCTGAGATCTAGGACCAGCTCATGTGTCCAGAATTCATGAGCAGGGTATTAGAGAAAGATGAGCAAGAACAAGAACAGGGACCTGGGTGGCTCAGTCGGTGAAGCGCCTGCCTTCAGCTCAGGTCATGATCCCAGGATGCTGGGATCGAGTCCCACATCGGGCTCCCTGCTCAGCAGGGATCCTGCTTCTTCCTCTCCCTCTGTCTCCTGCTTGTGTTTGCTCTCTCTCTCTCTCTCTCTCTCTCTCTCAAATAAGTAAAAAATCTTTAAAAAAAAAAAAAAAAAAAAGCAAAGCTGGGTCCTCGGCCTGTGTATCAGGTAGCTTATCCAAACAGTCAGGACAAAGTGTGAGACACTGAGGCCAAGTACGGCATCAGAGCTGGAGTGATGGTCCCTCAAGTCTCGAACCAGAGCTCCACAGAGTCCTCCATGACTACAGGTAAGATTGGCCGTGAGGCGTAAAATTGAAGTTTGAAGTGACAGTGTAGGTAGAGCAAGGCTGTTAGGGAAGCAAGTCTGTGGAACATGCTGGGTGTCAGGAGGAATTCAAATGCCTTTGTAAATGACTCACATGAGGATAAGGTACTTGAAAGACGAGTATAGTTTGTTTTTTTTTTATAAATTTCAGAGTCCTCCAAAAATGTCCTCATTCACCAAGACCAGAGAGTAACATTAGAGANGGTATAGTTTGTTTTTTTTTTTTATAAATTTCAGAGTCCTCCAAAAATGTCCTCATTCACCAAGACCAGAGAGTAACATTAGAGAATAAGAGATCTTTCAGAAATCAAATATAATCCATGGAGATTATGATCCAAATATTACAGAAAACTTTTTTTGCCCCAAACATAAATATTTATAGTTTCCGAGTAGAATGATGTTATTCTAAATATGATTCTAAAATGATATTTTAGTTATGATTAGGGTATTTGTTAATTCTGAACAGAATGTAAAAACTCAGTTATATAATTTTATTGCTTAAAGACTCATTATCAGTATTCTAGTCTAACCAGTTTCCCACAGTGCATCCTGGAGAACATTACTCCTATGAGATATTCTATGAAGAAGATTCTGTAATTTTGGAGATGCTACACGCACTGTCCTCCCCTCCTTTCCCACTTCTTAGTGTGTCTTCCACGTCTTCTACAAGCTCTTGTCCCCTCATAGAGAATGTTTAGCTTTGTTTAGCTCAGTATTCCTCACATGTATTTGCCCCCCAAATTTGTTCTTTTTCTGCATAATACTTCTTTGTATCCAGATGTCCGAAAACACACAGTGGAAAATACTGAATCTCACATTACCTTCTCGATTTTCTTTTTAGAGTCTATATAGTTTATAAATGGGTGTTTTGTGTTCACATTTCATCTTGAATATGAAGGAGGTAGAGCAGATATCTCTACTTACAGAAAACGGAGACCTAAAGTTTTCTGCCAACTCAGGATTACCTGTATTGTATATAATGTTTAAAAGTGCTTATTTTGCTTTGCGTTGGGAATATTAGGCCCCAAAAGGGAAGGTATTTCCAATAGTCAATAAGATACAATTTGATACAGGGCGCCTGGGTGGCTCAATTGGTTAAGTGGCTGCCTTTGGCTCAGGTCGTGATCCCGGCGTCCTGGGATGGGGCTCCCTGTTCAGCGGGGAGTCGGCTTCTCCCTCTTTCTCTGCCCCTACCCCTGCTCATGCTCTCTGCCTCTGTCTCTCAAGTAAATAAAATCTTTTCTAAAAAGATACAATTTGATACATAAAACCTCTTGCTGAAACTTTTGTTTCATTATTACCAAACCATTTGCATTTTTAAAAAGAAGAGAGTTTAGGGGCGCCTGGGTGGCATAGCGGTTAAGTGTCTGCCTTCGGCTCAGGGCGTGATCCCAGCGTTGTGGGATCAAGCCCCACATCAGGCTCCTCCACTATGAGCCTGCTTCTTCCTCTCCCACTCCCCCTGCTTGTGGTCCCTCTCTCGCTGGCTGTCTCTATCTCTGTCAAATAAATAAATAAAATTTAAAAAAATAATAATAAAAAATAAAAAGAAGAGAGTTTAATAGATTATCTCACAAAAATATCTAGCACTGTCCAAGTGAATTATTTCATTTTAATTGGTAGGTGCCCCAGAGCCTCTTCACCAAGTGTGGAGTGCCCTTCCTTTTGGAATGTGTCCCTAACATGGCCCCCCAGAGAGTCACATCTTCACAGACCGTACCCACCTCACAGGGGATGGGGGCATAGACTTGACTCTCTGCGAGGTAACCTGGTTGGAGTGGGTTCCTCAGTACGTTGTTTGGACATACTTTCACTCATCCCCTTCTGAGATATTTTATAATCTGCTTGGAAAGCTAATTTTCTTTAACTTTTAGCAAAGTAGTAAACGCTTCTGCACATGCAGAAAAGCATTACTTATTTTGAAGGACTTTTAAACAGGAAAAACATGAAACCCTGCCTTCAAAATCTGCCCTCTGTGTTAGAATTTTTGAGAATGAGACTCTGACATATTTGTATAACTTTATAAGTGTTGGTGAGATCATGAACCGTTAAAAAACTGTTTTAGGGCATGTTTTCTGTCGCAATATAAAAGACTACTGCTGATCACTTATCAAAGATAAATAGAGGAAAAACTGCCTTTCTAATAGCTGTCTCTGTACAGTTTGATTTAGACTGTTTGGCTTGTGTGTTGTAGGCTAAAAGTACTGTTCGTAGAACACTACTTCTGTAATTTCCCCAGTTCGGTTTTGTTTCTAGGTGACAGCGCATTGCCCTTCTGGACCTCCTTTAGGAACAACTGCTCATAGTTCTTAGTGTCTCAGCTGAGTTTGGGGTAATAGAGTCTTCCCATGTCGGCCTTGTGCCTCTGTTCCCATCCGAGAGCGTGCAGTGGCAAGCCAGGGTTCAGAAGACAGCTCTTAGACCTCAGACTGTTGTCCTTACTCTGGTGATGCTGATCCGGGCTGAGATTTGACTCAGATTTCACTGAGTGTAAACTACCAGAAGATGGGACTTCTGAGGAAAAGGAGGGGAGACCCTCTTTATTCTGTATGCTGCGATCCAGAAAATGAGTGAAGAACTCTACATTTTACTCAAGTTTGCTTTTCTACGTCTGTTTATACAGCTCACACATTGCAACTTCTTGTTCAACTGTAGGAGTCTCGGATTTTTCTTCATTCATAATTTCTCTCAAATGTTAATTTTGTTTGGTGGCGGTCCTTTCCTTGCCTCCCCACCTCACGTACTCTTTCCCACAAGAATTCAGGAAGTATAAAAGCCAATTTGAAAGTATTTGTTTCTAGTTTCTTAATGCCCAGGTCACACTGTTGTCTTGAATTAGTTTCTTTTTCTCATCCTTATCCGAAAAATGAAACCCCCCCCAAAAGGCTTATTTTGCGGGGTTAAATAAAAGAAAGAATGCAATGAAAGGAAGATTCCTTTTATCCAGGCGGCAGAGAACATGCAGGATGACTGAAAGTGCCTGAGGGCATTTGGTCCCTATTGGTTTTCACATCAGATGCAATGGTGCCCACAGATAGCCTGTATTGTTGTCAGTTAAATGGGATCATGAGTGTCTGAAAGGTGTTTGAGAATGAACCGAAAATCATTTTCACAAGTGGATGATTACTTCTGCCACATGTTAACCGAACTCTATCAGAATGGCCTGGATTTTTGAGCTTTGCATTAATTGCTCTTTCAACCTTGACTGAGGTTTCTCTTTAAGAAAGCCCTTTCCAGGACTAAACGACTCCAGATATTGATTTTTTTTTCCTTTCTGTATTTTTCCTTGAAAAATGAAGCATTGTATAGGAAGACTTTATCATTC
The DNA here is from genome assembly GCF_002007445.2 of Ailuropoda melanoleuca. Taxonomy (NCBI): domain Eukaryota; kingdom Metazoa; phylum Chordata; class Mammalia; order Carnivora; family Ursidae; genus Ailuropoda; species Ailuropoda melanoleuca. The sequence goes on along the minus strand of NC_048218.1, from coordinate 184,771,971 downwards.
AACATGTAGATTGATTGTTTCATTTCTCTGAATTAAAAGCTAGGCTCAAGTGATCTGACAAAAATAATAGTCCTTTTTTCCAAGCACTGAATAATTCCCATATTCTGTATACAATTATGTTTTTCAAATATTCATTAGTGATGATTTTTCATCATAAAGTGAAACCATGAACTCCCACAGCATGGACTCAGGGCAAATAAATTGTCATATTCTCTTTTCTATTAGAACTGTATGCCACCACTCCAACTGAAACGGAACTACAATATTTAGTAATCTGGGGAATTTTGTATGTTGAAGTATCCTTTGAACAATCTTTAAGTTAGAAAGGTTTTATAAAGTGCTTTTAAAGTATTTGGATAATTGTAATGAGTTATTTCATGTTCCCACTTTCCATTTCAAATATGGCATAGAGAGTATCAGCTGTTTATTTACTAGAATAGTGTAAGATATATTGGAGCTCAGACATATTGTGCCACAAAGTTGAGTTAAAGCTCAATTTTAAAAACTAATTGGAAAATGAGTTCTTGAAATCTCATTAACTTTTGTGCTTATATTAGAGAATATATACCATTTACAGAAAAATGGTTTAATTTATTATTAAAACTAATTTTGGAGGGTTTTTGGCTTAAAGGAAGACAAATCACAGAATGATATATGTGAATCTACTTTTAAAAAACATTCAAGGGCGTGCTGTGTAAAAACAAGCATTTAAAATAATTTTATATCACAAGCATTGGAGAATGAACATGTGATGAAATTTAAATATCTCTTTAAAAATTCAACAAAAATAAGCATAGTAATATTACTGATTTTTGTTTGCTTGAAGCTCGTTTTTACCCAATACCATTTTTCTCAATCTGTTGGTGAGACCACTTTATTGGTAATAATACATATCGTTAATGAGCAACACATATCTGAAGAAAAAGTGTCGAGTCCTGTCGTCACAGAACATTCTGATGGATGTCATAAAGGCTCTGATTTTGTCCACAAATGAAAACTTTTAGAAGCAACTTGGGTTATTAACACACAACTTTTTTTAAGGATCATAGTGATATCATAAAGATTGTGCCATTTTTAGTGTTGAGATTCTCTGGTGACTATATATAGTTATCAATAGAGAATGTGAAAAATAATGCTGTTTGCCTTATTGCTAGTAACTTGAGGTTTGGCCTTACCAAAGTTCTTAAATTTCTCTTCTTTCTTCTCTTCACTTGACATTTTTCCTAACAGCATCCACATCCTATTTTAAATATGTAATAAAAAATCTTAACATTCATTGCTGCATATCTTCTATATTTGAGGGTAGAGCATGACCCAAAAATAGAAACACCAAAAACAAAAAAAAGAAAGAAAGAAAAAGTCATAGGCAAATGAACATTGACACACGTTTAGTTGGTTTTTGTGCCTTGTTTTCTAGCAATGATTGCTATACCTCTTTGGCGCAAATAGTACTCCCCATTAGAAGCAGCCCTAGAAGAGGGATTAATTCTTTAAGATTATTGCTGTGTTTATACTGATTTATAAAACCAAATGCTTCAAGGCTTTAAGTCTTATGTGTTAAATCCAAGCTTTGTGTCAGTGCTGCTAATTTCTTTGTTACCTAATCCCGTGTAAGAAGAGACAATTTTAAAGTTAAGCAGGCAATTTTTTGTTCAAAGGGAACAACTTCTTAATACCTTAAGTTGGATGTATTGATGAAAGCAAACACTATTAAATAGTATCTGAGCAGTTACTTTTAAATAATCCAAAATACTCTAGTTACATGAGAATTGTGCTGCATTGGAAATATTTCAATGGGAAAAAATGTTATATATTTAGTACAAATTGGGATTGGAAATATGTGCTTTCCAAATATGTTACATGCAATAGAATATCTCTCTTATTCCCATTCAAATAATTCTTGGATCAAATTTAATTTTGATTAGGGATTTTTTTTTTTTTCTGAGCGCCATACTCTTGAGGCCTGGAGAATGTAGTAGGACTATGAAAATTGCTGATACATGTTCCTTCATTTTCCATCCATTTGTTACTTAGCTGAAATACTTCAAGAAGAATGAGTAAAAATGCTTTGTTTAAAACCAAATTCTATAGGTTGATGAAAATGAATAATGTTGAAAGGCTCATGAAAAAAGGAAAAAAAAAGACACAAAACTGGCTTTCCTCTTTAAAACCTCTTCAAAATAAGGTGAAAAAAACTAGCAGTATGCATTCGAGAATGTTGCTCTTGTGCTGTATGACATTTATTTTACTGGATAACATTATAAATTGCCCCAAAAAGCCCAGTTAATGGTGTGTTCCCAGTTTGGTATTTGGCAGGTCTGATTTACATATCCTTAAAAAAATCCTTTGAGTTAATCATGTAATCGATGGAGAGGAAGCTAATAATGACTCAGCAGGTTACAGAATATGCAGGGAGAGTACAACTGCTGTGCAGACCCACCAGCAGACCCGTAGGACACTAACCAAGGTGGTCTCTGTCCAGAATAACGAATATGCTTCCTGGAAGAAATTCTCTACACCTTTATTGGGTTGAATCAGATTTCATAAAGCAATAAAAAATCAATTTGTTCACAATTCTGAAAGGAAAATATTAATAGATTTTTAAAACTCTATTTTTATGAAACAGAAATGGATGACAGGTAAATAACTTTCAAAGATCTGTTTAATTAATACTATTGCTAGATTTAGCTCTATCAACCGTACCTTCTCCTTTACAGAATCATGCAGTTATAATTGATGTTCATAATAATGACCCCAAGATGCTACAGGGTCCTTTCTAAATCATTAAAGAAAGATCAAATTATATTTCATAACTATCTGAAATCAAGTTGACTTATATATACAAATTCTTCAAAAATTCGTTGTGGATGTAGTCTATACAGAGTAACACATTTTTCAGTAATTAAGAACACTCAAATATCACTACATAAGTATAATGAACTGAATCTTACTGGTTAGTAGAGCATAATGTGTTGAATGTAACTCTAGTATATTTTTCTGAAATAAAAAAACCTTAAGAGAATTTGTAACCTAACACTCAACATTAAAAAAAAGAGAGTGCATTTTTGTTTTTACAGATATTTCTAATAAATGGATTATCCTTTGGTCATTCAAATGATTTCTGCTAACTTTTTCCTTACTCTCTCCACAATTCAACCCTCCCAAAGCTAAGACCACCAAACCACAAACTTGAGAATAGCCTTGAATGATGGTAAACCATCTATCCATTAAAGCTCATAGGAGTTCTCCACTGTGCTCATGATACTTGTAGACTAAAGGTAAGGCTATTTGTCACTGTGTTTGACTTGATCATACCGGAAATATGATTTATGGCTCTATGAGGATTATATTCCCCAAATCCTTGATAATTTTTTTCTGATAAAATAAGACATAGTCTCAAACGTTGTTAGTGGTAATATAAAATTGTACAGCCACTTTGGAAACCAGTTTGGCAGTTTCATATAATGTTAAGCACACACTTTAAATATAATTCAGTAATCCCGCTCCTAGATATTTACCTGAGAGGAATGAAAACACAGACCCACACAAAGACCTGTACATGCATGTTCATAGCACTTTTGTTTATGATTACCAGAAAAGTGAAGGCAATCCAAATGTCCACCAGCTGGTAAATGGGTAAGCACATTGAAGTAACTTCGTAGAATGAAATATAATATTCAGGGGTGCCTGGGTGGCTCAGTCGTTAAGCGTCTGCCTTCGGCTCAGGGCGTGATCCCAGGGTCCTGGGATTGAACCCCGCATCGGGCTCCTCTGCTGGGAGCCTGCTTCTTCCTCTCCCACTCCCCCTGCTTGTGTTCCCTTTCTCGCTGGCTGTCTCTCTCTCTGTCAAATAAATAAATAAAATCTTTAAAATGTATATATATATATATAATATTCGGTAACAGAAAGGAATGAACTCCTGATACAGGCAATCGCATGGGTGAATCTCAGAAGCCTTCTTTTTACTAAGTAAAAGAAGCCAAACACAAAAGACTCTATACAATATTTTTCCATCTATATGGCATTCTGGGAAACAGCTGTAAAGTCAGAAATCACAATAGTTGTTGCAGAGCTGGGGAATGTGAGGAGGAAACTGATCGTGAAAGGACTTGAAGGAAACTTTGGAGGGATGCAGATGTTCTGTAAGTCCATTGTGTTGGTGGCTACATTGCTGTGTCGACACTGGGCAAATTATATACCTAAAATGGAGAATTTTTACTTTATGTGAACTATACTAATAAATCTTACTTTAAAAAAAATGGAAGACACGCGTAGTGTAGAAATGGTGACAGTGTAAAGGCATAAAGAACAATATGAAGGAGCACCTGGCTGATTCAGTAGAGCATGCAGCTTTTGATCATGAGGTTGTGAGTTCCAGCCCCATATTGGGCACAGAGATTATTTTTAAAAAATTATGAAATTCATCTTTAATCTCAACAGCCCAGTATTAACTGCAGCTTAATATTTTGATGCATCTTTCTGGATTTTCTTCCCATGCATGTACTGTAAGCTTGTGTGAGCTTTTTGTTTTTTTGTTTTTTTTTGTTTTTTAATGGCAACTTACTCATTCCTTACCATTTGATTCTTGGACGGTTTTGAGTTTCTGATTTTAAACAATATTGATGAACATCTTGTTCTTCATTCTTTCCTCACTTTTAAATATCTCTTATGCCCAGAATCTAATTTTATACCAGTGAAAAAGCAGCTAGACAGTGATACTAGGTACCTAATGCCAGAAATCATTCTTAGAGTGAAAAAAGCCTCAAATTTCTTGAAATTAAGTTTAACATGTTCTTATTCAGTATAGTTACCTTTTCTGTTGTATTCGTGTCCATTTTATTTTATAAGATCTTGGTCTGGTTAACGTGAAAACTGAAGGGCAGAAACTATCCGTTTTTGCTACATAGCACTTATAATATTTCCTTTACGCCGTCTATTCTTGAATGTAATTTTTTTTTCTTAGGCAGAGAGTAAAACGCTCCTGCCCAGCTACTTCCTAGATAACGCTTGTTCAGTTGTGACTTCCATATATGGTTGATTGAATTCCTTCTTAGAGTGTAACACCCCAGAATATCTCATGGCCAAACATTCGAATGCTTACCTTGGTTCCAGTCTCAAATTTTCTTTTATTCAATTTCTTATATCCTCTCCCAATCTCCAGGACATGTATGTATGTGTCCACCCACTCCTCTGCTGTTTTCAGAGAAATCCTACATTTTCGTTCCCAGTTTGTTGATCCATGATTTGGAATGCTGTTGCAGCAGGTAGTAGTATTCCTTGTGTAGGACCTTCACTCACAGCAAGACTTACACTTGCTGGTGGTGTTGATGGTTTGCGTATCACTATTCACTTTCACTTGTATATGACCCAGTTGCCCAGCAGCATGCTAAGTGAGACCCTGAAAAGAGACCTGAGAAGCAGGCAGTGGTCACGGGCAAAGGTGATTCCAAATGTCTTCTGGGGTTCCTAGGCAGCAGTTTGGTACAGATCTTGCTAGTGCACTTTTATACAGGGCATCTGTCGTGTCTCCAGCATCTAGCTCCTGAGGTCATTGCTGTTAACCCTGTAATAGGAGTTTGGGTGTGTGCATTTCAGGAGAGGGAAATTACATTGGAAAGACAGAAGGAGAGCAGCTAAACACCTATCGCCAAAACCGCGGAAGAGAGATTGGAGGCTAGAGCAAGGTGGGGCAAAGGGTTTTAAAAGGACCTCAGGAAGAAATAGTGAACAGGTGAGAATGGTAGCAGTGGATATCTCTGTCAGTCACTAAATGAATTCACATTGTATCCAGGAGCACAGGCAACGTGGTGTCAAGGGTACTGCACCAGCCAAATAGAAGTTCACCTAGCTGCTGATGCGTCTGAAAGAAAATACATAATGGATTTGGGTAGTGTGGATGATGACTTCCAATGCAAAAGCCCAGTTTTTATTTTGACTTTTAGTAACTGCATATTTGTCTTCTTGATTCTGAAAATTTAGAACCCAAGAAATCAAACTCATAGATACAGAGAACAGATTGGTGGTTGCCAGAGGAGGGAGAGCTAGGGGTAGGACAAATGGGGAAAGGGGATTTTAAAAATTTTTAAGGAGTCCCCATTCATTTCAACATACATCTTGCATTTCTTTTTAAAAAGGGGGCTAAAATGTTGGCTTTGCTTTGCAAAAGAGAATTAATAAGACAGAAACGAAAAATTCAAGCTAAGATTTAGTTTTTAAAAATTGTGAAAGTCTCTGGGGTGCCTGCGTGGCTCAGGCGTTAGATGTCTGCCTTCAGCTCAGGTCATGATCTTGTGGTCCTGGGGTGGAGCCCCTTATTGGGCTCCCTGCTCGGAGGGGAGCCTGCTTCTCCCTCTCCCTGCTGCTTCCCCCTACTTGTGTGCTCTCTCTCTCTCTTTCTCTCCGTCAAATAAATAAAATCTTTTTTTAAAATATTAAGCCTGTATTTGTCATATTTCAAACTTCTAACAATGTTTTCCACTTTTGTAGGACGTGTGTATAAGATTCCGTGGTATAATTTAAAAATAGCTCTCCATGATATGCTCCACTTGATTAATTTTTCATCTCTTCCTTTTCCTCCTTGATACATACGCTTACATCTATATATTCAGTAAGAACAAAAGTTTTATTCTCAGATGATTGACTACTTTATTCATTTCCATTCACATTACTATTTAGCAATGCAAAGTTAAACAAGAGCGCTGATGGTAACTATGTTGAATTATGCCCTGTCCTCTTCACATACATTATTGCCTGAATTTCATAGTTAGGAAAATTTTCCATAAATCAGCTAAGCCACCAAATTATGAGTCTGGCAGAGACCTTAGACATCAGCAAACCCAGTCCTGCCATTTATAGATGAAGGAACAGGAACAGAGATTGGTGCCAGCATTACTTGGGGTCACCCAGCTGGACAACTACCCTTCGCCCTGGGTTCTTGACTCTACAGCCGATGCCGCCTTGGGCCACACTCCTCAGCCCTGGTCACCTGAGAGCTGAAACATTGAGTCCTCTATCCCCAGTTTGTAGCCTTTGTCTCTCCTAAGAAGTGTGTGTAAGAATAAAATTCCCACTGGTTCTTTGATTATCCTTTCTAGCTCCAACTTCGCTCAATTTGTAGTAAGAACTAACAAATTGATAAGCCACATAAATCAATTCCCTTTCAAGAACCTAGAATAAGCTCATTTTGTAACACAGAAGCTACATGTTGCCTCAGCTTTCAAATGCACTAAACTTTGCCTTTAGCAGGCTGGTCTCAAGAATAAACACTTACGGAAGAAATAGGATTACACAGAGCCACAGCGTTATTCATCTGAAATATTCTTTGCTTGTTTTTCTTACCAGATATCTGTATGCCCTAGGACAGAAGGTTTGGAAAAGATGGAAAAAACGTTACTTTGTTCTTGTTCAGGTTAGTAAATTATTTTTCTGTTACAGAATCAATTTAAGATAGCAGTTCTCAAACTTTTGTGTAGTGGGGTAGATCTATTGATATTCACTGTGTTAGAAATTAAAACTAAAAAAAAAACTTTTAAATATTTCATTTTAAAATAAAAGTAGTAAATTTTTTACATGCTAACACAAATAACATTTTTGTGGAAAATACCTGTTTTCTGAATCAGTTTAGGGAAATGAGTGGTATTATTTTACATTCTTGCACATCTCTTCAATATCTAGCTTAATAGAATGCAGCTGTATTTTCATATCAGCGTCTACATCCAATCTGTTGCAATATCAGATGAAATTTAGCCTCTGGAAAATTCCACTGTACACACATGAAAGAATAGCTGTGAAAAAGATGATGTCTGAATATTATTACAAAAATAGTTTGACCTTGCAGATTCCCTGAAAAGATCTTAAAGTTCTTCAGGATGACAGGACCATACCTTGGGAAAAACTGCATCTTTTTGATAATTAATAGATAAACCATAATACTTAGAAGCTCCCATTTTTATACAGATATTCAGTTTTTATCCCCTATTCACAACAATTACATCTGTAAATTACCTGGGCTGGTAGATTTGTTTGCAATAGGATTCTGAATATAGGCAGATTACTGGGATAGTCATTCTGGCTGACTGTGTTTTGTTTTGTTTTTTTAATCATGGAAAACCTTTGCTCATAGAATATAGTCATGAAAATAAATTTACATTAAGGAATAACTTTCTAAGTAGTAGTCATTCCATTCTATGATGAGTCCAAGCTATTTTATCCCCAATGGATATATATGAAAAGAAAATAGTTCTTGGTATTCTTGACATAAAATAGTCTCTAAAATCTTATCAATTCCAACCCATGCATTAAGCAAACTTTAAATGGACTCTATCAGAATAACATGGTGAAAATGCCAAGGAAGGGAAACTGTCATTTGCTATCTTCCAGATGTCAGGCTGTCTGTTCATTGTTGGATGTGCCACAATGGCATGGCAACTTCAGGAAGAGTATAAAAATTCGGTCAAAAGTTTGATCTGCATGGCAAACAGCTAGCCTGTTTGGTTAAAATGTAGCCTTATGGGACTAGAACCAATATTTGGTCAACTAATTTAACAAAAGATACACATACTTGTACACACATACATTGGCCGTCTTGATATAAAGCCCAAGCATTTGCTTTGAGTAAGGGTCTCCTGTTCGGAGTTCTGGGAGAATCTGTCCTCCAAAAACCATACCCATAAGACTTCTTCTTTGGTTTCCAAGTTTAATTTCTTTACATTGTTACAAGAACTTAAATGCATTTACTAATCAGTTTTAATGCAGATCTTTCTGGACATTTGATTTTATTCCTCTTTATAGATGTCTCACATCTAATTTGACAAGTTTGTGTTAGCAACTTTATCAAATCTTTCTAAATCACTCAACTAATTTTTTCATAGAAACAGCAGCTCCTTTTTCATAGTCATACTTCATGCATTACTATGCAGACTCTTTTTTAATTCCATATTTTTAATAGGTGATGTTATTGGCACAAACCTAGCTGACTCTTAATAAGCACAGAGTTTTACATATTAGTCATTACATTTTTTTATTTTTACTTTTTTTTAAAGACTTTATTTTTTTAGGGCAGTTTTAGGTTCACAACAAAACTAAGAGGAAGGTACAGAGATTTTCCATACACCCCCTACCTCCACACATCCCATGGTCTCCCATGTCGTCAACATCACTTGATACAGTTATTACCAAGGATCCCATTCCCTGCCTATTTGACCCTTCTCTCCTCTGTGGCAACCACTGATCTTTTTGCTGTCTCCATAGTTTCACCTTTTCCAGGATGGAAATCATATAGCACATAGCCTTTTCAGATTGGTTTCTTTCACTTAGTAATAATGTGCTTGTAAGTTTCCTCCATGTCTTTTCATAGCTTGATAGCTCATTTCTTTTTAGTACTAAATAATATTCCATATCCCATTGTCTGAGTGAATCACAGTTTATTCATTCACTTATTGAAGGGCATCTTGGTTGCTTTTGAGTTTTGGCAATTATGCATAAAGTTGCTATAAACACTCTGGGCAAGTTTTTGTACAGATACAAGTTTTCAACTCCTTTGGGTCAATACCAAAGAGTACAGTTGCTGGATCATATTTATTATGTTTTAAAGAATGAATCAGAGAGTGTTCATTAGTCTAGAGATCTGGTTAAGTGACAGGCTAAGAGAGTTACAACAGTGTTGATTGTGTATGTGAAAACTGACTCTATTAGATCGGTCTTGAGAGATCAGATGATCACCTCATGGTTTTGGCCAGGTGAGATTTGAGGTAATCCTTTACTCCTTACCTTATTTCCTAATATACGATCACAAGAATCAAAAGTTACAGGACAAAGATGTATACTTTGATGATCGCCCTATAAAAGAGTTTAGAAATGAAAGAAAGAATTAGAGTAGTTTGAGGTCATTAATTGGTGGAACATTAGCCATGTCTTTGGAAAGCTAGAAAGTTCTTTGAGGAACATTAGCCATGTCTTTGGAAAGCTAGAAAGTTCTCTCAGTAACAAAAATAAGTTTAACATCTTTTTTTTGAAGATTTTTATTTGAAAGAGAGAGCACACACATGAGTGAGCGGGGAAGAGGCAGAGGAAGAGAATCTCAAGCAGACTCCCCTTTGAGCATGGAGCCCGATTTGGGGCTTGATATCATGACTCTGAGATTGTGACCCGAGCTGAAACCAAGAGTCGGATGCTTAACCATCTGAGCCACCCAGGCACCCCAAGTGTAACATTTTAAAAGGCAAAATTTAATTTAAACCCATAATTAAAATTTAAATGTAAACCCATATACTCCATAATTGAAATGTTGAAAAAACACTGCCAGACTATAATGAATTCAGATTTATTCTGAGATATCATCTTAAGATCTGAAGTTGTCTTTAAGTGTTGTAATTTTGCATAAATATGTGTATATACATGCCCTCACAGAGAGAATCCCACGCCAAATGTGTTGAGATAAACATGCCAGTACTCTGGCAACTTTTTGAAGTTTTAAATACAATTGAATCTTCCTTTCAATTCCAAATGTAATGGGAAGACAAATTGAATGCACACACTTCAAAATCAAGATGGATGTGTATGGAGATTCAATGAGAGTGACCCATTGGGAGGAACTGGGTAGTTGTTATTAGTATTTTTAAAGAGCGCTCTCATTCCATTGGCACGCAGCTTGTAGGTTCATACCTGCAGGCTGCATTATTGAAAGGTGAAGGAGTCATTTTTCTAGGGAGGACACTGTACCCCTGCTGTGTCTGCTGCTGCCATCGGCAGAATGGTGCTCTGGCGATAATGTGAATCTCATCACCACTTGTGAGTGTGTATTATGTGAGTGATATAGCTGAAGATGTAGCCATCAGCTCAAGAATTTGTGCTCATAAAAATTGATTGAGAGTCAGGTTTGGCCAGCTGCAAAGTCATTGTTCAAAGTGAACACTCGAATAGCTGCTGAGGTGAAAAGACTTTCATATAAACATTTAAAGCAGAGTTCAAAATAGGAAAATAAATTATTAATGTGGGGTGCTGACTTAGCTTCCAAGTAAGATTGTAAGTAAGATGAGTTTTGCTCCCCATTTAGATTCTGAAGTCAGTGTAGTTACTGTATTGAATAGATTTTCATGTTTTTTAAGAGGCGGCTTTTTTTTTTTTAATGAAGGTGGTAAATGTTGGTCCAAGCCAAATTGAAAGAATAATTGATTTTGAAGAATATGTTTGAAATCTTACCAAAGTTAAACTGAAGTGTTTCTTATTCCTTTTTCTTGTGCTTATTCAGTGTCCTGGTATAAGATTTGACACTAATACATTTTTGTTCATTAAATAGCTTTAAAATTCTCTGATTTAATCAAACTGAATTTCTAACTCTGTAATCTGCNGAGGATCTCATTGTTGTAAAGTACTTATGACACTAATACATTTTTGTTCATTAAATAGCTTTAAAATTCTCTGATTTAATCAAACTGAATTTCTAACTCTGTAATCTGCTAATGCCTATTCAAATAACTGTATGCCCCCACATTTGCATATTCTATGATAAATCCAGGTATTTTTGAAGCACTCACCTACTACACTTCTGTATTTTTTCTAATATTTATTAAGCAGTAGTAGCAGGCATTAATGTGAAGCACTTTTAACACATTCTCTTATTCAGTCGTCAGAATAAGGTGTGTTTCTGGGATTAGGTAATAAATATGATCCCGTTGTACAGATACAGTCAATGTACAAAGGAGTTATATCATTTACCTGGAATTACAAAGTTAGTATGTCAGAGAGTCAAGGATTCAAATCCAAATTTAGTCTACAGAGTAAACTTATTTTATTTTAATGCTATGATTAAATTGATGCACACACACACTGTTGATCTGAAGACAAATAGCCATAGGAATAATCACTGTGGATCATTAATTTCATGAGGTACCAAACTGTCTGAGTAGACATGGCCAGTAAGTGAAAGCACAGAGTGTCATGCTCGTGAAGGCCACTTACTGCACGACATCACTGGAAACTGAAGTAGACATCAGTGTTGTTTTGGCCCTGTATCAAAGTGTTCACTGCTTGTTGTCGATGTGTCAGAATCATGACTTGAAGTTGCTGCAAACAACAGCAGGCTATCAAGACGTAATGTTAATTACACATCAGCAGAGTTGGCACAGGATGTAAACAGTCAGCCATGTCACTGAGTGATCCGTACACGCTGCAAACATACGAGACGCGCTCTGTTAGTGAGATGCCATCACAAATCTGCTTGAGACTTAAAAGAAGTGGCTGCCCCAGCGTGTTGCCATCTGAAACATTCAGTCCACGTGGAGGTCCACTGCAGCAGGCTGCTGTCACCGATTTGAGAATAGCATTACGGCATGAAATTGTATGGTCTAGATCGAGTCTTAGGACATCAGCTATTGGCTGAGAGCAATGTGACGTGAAGAAATATATTGTTTGTCAGATTAAGAAAGTCATGGGATAGTGGCTGTCTAGCTTTATGTGTTAAATTGATTTAAAATTTACAAACCCAGGGCATGTTCAATGTGGGATGAAATCAAATCATACAGAATTATTTATGGAGAAGATGAAAGGCCCTCATCAACAGTACCCCTACCAGAATCGTCACCTTATTCTATTCTCATTTTCGAAGGACCATTGCCAAGTAACCATTGCCAGTACAGTAGCCCTCTGAAATTCTATCAGAGCGTGTGTGTGTGTGTGTGTGTGTGTGTGTGTGTGTATGGGCGCGCGCGTGCGCACGCCTTTTCTTAATGGAATCATTCCATATGTATATTGCTTTGATCCCCTTTTAAAAATATTACAGATGAGGTGCCATGTCAGTATATAAAAATCCACTTTATTCTCTTGACTGGATGATTGGATCCCATAGTGTGGATTAACATGATTTGTGCAACAGTTGCCCTTTTTTGGACATTTAAGTTTTTCCCTTTTTTAAATAAGTGATGATGAGGAACCTGGGTGGCTCAGTCGGTTAAGCATCTGACTCTTCATTTAGGCTCAGGTCATGATCTCAGGGTCGTGAGATCAAGCCCGAGCTGCGCTCTGCAGTGAGCGTAGAGCCTGCTTAAGATTCTCTCTCTCCATCTCCCCCTTCCTCTCTGTTCTCTTTGTTCTCTCTGTTCTCTCCTGCTCCCTCTCTCTCTCAAAAAAAATAAAACAAGCAATGATACAATCAAAAAATATACACACACGCACACGCACACAGTCCTTATATATTAAGCTTTGTGTGTATGTGGAAATATTCTTATAGAAATGGAATAACTGGGCCAAAGGGCATGGATACCTATTATAAGTAAGATTATAAAGATTATTTTAGATGACTGAGGAGTACTTAAATAGTCACCAGAACTTTGGTTTATCATTTGTCATTTTTTATAATTAATAGTCATTATGTGTCAGATAGCATGTGTTATTTTATCTTTCATGATGCACCCTTGCAATATGAAAGAAAATTCAAAGTTGTATTGGTTGTGGGCTTATTTAGAACAAAATGGTAGTGGACAAGAATTTTTTTCTTAAGTTTTATTTTTTAAGATAAATCTTGCTTTGTGATCATTGAATTTTCCATAGTGAAGAAAAAAGTGGTCATATTATTTTATACGATATACCCTGGACATTAAATAACAATACTTTTACTTTTCAGATTAGTTCTAAAATATGAGCTATTACATGATCATTTACCTATATCTTAGAAACTAAAATTATAAAAAACAAGGTGAAGTGAACATGGGCTGGATTTAGTAAGGAGAATCTCCTATGGATCAGGTGGTGATCCTAATGCAAAAATGCCTCTTTTATATACGCCCGGTGTTCCCTTAAAATTTTTGTTTCCGTCTTCATGTTTAGATTCCAGGGAACTGTCTGATTCCTCTTATTGCATAGCTCGTACCTACAAAAAACTGCAAAAGACCTATGAGAATTGTCCAATATTGTGAAGTCAGAATTAAATGTAGGCTCAGGTTTTTTGTTTTTTTGTTTTGTTTTGAAAATTGCTTTACAAGTCTCAATTTTAAATGCTGCAATGTAGGTCTTTCTACATATGTACATNGTTTTGTTTTGTTTTGTTTTTTGTTTTGAAAATTGCTTTACAAGTCTCAATTTTAAATGCTGCAATGTAGGTCTTTCTACATATGTACATAGTACATATGTCACATAGTAAAGACTCACTAAATATTTAAGGAAGTGAATATTATCTGTCCTTTAATTTGGGTTCCTTCTCAAACCTCTACGTGGAACATAAAATTGGCTTCTATTTGGGCATATGTGACAAAGCCTCGGTGTCCTGTTGGATCTACAGCCAGAACAGGGTCCCACCTACATCCAGTGCTCTCCAGCTTCTCTGCCTCTGTACTCGCTGAAACTGCTCTCATCGTCACACCGCCCTCGTCAACCATGTCATCATAGCTGCTTCCGCTTCCTGCCATTCTCCTTATAATCTCTTGTTTGGGTTGCCAAAATAATCTGTTTAAGGCATAACTCTGATTTTGCCACTTGCTGCTTAAATCATTCTATGACTTCCCATTACGCTTAGAATTACCCTGACCATGACCCAGAGAAGATCCTACCTGTTCTGGCCCCTGGCTTCCTCTTTGGTGAGCCTTCTGTCCCACTGAGCAACAGTTCAACTTGCAGTGTCCTGCCCCACATTAATTACTGTGCCAAGAACTGGAGCTCAGTACTTCAGAGTCACAGGCCTCCCTCTCCAAATGTACCTCAAATAAATATATAATGTGGGTTTATTTTTTAGTGTATGATTTCTGTGCAAATATGCCTTTGAATTAAGTCACCTGCCTTTCATCTAGTGGCTGTTCAGCTACTCCTAAACCCGTCTATAGAAATTCTGAACACTCTCTTGCTTTCATTTTCCCCAAGGCTGGCTCATTGTACCTACCCATTTAAGTATCAGATCAAATGTCATCTTAAATGGGCCTTTTCTGCCCACCCAATCCAAAGTATCTCTCAGCTCACTCCCTGTCCCAGTACCTTGTTTTATATTTTTCAGAGCATTTATTTCTAATCAAAATGATCTTTTCTTATTTATATATTTTCCTATTATTTCTTTACCCCTTCTAGAATTAATGTTCTATGAAAACAATGGCCTAGTTTTTCTTATAATCTGTGCGTAGAAACTATTTGTTAAATAAATTAATATTTGCACATCACTGGGAGCATTGTTTTTATTTTTATTTTTTTATTTTTATTTTTTATTTTATTATATTATGTTAATCACCATACAGTACATCCCCAGATTCCGATGTAAAGTTTGATGCTTCATTAGTTGCGTATAACACCCAGTGCACCATGCAATACGTGCCCTCCTTACTNAAACAATGGCCTAGTTTTTCTTATAATCTGTGCGTAGAAACTATTTGTTAAATAAATTAATATTTGCACATCACTGGGAGCATTGTTTTTAAAAGACTGTCTTTCCCCTCTTTAATTTATACACCAATTGCCACATTTTTTATGCCATTTGGTCAAGACAATAAATATATATTCCCCTCAAATCCATCATGATCTTGAAGATATATTCCTTTTCCTTGATTAATTTAAGCTGTGGGATTTTTTTTTTTTTTAATAGCTCTAGCAGCACCTTTGGCCTCTGCCAAGAACGTTTCCAGCTAAGGATTTTTTTAAGCCTTAATCTTTCCTGAAATTAGATAGTGGCAGTTGCTAAGCTGCCAGCTGTTAACATGATCTCTGCAGTAGGAATACAACATGCAAACGTGAATGCCGTGGTCTCTAAAACCTCATAGTTAGCACTCACACATGTGGACACAGACAGGTGTCGAACAGGTTGGCAATTGAAAATGAAATGAGAGGATTCCCAGACCAGATGCAGAGACCTCATGGGACTTGAACAACTTAAGTGAGGGTGCCCCGTCAAAGGTAGTGATGCCAAAACCTGATTTAATGCTGTCCTCAGATTAAAGTCTGTTTATATCCTCCAATTCTCAATAAATCCATTCTTTATGGAGTTAAGAGTGGGTTGCGTTAAGTATATTGAACGTTTATCATTGCTATATCTTTCCACTGAAAGGATTTTCAATTGCAATATAGTATTATTATATAAGCTTTGTTCAGTAATATACAAGGAAGCTTCTAAGTGAAAACAAATACTAGGTCAGACCACCTGTTTCTAATTCCCTGTCATGTGGTGATGAGGCAGAGGGAAGGCTGCACAGTCTCCAGCTTGGGAGCCCAGGGAGCAGGGTGATTCCCTCCCACCCCCGGTCCCATAGCTTCTCTTTCAATGACCTACTTTAACTTAGTGCCAGCTGATAGGAACGCTTCTCTCAGAGTGCAGCTTCTCCCGATTACCCTTAATTTGGACACTGGCTAGCAAACCAGTAGGTATACGGTGTTAACGCGGTTCAGAAGCACTCACTAGACTCTGTACCGCAGGGTCATTGTAGAGTTTGCTGCAGGAATGTGCTTTAACGTGAGCTTGCAAAAGACATGGGTAAAGTGAAAGCTCTTGGGGATACTAAAGAACTCCGAAGAAGTGTAAAATGCAGCATCATTTTATGGAACTAGAACCAGGAACCAGTGAATTAAAAGGATGGTATTCATGAAGTTAGTTGCTTCTGGAGCCAATGTATTCAAAAGCCAAACTAGTTTTTTTTTTTTCCCCCAAAAAAGTTGTCTCCTGGGTTGGGTTTCCTAATTCTTAGTGATAGCTTTGTTAGTCGTTGGTGTTTTGTTACTCTTCCATCTGTACTCATTGTTAAAACCCGCAGCCCAGTAATCCGTGAGGGATTCTAGGTCTGTTGAGTGACTTTAAAGATAATAAAATATTAAACTATTTAAAAAGTACAAAATAAAACAAGTGTTTAATACTTTATCATTTAATTCACCATGGCTTTAGAAAGTAGGTGATTCCTTTGAAGGTAAAGGGGTTTTGGGGGGTTTTTTAGGCTTTTTTAATATTTCTAAAGATCTTAAATCGGGTACTTAAAATTTTATATATCCATCATGTTAAATAATTGTTTAAAGTTAGCTAGAAATATAGTAGTTAAAGCATAAAACAGCAACTGGACCTGTATTTCAAGTTATATTAAAGAAGGAACACTGATGTTAAGCATGTTACATTGCATGTGTAAAAACAAGCCTTTGGACAGGATATTTTGAAGACTAGATCTTAAATGGCAAGCAAATTTTTAGCATTTGACGTGGGTTCTTTAGTGCATGACCACATGAACATAATTAATGTAGAGATCTTTAGAGATGAATCTTTTTTTTAAAAAGTAACAATTTCAAAAACCTACTTTGAAATATATAATCAAGATAATGTCCATTAGAAGTAAAGGGATAATATCTAAAACTCTATTTAGAGGCATCTCCACTTTTTTTTCCCCCTCGGTTCTTGTTCATTTACATACTTATTCAACAAGTCTGTGAACTCAATGGGAAAGAAACAACCCAGGGGAGAGAGAAAGGAAGGGAGGGAGGGAGAGAACCAAGTGAAGCTGGGACACAGAAGCCTAGACAGGAAAGTCAACAGACCTCAAGTCATTCCCAGCAGAGAAGCATATGGCCCCAAAATCAGTTCCATCCCCGAATGGGCCAGGTGCCTTCACTCTGTTACGGCAACAAGGCACGTCTCCAGCCCCCAGGAAGAGCGAGAGGATGATGGTTTCCTGACGGCTGGGTGTGGTTTGCTGGGAGACTCCTACATAACAGGTCGGCAGATTTCATGGGGTTTTTCCATTATTTATCCCTGATTCTCTCAAAGCTCTGTGGGGCGCATTTTCCTTGTCTGTGCTTGACAGGAACTCACTCAGGTATGTAAGGGTTCGAGTGATTTCCCCAAGGTCAATACCTGAGATGAGTTGGAAAGAGTAAGTGGGGCTTCTCTTTTGCAATGGCAGGCTCCTTAAACCTGGCTTATCCCCTTCCCTTCCTTTTGAAATACCTTAACATAATTATCTTCAGAGAGCCCTTTTCTGGCCCAATTATTGAAAATATACCCCCTTCAGTATCATTCTCTTTACTCTGTTTTGTTTTTCTTCAAAAGCAACTCACACTCAAACTTGTTTGAGATAATTGTTTATTTGTAGAGTCTTCTCCATTCTGTATGAGATTGGTTTTATTTTTCTAATTTTTTTTCTAATTCTGGGGACATTGTTGTAATGCTTAGGACCTAGAAATATTCATTGTAGATACTCAATAAATATTTGTTGAATGAATGAATGAGAGGAGAGAATACCCATAAGAACAGGGGAAGACATGAAAATTATAAATGCACACGAAACTGAAGTCATTCACCATTCTGATTAGTAAACAATGAAAGACTATCTCCCAGATCGCTAAAAGGTATCAAAGAAGGACCAAGTATCTTTCTAAAAGACCATATTACATTCATGCTAGTCTTCCAACTCTTTTGCTAATATGTCCCTTAAAATAATTTTGTACAACTTACAGGTCATTGTAAACTTTTTTTTTTTAAAAGAGAGAGCGGGGGGCAGGGGTGGGGGAGGCAGGGGGAGAGGGAGATTATTGTTTTTGTTTAAAGATTTTATTTATTTGACAGCGCACACAAGCAGGGGGAACAGTGGCAGGGAGAGGCAGAAGCAGGCTCCCCACTTAGCAGGGAGCCCCCAATGTGGGACTTGATCCCAGAACCCTGGGACGATGACCTGAGCCAAAGGCAGACACTTAACCAACTAAGCCACCCAGGCACCCGGGGGTGGGGAGGGGGGATTCTTAAGCAGGCTCCACGCCCAGCACAAAGCCCTACACAGGGCTTAATCTCACGACCCCTGAGATCATGACCTGAGCCCAAATCAAGAGCCAGATGCTTAACTGACTGAGCCAACCTGGTGCCCCAGGTCATTGTAAACCTTTCATCATGAATTTAAATAATCGCAGTGGGTGCAGGTTATAAAATAAAACCATTAATTGTAAGCATGCGAAATAGGATCTAAGTGCTGCTGTGATTCTACAGCTACCTGTAACCATTGAAAATTGTATTTTATTAGCTTTTTCTCCTCGAATTCTTATTTCCCTGGCTCTTCTGCAACAGAATTTTACTCTTAGGAAATAAGTTATGTTTCAGAATCCTCTTCGATCGCTCTATCATGCTTCTCTGCAACTAAAAAGCAGTGTACAAAGTTGGAATAATTTTAAAAAAAATTTCTATGAAGTCCTAACTGCCAGTACCTTAGAATATGACCTTAGTTGGAAATAGTGTTCTAATTAGGATGAAGTCATAGCAGAAAAGGGTGGGCCCTTAATTCAGTATGACTGGTGTCCTTCTAGATAAGAAGGTGCTTGGGAGTAGTCATGCAGACAGGGCGAACACCATGTGAAGATACAGGCAGAGATGGAGATGATGCTTCTACAAGCCAAGACATGCCAAAAATTGATAGCAAACCACTAGACGTGATGGGAGAGACCAGGGATAGATCTCTCTCACAACCCTCAGAAGGAACCAACCTTGATTTTAAACTTCTAGCCTCCAGAACAAGGAGACAATAAACTTGTGTTTATGCCAGAAATAAACAAACTTAAGCAGAGAACAGAGATATCTCACAGACATAAAAAATAACGTAGGAAAGACAGAAAGCCCTTTTCCCTAAAAATAGCTTCGTCATTACTTCTTATGCTAAACGCCCAGATTTACTTCCCCTTTTCCTTCTGTTTGAACAAACCAAGTTAAACTACCTTGATTGAATAAAAATAAGACTAGAAAAAGGAGAAAACATACTCATAAACAAAAGGCTTTATTAAAAATTATTTTATATTGATGTACATTTGCAATCATGACTAGCAGACAACTGATAAAAGTGTATAGGTACATGACAAAACTTGAACAATTCTTAAACATATAAAAGTTAAATTTTATTGGAATTGCCCATCTTCACGAGCTGGTGGCTTCCCTTCCCAATTTTTCCGTAAATGAGTAATTTTTCTAAAATGAGAAAAGGTTTCAGATCAATTCCTTGTTTATAGCATTATTTAGAGATGTAAGCATGCAGAAGACTGGCTCACCTAAGTAAGGTAGATGGAAACAGATTTGTCATAGCATCACTCATTTTCTCAACTGGCGTTGGGGTGTGTGTGTGTTTTAAGTTCCTAAGTTAGATGACCCAAACACACAGTGATATAGCATAAAAAATATTTCTTATATTCTGTCATCTTATTACTAAATTAGTTCCTTCTAGAATTGTGCCAAAAGCAGAAAATGTAAAAACCATCTAATATTCAAATATTTTGTTTTGCCTCTGAATGTAGAGAACCATACTGTTGCATCTGGAAGAATTCCTATCCAAACCTCACTACATAAATGCCTGCTAGAAAATGAAAGTTGGGTTAGAGAGAGCTGTTTGTTTCTACTCTTTCTCCAGCTTGAGATTGAGGAAGTAAATCCTGTCAGTTCTCTAGTGGGAGATGAAGGGGAATCAAGGAGAATTTCCTGTCATTTGGTGAAATCAGACCTGGAAAGATCACTCTTGTTTCGAGGATAGATAAGATGTGAGGTGGTAGGGGGAGGGGGAAAGTAATGGAGACCTATGAAGGGATTCTATAATATGAAAACTGATTTTGCTTAATTTATAAGAAACATGGACTCTTGAAAAGTTTGTGAAAATGAGAGTTGGCTGAGATTAATAGAAGATATCTGACAGAAATAAGGCAGTGAAACAAAAAACAAATGGTTGCCCACATTTTAGGCAATAATGTACAGAATGAACATTACACAGAATGAGGTCAGTAACACAGAAGACAAGAGAAGCTCTAAGTCTGAAAACTCTACCCACAGTGGCAAATATTAAAGAAAGGGAATACCCAATATGATTTAAAAAAAAAAAAAATCTGCTTATCTAATGGGAAGAGAACAGATGAAACAGAAGTAGTAATAAAAGCAACAGTGAAAGTAAAAACAATAAAAGGAACATTTTCTGATATTTAAAAGAAATTAGTCTGCAGATAACAGACTTTCACATTTCAGGAAATTTAGTGAGAAGTTATCTTCAAACATTTCTTATAAAATATTTTTTTCAATTAAAAATATGTGTGTTGGGCTGCGCGGGTGGCTCAGTTGGTTAAGCATCTGCCTTTGGCTCAGGTCCTGATCCCGGGGTCCTGGGGTAGAGCCCTGCATAGAACTCCCTGCTCAGCGGGAAGTCTGCTTCTCCCTCTCCCTTGCCCCTCCCCCGTTCATGCTCTCTCTCTCTCTCTCTCTCTCCAATAAAATCTTGGAAAAAAATGTGTGTTGCCTCCTACATCTTAGCACTCAACTGCAGAAGTCAGTAGAATTAGATCTACAGAGAATTGATGGGACATTGTGTGACTTGAGAATTTAGTATACATCTATGTTCTTACGTCACCTTCCTGAAAATATTTAAAGCAAAACTCCTGGTATTTGAGATGAATGAGTATAGTTTCTCAGAAATATGAAGCTTAAAATATGAAAGAAAAAAGATAATAGAGCTAAATCTCTATTACTATTATAAAATATCCTGAGTCAAACATAAACATGAAAAATGATTCCTGAATAAGGTATAGACATATGAAGTAATTTTTTAAAAAAGATTTATTTATTTTGGAGAGCGTTGGGGGGCAAGTGGCAGAGGGAGAGGAAGAAAGAGAATCCCAAGCGGACTCCTCGCTGAGCACAGAGCCTGACGCAGGACTCAGTCTCAGGACCCTAAGATCATGACCTGAGCCGTAATCAAGAGTCAGATGCTCAATCGACTGAGCCACCCAGGCGCCCCATGAAGTAATTATAACAGAATGTGAAACCTGATTTCCAGATTTTTGTCAAAGTTAATGGAGTGATAAAAACAAGCTGTACTCCTCAAGTTATAAAAGAAGCAGTCAAAAATGACTTTGTTTTTTAATAGAGAAAATATGGGGTTAGCTCTGGCCTTGAAAAGCTTTAAAGTAACTAGTATAGAATAAAAATGGAATGCTGAGAAAACTTTTGTAAACCTAAAACATTTTTGACGCTACACCAAAAACTAATGATGGTGGCTAACTGAACATAATAAAAATATACATATAAACCTAAAACAGAAGACAGCAACATATATATATATATGTCCTTACTATACATGTATTAAATATACATATTAGGAGTCTGATTCTCAGAATGGGATTAAACAACAAAATCCATATGTGTGGTGATTTTAAGAACTACACCACAAACTGAAAGAATATGGAGAGAAAGTAGCGTGACAATACTCAGACCAAGGAAAATTTAAGAGCAGTATTAAACACATCAAAGGATGATAATTTTACATTCATTGAAAATATAATCAACAATTACTATAAAACAATATGATTTATTGAATATGTATCTGAGAGGAGAAAATTAAGGAATAATGCCTCAAATTATTTGCTATTCACTTTCCTTTCTCTCCCATACACATAGTAGTCTTAATAGTCTTTGATTATAGTTTCTTACAGATAACTATATATCTTATAGCTATCTTTAATAACTTTGTCAGAAAATAAGAGGTAATTGGCTTATTTGGGAAAGCAGTGTAAATTTCAAGATGTGAATCACAAAGTAATATGGTATATTTGAAGGAATACCTAACTAGATTTGAGGAGACTTGTGTTTCTAGACTTAAGACGATGATTTCCTCCTAAGTGACCTTGGGAAAGTCAGTTTCCTCATCTGTGAACCCTGGAGTTGAGATCATGGTCCCAAGGGCCCAGAACCTGGCTCCCTCAATACCACTATGTTCTAGAGAATAATCTTAATGTTCTCTTTTCGTTGAAGCTTAGCCCTGGGTTTAACTACCTGTGATTTAGTGAGACTTGAGTCCCCTAGATATCATAGTCTCCAGTTTCCACATGTATTCTCTTAAGATCCTCACCACACAAAATCTATAATTCTATCAAATGTAATATTTCATTAGTTAATTTTTACTGATTAAGTAAATACCTTGTAGAGTGTTAAGACAATCAGAAAGTAAACCTGTACTGTTGTAGAATCCAATCCCATCAATACTATTACATAATATGTATCATATATATATGAATGAAATTTTATATATATATATATATATATGAATGAAATTACAGTTTATTAAGTTCCATTAAATTCCAAAGCTGCTTATTATTTTTCCTGGTCAGTTTTCAATTTGCAATACTTTCTCATATTTTGGCTTTGCCTTTCTCTCAAAAACATATAAAATACAGGAGGCTCTCACTTAAGTGCATCAGATGTTTTTGAGAAGGTAGGACTTTCTTTTTAATATAATCACTCCCTAATCACTTGTTTCCCAATTATTTTTTGATTTATTTTCTCTCCAGAATTATCTTAGCATTTTAATGAGTTTCTTATGACTGTGATCACATCATCGTTACCAGTATAAGACCTGGTTCTTCCATGACTTTTAAATCTGGGTCCATCACAAAATAGATGCTGAAGACAGCCTAGTTAGATAAGGGAATGAATTTAACCTCATGTTCATTGTTTCCTAAACATTTAAATTAGAGTGTTTGACATTTAAAAAAAATCAAATACTACTTATAAGTGGAGGAAGATTCATTAAAGAGTACAAGTTGGGTGATTTGGACTGCTAGACTGTTAGTATTTTTTTTTTTTTAGAACAGGTAAGTGATCTATCAAATAGATTTTTGAATGTGGCTGAATATTTTATTGCATTGAAATAAATTTAATTTCATGGAGAAATTAAAAGGCAGGGACTATATGCCAGATGCTGTGGGAGCTGGTGAGTCAAAAACAACACACACTAGTAAATGCAGTTAGAAATGTGTCAAGGGGACAAGTTTGCAAGGGTCCTGGAAGGAGGAGTAGGGTTTATAGATTAAGAAATATAAATCATGCGATTTTAAAGGTGAAGGTGATATATTCCTGCTTGGGAGTTCAGGTGGAAAAATGAATAAAAGTGGGCGAGTCTTGTTGGAGAGACTGTCTGGAGACCAAACGCAGTGGTAGCTATAAATTCCAACTAATATTTGCGGGAGATTTTTGCAAGCCGTGCAGGGAAGGCAGACCTTTCTGTGTTAGTCATCTCTCTCCCAGCAGATTCCAGATTGTCCGTGTGGTGATGTGTTAGGAGACTTTCAGCCAGGCTTTTAAGATTCTTCCAAATGAAAGAACAGAACAGGAAACTTATGAATTATTGGCTCAATATAGTTTCTTTTTGTTAATAATTGGTCAGAAAAGTATTACTTGGTAGTAGTCTCCTGAAGTCTAATAATTATATTTTAACTATAAGACAAATTTGACCATATTTTGGTTTCATATACTAACCCCATCGTAGATTTTTTTTTTCCTGGAATGCAGTGAAATGTAGTGAAGATGTATGGTTTTTCTCATACATACGAAAGTTAGACCTGTTATTCAGAATCTCCATAAAAAAAAATTAAAAGAAAATTAAAGGATTAGCCAAAGGGTTTGAACTGGTGGTCCTGGTTAGTCCTAAGGTAATGCTAAGAATTCTTTTGTGGAAAACACCTAGAAATGCTGGGTAAGATATAATACACATCTTTTTAAATGCATGGCTCTATGAGCTCTCCTGCAAGAAGGAAAACCTCAGGGACCAAATAGTGAAGCTTGTACATTGACATTGTAGCTGTACTGGGGCTGGAGTATGGGGACAAGGTGTTGATGTTGGTGTGTAGGGATTTTATTGTTCACTCAGAGGAAGAAAACGTATCCTGAGGCATTCTCAAAGTGGGAATTGGGGTAAGAGATCTTCTCATAAAAAACTTAAACAGAGCTAGATCTCCGTGAAATGTGGACTAGAAGAAAACCTGCCCCCGAGACTAGTAAATTTATATTTGGCCTTAGGCTCTGAATATGAGGTAAAAATGACTCCTGAGAATTTGTAACTATTAACCTATACTCAGAGAATGTTGAAGTTCTAATTTATTTTATACAAATATAGGGGAAATGCCCAAGTTAAGAGATTAACATAAAAAGTACTTCTGGATTGATGATGTATCGGAGGCATCCAACATTTTTAAAAAATTGTTTCTGGAGATATGAACCTTTAACATAGGTTTTATACAAATATCCACAGATGAACCAGTGCTGGATATGAGCTCATAATTAAAAATTACAAAACGGTAAATGAATGATTTACATGCCCAAGAATTTCAGTAATAATTGTCATGTATATAAACCATAAAATAACTGCATTTACAGTGATGAAATTTATAGACTGATTCAAAAGTACAAGAAAACAAAACAACACAATACTATGAAAAATGAACAAGCAGGTTTGGAATGGGGCTATGTAGAGCTACTAGTAAAAATTTGAAACAGTCATTGAAATTACACCCTTATTGGACAGGTTAGACAATAAGTTAGACACGTCTAAAGAGAAAGTGATGTAATTAATGATAGAATATTATAATCTTAAGAAATTACTCAGTACTCAGCATAGAGAAATGAAGAAGCATAAAATATGCAAAGAGCTTAAAAGATATGAAAGAATCTGCAGTTCCAAGATACTTCTGACAGAATTTGCAGAAAGGATAAAGGGAAAAGGACAATATTTGGAGAGATAATAAGATTCTAAAATTGTTAAACGTCATGAATTCTCGGAAGAAATACTGCAGCTATCAATCAGGATAAACATTAAAATTCCCCTAAATTTTACAGTAAAACAACAGGATAACAGGGGTGCCTGATTGCCTTAGTCGGTAGAGCATGTGATTCTCAATTTCAGAGTTGAAAGTGAGCCCCACATTGGGGGGTAGAGTTTACTTAATTTTTTTTTTTAAATTAAAAATCAAAACATAGGATAACAAATATAAAGAGAACATTTAAAAGAAACCAGAGAGAAAAGACCAAAATTAACTACAAGGGGACCACGATTGGACTTTCATTGAACTTTTCAACATGGATGTATAAGCTTTCTGACAATGGAATAATATTGTCAAAGTGCTGAAGGATTACTAGCCTAGAACACGATATAACCAACTAAACTATCATTCATAAGGTAGGATTGATATACAATGGAATATTACTCAGCCATCAGAAAGAACGATTACCCAGCATTTGCAGCAACATGGACGGGACTGGAGGATTATGCTAAGTGAAATAAGCCAATCAGAGAAAGACAATTATCATATGGTTTCACTCAGTTATGGAACATCAATAGGGAAATCGGTAGGAGAAGGAAGGGAAGAATGAAGAGCGGGGGGTAAACAGAATGAACCACAAGAGACTATGGACTCTGGGAAACAAACTGAGGGCTTCAGAGGGGATTGGGATAGGCCGGTGATGGGTATTAAGGAGGGCACGTATTGCATGGAGCACTGGGTGTTATACGCAAATGATCATGGAACTTTACATCAAAAACTGAGGATGTACTGTATGGTGACTAACATAACAATAAATTTTTAAAAACTTATTTTAAAATACTCAAAAAGCTTTCACTAAAGAAGGAAAATGAATTCAATGATAGAGTGTGATTGAAGAAACAGTGGCCAAAAAATGGGTAAAGAGGGGCGCCTGGGTGGCACAGCGGTTAAGCATCTACTTTCAGCTCAGGGCGGGATCGAGCCCCACATCAGGCTCCTCCGCTGTGAGCCCGCTTCTTCCTCTCCCACTCCCCCTGCTTGTGTTCCTTCTCTCACTGGCTGTTTCTATCTCTGTCAAATAAATAAATAAAATCTTTAAAAAAAAATGGGTAAAGAAAACGGCCACTATAAATATTGACTGTATCAGATAACATATTTTAATATTTTCTCTTACTAAATGTTAACACACTAAATGTTACTAAAACAAATCACAACTAACAAAATGAGCCCTGATTTGTAAGATGGGAGGTAATAATACAGCACTCAACATTCTCCATATTCAGAAGGGATGAGTTAAAAACACAATAGGATTGAAGAGAAAAATCACTTAAAAAAAAAAACAGAATGTATAGTTTCCACACTATCAGAGGAAAGAGGAGATTTTGTTAATGTTTAATAGCGACAGGGAATAGGAGAAAAGTAGACATGTTAATGAGCACAGTTAGATAATAGAAATAATTCCAAATATATCACGAAATATAACAAATATAAATGATCTTGGCTTGCCTGTTAGAAGATTAGATTTTTGGAAACTAAAAAATCCGACTATATATTGTTAATAGAAGTTTAAAATAGAACACAGTGTAAATGAGATTAAAAGATGAAAACATTTTCAGGCATATACTAACCAAAAGAAAGGTTGTATAGCTTTGTGTATATCCAACAAAATAAACTTCAAGGCAAAAAAAAAAAAAACCTTTTAGGGATTAAAAAAAAAAAACCTACATAAATATAAATGAAGCCATTTACCAGCAATATACAACAGACATAGAAGGTATAACAAAGGTTTATATGTGTAAGATTATTTGTCTTCAAAAAAATATGAAGCGACATTCGAGGGAGTCGTATGAAGAATTCACAGACAGCATTGGTAGGAAATTTTAATATACCTCTCAATAATGACACGTCGGAAGAAATATTAGAAAACTGTGTAGAATATTTTTCTACGCAATTAGTAAATTTGATATAATGGATATAAATAATCACTGAACAATAGTTGCAAAAGACGCATTCTTTTTCAGCATTCTTTTAACAATTGGCCATGCTCTAGGTAACAGAGCAGGTCTCAAAAAAGACCAAAATTCTGAATCATTCTGGTCACAATGGAATTACTTTAAAACTCAGTAAGAAAAGTGTAACTGCAGATCCAGATTTAAAAGCATGCTTGTAAATGGCTCATGTATAGAAAAGAACTAATGAACGTAAGAAATATTTAGAACTGAACTAATGAAAATACTATATATACTTGCGAGATGAAGCAAAGGTAAATTTAGAGTAAATCTAAATATACATGCATTTAAGTTTATTAAACTTGTATAACGAATAACTGAAAATGAATAAGCTAAGGAGATGAATGAAAATGTTCATGAAAGAATAAAGTTAACCCCTCCAAAAAAGAAGGGAGAAATAAGATCACAGAAATTAAGGAATAAAAACAAAGAGTAACAAAATGTAAAGATATTCTTTGCAAGCGCTCAAAAAAGGAAATAAACCTTTAGCAAAACTGATTCTGGAAAAAGGATTTGAATGACTGATACATTAGAAAATGAGCAAACTTGTTTAATAAAGAAACCCACAGAAAAAGAAATCCCAAGTGGCTAATAAAATGAGGACATGCTCAGCTCTATTAGTAATGAGAATTATAAATTCAGGGTCTAGTGAGATACCACTTCGCATTCATCAAAATTGGTAAAATATAAAAAGACTGAAAATACCAAGTTCGGCAAACGTGTAGTATCAGGAGCTCTCATGTACCACTGGTGTATGTATGAATTGGAAAGTAGTTTTGCAATATCTAGTAAGGATGAAGAAAATACACATGCCCTACAACCTAGCAGTTCCACCCCCTGGTGTAGCCCTTCAGATAGCTTAGCACACATGTGCAAGAATGACCATTAGGCATTATTTTTAAGAGCAACTAGTGTAAGAAACTGAAGGCCATCACTAGAGCACTGCGTAAAGTGTCACAATTCAGTTCACAGTATGTGTATCGATATGGTTAAATATGTTGAACTTTGGCGGGGGGAGTTGCAGAAGAAATGTATCTGATTCATTGATACAAAGTTTAAAAATGTGTGAAGAAATACTTTATCAATTTACGTACATGGTAATTGTGATTTATAATATATATTTGGTCTTCATCCCCATTCTAACACAGAACCCTTGTACTTTTCCTAATGAGTGATAAAAAGTGTCTTTTGTTATGTTAATGGTGACTTGTAGAACCCACCTAAGGATGGGCAGCTGCTTGCCTAGAGGACTGTGTGATTAGAGAGTTGGAACTTTCACTCCTACCTACCCCACACCCACCCAGACCTGGAGGAGGGGAGAGGGGCTGAACATTGAGTAAATCGCTAATGGCCAATGATTTCACTAGTCATGCCAGTGTAATGAAGCCTCTATGAAAACCCCGAAGAAGGGGATTGGGAGTTTCCAGGTTGGTGAACAGATGATTTAGGGAGGAGGTTATGGGAACTCCTAATCTGTAGCCCATCAGAAATACAAATAATAATTTGGACTAGCATCTGAAGTACAAGGAAAGGGTGGATAGGAACCTCCAATCTATAGATTACAGCCTGGGGTTATGACTGGCATCTGAAGGGGGGTTGGGGGGGCATCTTGTAGCGCTGAACCCTTAACCTATGGAATTCTAATTCTGTGTGCTCTCTTGGAATAGAGTTAGAATTGAGTGTATTGTGGGACACCCAGCTGGGGTCCAGAGCATTGTTAGTTATAGGTGTGGAAACCATCCTGCCTACATACCCAACAGGTTGGAACTGGGTCTAGGAACCTAAAATATTGTATGTAATAAACTTTTAAAACATGCATGGAAGTAATAAATACAGAATTCAGCATGGTAATTACCTCTATGGAGAAAGAAAAGAAAATGTGTTTGAGTAGATAAAACTATACAAAAAATCCTGAAGCATATATATATATATACAAGAAGTTATGATTCAGGGGCACCTGGGTGGTTCAACTGGTTAAGCATCCAACTCAGGTCATGATCTCAGAGTCCTGAGATCGAGCCCTGTGTCAGGCTCCACCCTCTGTGTGGAGTTTGCTTAAGTTTCTCTCTTCCTCTGCCCCTCTTCCCCACACGCACGCTCTTTCTCAAATCTTTAAAACAGAAAAAAGTTATGATTAAACAAAGCTGGATGATGGGTATAGACATGTTAGTATATTATTGTACTTTTGTTCATGCTTGAAATATTTTCTATTTTTAAGACAACACTACATTAAATCACTTTATGGAAGAATAGTGGAACTTGGGACTAAGTTTTCACCCCTAAGTAAGAGAATGAGCTTTTTAGAACAAATAATGGAACTATAATGTCGTTGTTTACCACCCACCACCACACCACTCCCAATCCTCCCAAATCACCCACAATCATACCTTTTTACACAAGGAAACTGAAGCCGCCTTTAGTGACAGACCCCCTAGGAGCCACGGCCTGGTTTCATCTGTAAGCCTTGGGCATAGGCAGGTGAAAAAGTAAAGTCATCGACAGCCTATGAGGGGAAGAAAAGGAGAACTTCGGAGTACGGGAGCCAGAGGTGTTTCAGGTTATTTGCCCCACTAGTCCCCAACAAGGTTTTATGTATTTTTTTAAATGGAAATAGTTGTGCTCTTTTTCCTCGTTAAAATATAATTCAGGGGCACCTGGCTGGCTCGGTAGAGCATGCAACTCGATGTCGGAGCTGTGAGCCAGAGCCCCATGATCAGTGCAGAAATTACTTAAAATTTTTTTAAACATAATTCATATTTTTTTAAAAACTCAAACACTAAAAAAAATAAAACCACCCACAATTGCACCCTCTAATAATTACCATAGATGTTTTAGTCCATATCCTATTCACATGTATGTACAGTGTTTACCCAAAAGAACACACTCTACATTTTTGTTTTTCACCTACTTTTTATGTTATGATGTTATCTCAGAAATAGTTCTGTGTCTGGAGAAAAAAAAAAATCTGTCATATGTGTTTTGATGGCTGAATAGCATTCTACTGTGTGTTTGTGCCGTAATGTATTTAACCAAACCACTGTTGATTTTTCCGGTTTTTGCATATATTCAGTACTGCAGTGAACACACTACACATGCATCTTTGAATACTTGTCCATTTGTGTATTTGGAATAAGTCCTTAGAAGGAGATTTGCTGGGTCAAAGGGATTGTGTATTACACGGGAAGGCTTACAGGATCTAAGTTTGCAGCAGGCTGGAGACTCCGGCAGGTGCTGACACTGTCATCCTAAGGCAGAATTGCGTCATCTCTAGGTAACCTCAGTTGCTGCTCATCTCTGTCCCCTCCATGTGGATAGATACTAGTTCTTTGTTGAATATATATTTTACATACATCTTCTCTTAGTTTGTGGCTTTGCCTTTTTACTTCCTTCATGGTATCCTTTAGTGAGGAGAATTTCTTAATTTTAACGTAGTCCATGTAATTTTTTTTCTTTCATAATTAGCTCCCCTTTGAGTCCTCTTGAATCTTTGCCTATTAAAAGCTATTTTTATGTTTCCTTAGTTTCAACTGTATTTAAAAGTGGAAAAGGGGCATAATTCACATTACCTGAAACTGTTTTCCATGCGATCCTGTGTTGTAAGATATTTTTCAATTTAGGTATTAATCCACCAAACATTCTTATGTTCTGCTGGGAAGAGCACCTCCTCTCTCTATTTTGGGGGAACTTCTCAGAGCCCACCTATTATAGCAGATGATATTCTTGGCCACAGATGTAAGCTCATGACCCAAATTGGGCTAACGTTACTTTTACCCCTTAGCCACGGTGATTGGTGCAAATACGGCCTTATGCCTCAGGGTGGGACAGTCAGGGAGGTGGCTGAGAGCTGTTTGCAGCTGTGGTTCCAGCTCAGTCAGTCTGCAGCACCAGAAAATGAAGCCAGTTTCCAAAGAGAAGTAGAATGGGGAGGCAGCGGATCTTGGCAGCGTTAAGTCACTGACTGCCTAAAACACTCCACTCTGGACCTTCCTGTGGGTTTGGTTACGTGGGCCAGTAAATTGTCAACTTTCATTAAAATCTTTTTTTTTCTTGCTTTAGTTAAAGGCTTAAAATAAACATGTTTTAAAATTTAGTTCCATGGGGCGCCTGGGTGGCTCAGTCGGTTAAGCGTTGGACTCTTGATTTCAGCTCAGGTCATGATCTCAAGGTCATGAGATTGAGCCCCACGTGGACTCTGCACTGAGCCTGGCGCGTACTTAAGATTCTGTCTCTCCCTCTGCCCCCCCCCACCTTGTCCTCTCAAACACGCGTGCACGCGCTCGCTCTCTCAAAAAATAAAAATGTAGTTCCATGAGCACGTCAGTTTGAGAATGCACCTATTATGTCTTGCTCTTTGAGATTCACAAAGTATGTTAGCCTATTAAAGGTCATAAGAAAACATGCAGTGGAGGAAGCCCATTTATCTTTATTTAACCCAGTAATTCTCAAATTTATTTTTAACATGAATGCTTTTTTATGGTGCTTCTATTAATATCTCATAGAATCTTGGCCAGCAGCGCATTGGTTTGGGAAATGCTGGATCATGGGCATGGAAGGCCTAACTGCAAGCCAATAGACGAAAGGTGCTTTAATTCTGAGCTAGGTTTTGAAAAATGCTGACATTTAATAATTTATGAGCAAATCGTGTTATTTTTTAAATTTGGCAAAGACTCTTGTGATAAAAAATTTAATGCAAGCAATCTGCAAACTTTTTCTTGTGCAGGTTAGCCAATATACATTTGCTATGTGCAGTTATAGAGAAAAAAAGTCTGAACCACAGGAACTAATGCAGCTTGAAGGATACACTGTGGATTATACAGATCCCCACCCAGGTAATTCTAAATTGTATCACTTTCTCTGCCATTCATGTATGGATGAAATTCTCATAAATATCCTGTCTCTGTTCTAGGTTTCAAACTCCATTGAATGAATAGGGGACATATTTCACTTACATACCTAAATAAGACTTCATGAGATTCAAAGCATATCTTTCTGAGGGCTACTTAGCTTTAGCCATAACTCATCATTTCTGTTTTCTTTAGGACAAGAATATAATATGTGAAAGTTACTGTAATAGAAAAATTATATGAGAGATATCAGCAATGTTTATATGAACTTCTTTACTGGAACACAAAAGGTACAAGAGACAGAAATAGGGAATGGAGTGGCAAATGAACTTTTGTATATTCTACCAATTTTCTTCCCAATATCACATTCTTAAATTCTCTCCCTATTTCCGTATTAATACTAGGTATGTACTAGATGCTTGGTATCTAACATTGGTGAGGGAATGAATTAATGAATAGGTGGAGATTAGTGAAATTAATAAAGCAATACTGAGAAATATGTAGATTTAATAAATACAGAGATTAAGAATTTAATATGGAGACATTAAAAGTAGGAATCTGTGATCGAATTCACTAATTGGTCACAGCAAAATGCAAAATATCTTCTTTGTGAAAGAATTTTGCAAAAGATAAAATACCATACAGATACAGGTATCACTTTTTCCCTACCTATATTTCTTTTCTCCTAAAATCGCCATATATTTTTCCTGCACGTAGAATAAGAAACGTGCCAAAAGATAAGATTTTATTCTCTGACGTGAGCTTGCAGACTGTCTATATATTACTATGGAGGAGGTTTGTAGGGCTTGCAGAATGTTACTGTGTCCTGAACTGTTCATTTCCTTAAGCTGTTTTTAATTTTTAAAGTGACACAGAAGTTTAAACCTTTCTCTTATTCACAGCATTGAGCTACTCTCTTCCTTGTGACTGTTTAGTGCATGAGCTTGAAATCTGCCAATTCCGTAAGTTTTTAAGGACGTCTTTCTTCCTCCACAGGCCTTCAGGGTGGTCAGATGTTCTTTAATGCAGTTAAAGAAGGAGACACTGTGATATTTGCCAGTGATGATGAACAGGATAGAATATTATGGGTTCAGGCCATGTATAGGGCCACAGGTCAGTCATACAAACCCATTCCTGCGATTCAGACCCAGAAACTGAACCCTAAAGGAGGGACTCTCCATGCAGATGCTCAGCTTTGTAAGTTTTGTTGAAAAATAATTTGATTATCAATTAATAACCTTAATAAGATATAAAATTGAGACACATTGTTTCTGTATCATGGTTTACTTCGTTAATGAATTCCTAATTGAATAAAAATCATCTGTATCAGTAGCCATAGAATCAGCTCTCTAATTTTTCCACATAGATCTGGAGTAAATGTTGCCTGGTTTTCAGTCCTGAATTTGCCAAGCATTGGGGTATATCTGGGAATCTCAAGAACACATAAGAAAATTCTCCAAAACTTCTCCAGTAAAATTTAATTTAACTTATTATTTTAACTTAAATGTTCTATAAAAATGGGAAAAGTACTGCGAAATCAAACAGGCATCACTAGGACTCCAGAACACCAAAATGATGACCCTTCACTTCCTAGGGTTGTTCTTAATGGTCCAGAAGGATAATAGAGCTATTTTCTGTTGTAGATTGACAAAAGAGTAAGTCATGAAGCCAGCTTTCTTTATCTAAATACCTTAGTATTCATGCCTTCCTTTGTATGCTAATTTAAATCATTTAAAAAATTTTTATTTTTCATTTGAGTCTATAAATGATTAATAACAAATGATGTAATAATTATAGAAACATTTTCAAGCACAGCTTTAATAATCATTAAGCCAAACATTCTCACTTGTTACACTCCTTTGCAGTTTCTCTGGTCTCTTCTGTAGTTTTTCTGTGACTTTAAATTCAGTTTTTGACTTTTTAGTCAAAAGGTTCTACTGTTAAGGTTCTTCTCCAGGGGAATAACATCTTGATATGCATTATTTTGTTCTTGCACTTTTCATGCATCAAATAACCACTCTCTTTTCACTGTCACATCTGGGCATTTTAATGGCACATTAAGCCAAATAATTAAAGATGGACGATGAGCTCAAGTCCAGCTACCTTTGTGTTTCAGGGTTAGAAGTATACATCCTTTACACTTACCACAGACCGTCTTCCTAGAACTTCATGCATAGTATATGAACTTTAAAATAGTATACTTCCATTTCTCCCCTTCTACCCTCTAGACTATTCTTGTCCTACATTTTACTTCTACACATATTAGAAATCCCACAGTACCTTGCTATTATAATTATTGCCTTGACAGTCAATTACCTTTTAGGGAAACTTAAATAATATGAGAAAATGTTTGCTATATACTTACCCAAGTAATTATCAGTTCCAGTGTTCTTCATTGTCTTATAGAAATCTTTTACTTCTTGGGTGCCTGGGTGGCTCAGTCGGTTAAGCATCTGCCTTTGGTTCAGGTCATGATCTCAGGGTCCTGGGATCAAGCCCCACATCAGCCTCTTTGCTCAGCGGGGAGTCTGCTTCTCCCTCTCCCTCTGCCTGCTGCTCTGCCTTCTTGTGCTCTTTCACTCACTCACTCTCTCTCTCTGTCAGATAAATAAATCTTAAAAAAAAAAAATATTTTACTTCTTGACAGACTTCTTTTGACTTGCAAATCTAGTGGTGATTGATTCTTTTAGCTTTCTTATATATGAAAAAGTAATTTACCTTTCTTTTGAAAAAAAATTTTTTCTTTCAGTTCTCAGATTTTGCCTCCCACTCTAACGCCTTTTTTTTATAAGGAGAAATGTGCTCATTTTTGTCTGTTCCTCTGTACGTAATGTGTCTTTTTTCCCTCTAGCTGATTTAAAGATTTTCTCTTTAACTCTGATGTTGACCAGTTAGCTTTAATGTGCCTTGATGTAGTTTTCTTCATGAAAATCTTCTTGAGTTTTATTCTAAGACACAGTTAAGTCACTTGGAAAGAGTTCAATCTTTTCAGGTTTTACTTTAAGTTNACTGATGTTGACCAGTTAGCTTATAATGTGCCTTGATGTAGTTTTCTTCATGAAAATCTCCTTGAGTTTTATTCTAAGACACAGTTAAGTCACTTGGAAAGAGTTCAATCTTTTCAGGTTTTACTTTAAGTTTTGTTAGGTGGAACTAAATAATGTCTAGTCTTGGATTAATTTTCACCATTTCTGGCCCAGGACTCTTCTTAAAGGCTCTAACTGATGATCCATGGATTCTGAGGTTTCCTATTGGCTGTTGAGAACAAGTACTGTTGCAAGCTCTGTGTGAGTTTTGGGCACCACCCCCTCTAATCCTTTAGGATGATTTCTTCCCTGGCCAGAGGTAGTCTCCTCACGTGTGTGAGGCGGTCAGTATTCAACTAAATATGGAAAGAGGAAGGGGGGAGAACCGTATTCGTGCAGGCAAACTCTAGCCATTTTGACCTTCCTGAATTGTCAGGTCCGTCTTCTCAACTTGGGGAGCACATGAGTGCTTTGTGGGTGCTCTTGTTCCCTGTGCCACTGCTTTGAAAGTTTCTCCTGGTCCTCACTGGAGCCTCAGCTCACTTCATTTGTTTCCTCTCAGGAATCACTATC
>NC_048218.1:184536783-184735597 GCF_002007445.2 Ailuropoda melanoleuca | reverse complement strand
TAATGTGCCTTGATGTAGTTTTCTTCATGAAAATCTTCTTGAGTTTTATTCTAAGACACAGTTAAGTCACTTGGAAAGAGTTCAATCTTTTCAGGTTTTACTTTAAGTTTTGTTAGGTGGAACTAAATAATGTCTAGTCTTGGATTAATTTTCATCATTTCTGGCCCAGGACTCTTCTTAAAAGCTCTAACTGATGATCCATGGATTCTGAGGTTTCCTATTGGCTGTTGAGAACAAGTACTGTTGCAGGCTCTGTGTGAGTTTTGGGCATCGCCCCCTCTAATCCTTTAGGATGATTTCTTCCCTGGCCAGAGGTAGTCTCCTCACATGTG
The DNA here is from genome assembly GCF_002007445.2 of Ailuropoda melanoleuca. Lineage (NCBI taxonomy): Eukaryota > Metazoa > Chordata > Mammalia > Carnivora > Ursidae > Ailuropoda > Ailuropoda melanoleuca. The sequence continues at coordinate 184,735,265 of NC_048218.1, read as the reverse complement.
TGAGGCGGTCAGTATTCAACTAAATATGGAAAGAGGAAGGGGGGAGAACCGTATTCATGCAGGCAAACTCTAGCCATTTTGACCTGCCTGAATTGTCAGGTCCGTCTTCTCAACTTGGGGAGCACATGAGTGCTTTGTGGGTGCTCTTGTTCCCTGTGNCCTAACTTCTAATCGCTAGATTCCGGTAGCAAACCACACACCCCCCCCATCTGATAACCAAAAATAACTCCAGACATTGCCAAATGTTGGGGTGGGGGGAACAGAGTTAAAGGTGGGCTAGAAAAACCCCCGTTTGAGAACCACTGAATTACGGTGACTTGAAAATTATTTTTTTGTGAGAAGGTCTCCTCATTCACTTGTGTTTCAGTATTTTTTTTCACATCCNGCCACTGCTTTGAAAGTTTCTCCTGGTCCTCACTGGAGCCTCAGCTCACTTCATTTGTTTCCTCTCAGGAATCACTATCGNCTAAGTGCAAGAAATACCCAAGGAGTGCACTGGGCTCATGGATATCATCCATATTGTGTAGTGGCAAGAAAAGTGGTCAGGAACCACTGGCCTCGGACATTAAGTCCATGACTGCATTATATAGAATTAATGAATATAACATCTAGTAATCAGTTGATTCAAATAGCCATGTAATCTCTTTCTCACAAAACCTTTCTACTATCAGATATTAATCTATTGTCAAAGCAGTGTTGATTAGGCTAAGTGGAATGTGGTTTTCTAGCCCCTTGATTCACTTGTTCCAAAAAACCCAAATTTGTTCTAAGAAGCCAAACTGTTTTGATTATGTTAACAGCAGCTTTCTTGTATTCCAGATGTTTCGTGAAGTTTTCTATCACAGCAGACCCTGCTGTTTTGTCTTTCATTAAAAAGGTGGGGGAAGGGGTGGAGGAAGGAAGAAAAATGTGTCTACCTCATTGAATGAGAATACTGATCTTGACCTCTATCAAAGAAGCCATTAGACTTCTTCAGAGAGTAGTTAGCTCTTAGTATTTTCTTCCCTTCCAGGATTTCCATGGCCTTTCCCTTTCTTTTTTGATCATGTCTGGGAAAAACAACTTTCAGAGTCATTAATAGAAAGTAAGAAAATAATATGAAATTAAAATGAGTAGTTACAGAAATCAGTATGTTCCTAATCCATTTAAATATGCTTTTTTATTCCCTTGCTGACCTATAGCTGGTAAGGGTAAGTATTTTCATAATTTTTTTATGCTTCATTGTATTAAAATTTTTATAATAATATGATTTTTGAAAGAATATGATCTTGTTTACAATGTCAGTCTCCTACTTTCTCGGCAAACAGAATATTTAGGTTAACTTTACCTACCTGTTATGAAACAAAAGTCTGGTTTTGCCACAAGAGAAAAGTAGAAACAACCTAATATCTACCTTCATATGGGCATAAAGGTAATGGCTGTGAAGTTGTTATAATAGCATGGAATGTTAAGTGGAAAAATACTAAATTATGTATGTGATATTTTAACTATGTTAAAAAAATTTATACGTATAAGTAGAATTTTACCTAAACTACTCGCAGTGGATGACTTTAAAAGGATTAGTTACTGATTCATTTCCTCTGTTTTCTGAATTACCTTTGAAGTATCTATGTTATAGCTTAAAGAAAGCTCTTTTTAAAAACTAAACATACTAGCTAAATGTTGAGATAGAACAAAAAAAATAAATGTATAAAGTCTACCTTATTTGAAGACAACATTATCTGTTTTAGGACATAAATGATGGTATGTATTTATAGATTTTTCTGGTACATGAATCTATTCAACTTCCCTGTTTCTTTGATTTTCAGGATATTTAGAAATTCTAGGAAAATAGGGTAAATTAAGTCCAAATTTTCTGCTTCAAACAGTGCATTGCCTTTTGCCAGACTGACAGACATTCTTTGGTTAAACTATCCTTTACTATGCAAAGCACCTGTTTTTCATTTTTCTCTCTTAATGTATATAATGTAATACAATATATATGTAACATAATACAATACAACACTGTACTAGTTGACTTCCAATAATAAAGAAATGTCAAAAATGAACCAGAAAAGTTATCTTCTTTGTAAGTCAAATTTTTTAAAAAATTCTTAAATCGGAATATAAACTTATATTTAATTTTATGAGCTTATTTTCTTGATTGATCTAGTAAGTTAAATTTCACACTTCATAGGTATGTTTTACTTTACATTGAATATATTATTTCAAATGTTGAATATTGGTTTGCTTTGCTTATGATTCTAGGTCTGTATGTGTTGATTAAAATTGTCATCATGTGAAAATACAACTTAGTTGTTATTTGCCTCAGAAAGCAAGATGTGTAAATTCATACTTCCGTTTTTAGTCAATTTAACAAAACAAGCTAAGAAATTATTTGGGTCAATAGTAGAGGTGTGAACAAACTCTTAATTAATATATGTATCGACGTTTCTCTTTGGTGCTCAGCATAAAATATGTACGTAAAACAAAAAATATCAACCAAGGTAATCTACATAAAATTTTATAACATGAAACTTCCTATTGCCACATGGGTGTTATAGAAAGACACGAGGTCCTTCATGTTTAACTTCTTGTGAATTTTCAAGCTTAGTGAGAGTTTGAGCTACAAGGAAAGTATAATCAGATGTGGGTATCGGTAAATGCAGCTACGGGCAAGCTCTTAAACGTAGGACAATTTTAAACCAAGTTATTGTATTTCAAAAGGTCCATATGCTGCTTAGCTCAGTTCAGAATTTTGCAGAGGAGATGAGCTCTTAGGTAGCAGCACCTCCATCATCGTCCTTTTGGTACTTGAGTCCCAGGCCTGGACACCTGAGTGGTCTCAGATGCCAATGAATGGCCACCTCTTCTGCAGTGTCCCATTTGCCTCTCCCTCACTTCCTTTTCTTCCCCCATTTTATATCCCTAATTTCGCTCAACACCAGAAGAAGGAAAAAAAAAAAAAAGGCAACATTCTTAGAATTAGTTGCAAAGGAAGAAGAAACATTTCCATTAATTTTTTTCCCCATCTCACATTTGGAACTCTGATTTAGATACCTGTCCTGGGGCTTGTATTCCTGAGCACATAGGGGCAGGCTGTGGTCAGTACCCACCAAAGAGTCCCCTCCCACACACCACAGGGGGGCCTACCAGCTTGCTAAGGGTCCTCACGTTGTTTTGTAGGCTAGCTATTTTCAAGTACGTGTTAACTGTTTAAATTGGTACCGTCAGCCTACTTATTCTTTTCCCTTGACTTCCAACAGCTATTACCCTAATGAAAAATTTAAATTTTCAGGTTCCATTTGAATAAGCTTCTATAATTCCATAAATCTATAGCAAATAATAATCTTTCTCAGTTTGGGTTTTATTCCATCTACTTTTACCACACCTGGTGACAGTACCACCTCAAGACGCTGGAGCATATATCCAACTGTTACCATAGAAACTCTCCACCAGTATCCTCAATTACCACGTCCCACATCTGTAGTTAGTCCATAGGTTAATCATCACAATTTATGACAGTTTTGCAGTGCATTGTTCAAGCTCCTATCTTGTTGGTTTCTTTTGATAATTTTCTTATATCATTTTGGAAGACAAACTGAACTGAAATTTGTCATGAGTAATTTTTCATTTAAAACCGGTCACCATAATTTTGTGTTTTAATAAATATTAATTGAAGATAATCAAGTATAACCCAGTTTTCAAGCAAGTATCCAAGCCTTGCACTTGGTTATGTAATTGATTGAAAGCACAATTCATTTGATCCAGATGATATCTCTGTGTTTTCTAAGAGCAGGTGTAGATATGTTATCCCAAGAGAAAACTATATGAAAATATTACTTAATAGAAATAAAAAACTAGGTAATGTTTTAACAATAGATGTTTTCCTATTTTACTTTAGTTCATGAGAGGATTGTAAAGTGAAAGATTTCTCACACAGAAAAAAACTGTTGCTTTTTCAAAATTTATTTCTTCATAAATTCATGGAAACAAATCAGTGGTGCATGGTGAAGTATATTTGCATAAAATATTTTAAATTGTGCTTATCAGGCATATAAAGAAAGAGAGATGCTTGGTCTTTACAGCCTGTGTTTTGAAGATGGGATAATCCCGAAGAATACATTTCACTTTCATAGAATTATAGCGCTAGAGAGATTGTAGGTTTTTTTTTTAATAGAATATTGTTCACCTACAAGTTTTATCACTGTCAATATGGAATCTGTTTTTGTGACTCAAATTACTATTAGGAATATTTTTATCACTAAAGGTAATCATTGGCAAAGTAATTTTTCATTCATGTGTGTGATTCCAAAGTGTTTGACACGTTAGCAAATACATAGTTAGATTTTGTGAGGAAAATGCTTCATAAAGTAAATCCATGTTTGAAAATATGATTTGGGGAAATGAAGCAGGCTCATTTTTTTAGGAACATATAGATATTATTTAAAGACTATATACTCATTGCTTTAAAACAAAAATTTTGCTTCTATAAACCTGTATAAAAGGTAGAAGTAAAAAGAATTATGTAGAAGGTAGCGTACGTATTTATGTAATGTATGTATTTTGTAGAATAAAAGAAAAATGGATTTTCTGTGGAATTTCTTATATATCCTGTTCTCAACAGATAAGCCATTAATGGGTGTTATTTTTAACTTCTTGTTATGACCTTCTCTGGTGAAAGAAATAATGAATAAAATTCAGCAGTTGTTTTATAGAACCTTTTTTTCATAAAGGTGACACTAAAAGTTTTTTTTTTACTCAAGTAAATGGGTAAATGAAGATTCTAAGATTATTTAAAATATAAAAATACCAGTTTTGTAATATACGTGCCTTGCATTTTTCAAATTCTGTCTACTTATTTTATATTATTTTACATTATCATATATGTAACTTTGAAAGACTTTCTTTTGAAAGACTATCAGACATTAAGAATAAACTACAAGAGGAGTTAAATTGTCTCGTTTCTCAGTTCAGAAAAGCAGTTTAATAACATATAGTGTTCATCCAATTAATACTGATTTGCCACATGTAATGCATTTAATCAGTCAGTTAAGTAATTAGTAAATGTAAAGGAATACATATGCCAATTTCTCCATGGATCATAACCTTGTACCTTCCATCATCTATGAATGCCCATTCATTGCTTACTTGCTGCATTCACCTTTTGATATCTGTCACTGATGTGGGATCTTTTTTTTTTTAATGTGATTCTGAAGACCCTTCAGCTTGAATTACGTAGTTCTTCCATCCACAAATATGGCTGAAAGTTGAACTTGACATAGGATCAATATGATCTGGGCTAAATATCTAAATGTGACTGATTATGTTAGCATCATGTCCACAGATCAATACTGAGTTTTATTATGAGCCTGACTCTATAATTGCGTTTAATCAATAAACTTTTGTCTCCTTTCCTGTGCAGTTTTAGGATTGTACCATATAGGCTGTAAAAACTACATTCAGCTTACATTTAGGACGCTCCTTCTTGTAATTACCAGAATGAGATCTGTCTCTGAATTTTAAGGAACAATGGAGCCTCAGCTCTACCATTGTCAGGAGAGTCCACTTGTATCCCGATCACTGATTGCCTGCCCAATGTGCACCGCATTTCTAACAGAGCTAATGTAGTAACACCCCAGCACTCCTTTTGGGTGGCGTGTGGCTTTTTCTCTCTATACTTAGTACATAACTCACACTGAAGACTTCGACAAAACATACCATTAATGAAAGCAATCATAAAAGCTTGCCTTTTGATAAACCCGCAGGGTCTACAGGCTTTGAAAGATGCAATCTGTAAAGAACAATAAATTTGGACCTTTGATTGAAGTGCCATTTAGGACGTTATGCTTTGTCTGCATATTTGCACAAATATGATGCCCCCTTTTTCATGTCTCTTAAACTTGAAGCTTGAGAGCATTCATTGCCATTTCTACATTAAGGCTGGTCCCATTAAAGACATTTTAAAAAAAAAAAAAAGACTGGAAGTGGTCCAGCAGAAGACTGTGTGTTCATTTCTGCCCTAGTTTGCCATTTGGAAAGCAAGCTTCTAGCCATCATTGCTGTTTTTTTTATGAATAGACCTGGGTCCTTTTCCAGGCGGTTCCTTCTGTAAATACATACTTAAAATGCATCAACCTTTCTTAAAATTGGAAAATACGATTATTTCTCTGATAAATATTAGAAGTAGCTTAGAGTGAAAATAAAATTTCCTCATTTCAAATGATTTGCAGATTTTTCCAGGTCATGTTTCATTAGGCTCTCAAAAAATTGCAATTTATGTCAATGTGCTGAATTCTTGGCATTGCATTTTTTGTAATACAAAATAGTCTGTTACCATGAGATATGCATCTTGTGTTCAAAAAGTGTATTTGCCCATTATTAAGCCAGAAAAATAAATGTATTATACATGCTTCTCTGAATTTACAGATGCCGACCGTTTTCAGAAACATGGTATGGATGAGTTTATTTCTGCTAATCCTTGCAAGCTTGACCACGCCTTCCTTTTTAGAATACTCCAGAGGCAGACTTTGGATCACAGACTAAATGATTCCTATTCATGCTTGGTGAGTACAAGTCTGTCTCTCCAGTTTCCTAGAGGTTAGAATGAAAAATCTTTTTCAAAGAGAGAAACACTTGTTATGAAGCGGCATTTTATTCCTGACTCCTTTAATAACTGTAGTCGGGAGTTAGGGATAAAGGATTCCAATCGATTGCTTCCCAATTTGAAAATTATACACTTGAAGACCACTGCTGTGCCACTCAATACACAGGAGAGTAGACTCAAACAGACACTGAATTGTGGTTTATCAGTCCCTCTGGAGAAGGCCGAATGAAAATAAAGCCTTTAATGAAGATTAAACAAAAAAAAAGCCAAAAACAAAAAAACCTCTGGGATAGGATTTGCTAACACCTGTATAGACATTTTAAGGTTTAAATTCTGCTCACTAAGTGTTGCTAACTTTCATTTCTCTCTTTTGTTCCTAGAAAGACAACCTAAGTGACAGGGAAAGAGTGCGAGAAATGATATGACATGGCCACGTGTAACAGAGGAAATCTTTGGTTTCATTTAGCCTTCCAAAGATAATTTGAATTCCTTAAAAAAATAAATAAATAAATGGAATTAAGTAAACTGCTGCTCTCTCTGTGTTGAAACCAGCCCAAATTTGGGATATAAAGTATAATTTACATTTTGAAGGAATGCTTGACTCCTCAGAATGTGGGCATTAAACTGTAGCCTAGTGTCCCTGCGTGCCCTTCCAAGGGTTTATATTGTCAGTGGCAATTCCTCTGAAATGTATCCAGCCGGACTATCCCTGTTTCTGTCACCGCAGAGTCTCTTGGCTACTGAATGTGGTAGCTACCTACAATACAGCTATGTTGTCTTGTTTAAGATTTCAGGATGTGCTCCAAGCTTATTGGAGATGTTNATACCAGTTTTGTAATATACGTGCCTTGCATTTTTCAAATTCTGTCTACTTATTTTATATTATTTTACATTATCATATATGTAACTTTGAAAGACTTTCTTTTGAAAGACTATCAGACATTAAGAATAAACTACAAGAGGAGTTAAATTGTCTCGTTTCTCAGTTCAGAAAAGCAGTTTAATAACATTTAGTGTTCATCCAATTAATACTGATTTGCCACATGTAATGCATTTAATCAGTCAGTTAAGTAATTAGTAAATGTAAAGGAATACATATGCCAATTTCTCCATGGATCATAACCTCGTACCTTCCATCATCTATGAATGCCCATTCATTGCTTACTTGCTGCATTCACCTTTTGATATCTGTCACTGATGTGGGATCTTTTTTTTTTTAATGTGATTCTGAAGACCCTTCAGCTTGAATTACGTAGTTCTTCCATCCACAAATATGGCTGAAAGTTGAACTTGACATAGGATCAATATGATCTGGGCTAAATATCTAAATGTGACTGATTATGTTAGCATCATGTCCACAGATCAATACTGAGTTTTATTATGAGCCTGACTCTATAATTGCGTTTAATCAATAAACTTTTGTCTCCTTTCCTGTGCAGTTTTAGGATTGTACCATATAGGCTGTAAAAACTACATTCAGCTTACATTTAGGACGCTCCTTCTTGTAATTACCAGAATGAGATCTGTCTCTGAATTTTAAGGAACAATGGAGCCTCAGCTCTACCATTGTCAGGAGAGTCCACTTGTATCCCGATCACTGATTGCCTGCCCAATGTGCACCGCATTTCTAACAGAGCTAATGTAGTAACACCCCAGCACTCCTTTTGGGTGGCGTGTGGCTTTTTCTCTCTATACTTAGTACATAACTCACACTGAAGACTTCGACAAAACATACCATTAATGAAAGCAATCATAAAAGCTTGCCTTTTGATAAACCCGCAGGGTCTACAGGCTTTGAAAGATGCAATCTGTAAAGAACAATAAATTTGGACCTTTGATTGAAGTGCCATTTAGGACGTTATGCTTTGTCTGCATATTTGCACAAATATGATGCCCCCTTTTTCATGTCTCTTAAACTTGAAGCTTGAGAGCATTCATTGCCATTTCTACATTAAGGCTGGTCCCATTAAAGACATTTTAAAAAAAAAAAAAAGACTGGAAGTGGTCCAGCAGAAGACTGTGTGTTCATTTCTGCCCTAGTTTGCCATTTGGAAAGCAAGCTTCTAGCCATCATTGCTGTTTTTTTTATGAATAGACCTGGGTCCTTTTCCAGGCGGTTCCTTCTGTAAATACATACTTAAAATGCATCAACCTTTCTTAAAATTGGAAAATACGATTATTTCTCTGATAAATATTAGAAGTAGCTTAGAGTGAAAATAAAATTTCCTCATTTCAAATGATTTGCAGATTTTTCCAGGTCATGTTTCATTAGGCTCTCAAAAAATTGCAATTTATGTCAATGTGCTGAATTCTTGGCATTGCATTTTTTGTAATACAAAATAGTCTGTTACCATGAGATATGCATCTTGTGTTCAAAAAGTGTATTTGCCCATTATTAAGCCAGAAAAATAAATGTATTATACATGCTTCTCTGAATTTACAGATGCCGACCGTTTTCAGAAACATGGTATGGATGAGTTTATTTCTGCTAATCCTTGCAAGCTTGACCACGCCTTCCTTTTTAGAATACTCCAGAGGCAGACTTTGGATCACAGACTAAATGATTCCTATTCATGCTTGGTGAGTACAAGTCTGTCTCTCCAGTTTCCTAGAGGTTAGAATGAAAAATCTTTTTCAAAGAGAGAAACACTTGTTATGAAGCGGCATTTTATTCCTGACTCCTTTAATAACTGTAGTCGGGAGTTAGGGATAAAGGATTCCAATCGATTGCTTCCCAATTTGAAAATTATACACTTGAAGACCACTGCTGTGCCACTCAATACACGGGAGAGTAGACTCAAACAGACACTGAATTGTGGTTTATCAGTCCCTCTGGAGAAGGCCGAATGAAAATAAAGCCTTTAATGAAGATTAAACAAAAAAAAAGCCAAAAACAAAAAAACCTCTGGGATAGGATTTGCTAACACCTGTATAGACATTTTAAGGTTTAAATTCTGCTCACTAAGTGTTGCTAACTTTCATTTCTCTCTTTTGTTCCTAGAAAGACAACCTAAGTGACAGGGAAAGAGTGCGAGAAATGATATGACATGGCCACGTGTAACAGAGGAAATCTTTGGTTTCATTTAGCCTTCCAAAGATAATTTGAATTCCTTAAAAAAATAAATAAATAAATGGAATTAAGTAAACTGCTGCTCTCTCTGTGTTGAAACCAGCCCAAATTTGGGATATAAAGTATAATTTACATTTTGAAGGAATGCTTGACTCCTCAGAATGTGGGCATTAAACTGTAGCCTAGTGTCCCTGCGTGCCCTTCCAAGGGTTTATATTGTCAGTGGCAATTCCTCTGAAATGTATCCAGCCGGACTATCCCTGTTTCTGTCACCGCAGAGTCTCTTGGCTACTGAATGTGGTAGCTACCTACAATACAGCTATGTTGTCTTGTTTAAGATTTCAGGATGTGCTCCAAGCTTATTGGAGATGTTGAATAGACAGGAAGAACTGAGACTACTTATTGCTGTGATCACAGCTTTCTGCCCTGATAAATCATTTTAAAAAATTTTTTTCCTGATAAATCATTTATAGGCTCTTTATTAAGTACCTATTATTCAACATGTAACCATATGGCTTGAACCCCGCTCAGCCCAAACTTAACATGAAGAGTGAGAACATCACAAAACCCTATGGTATCTTTCCAGGGGGAAGTACACATAGAGTGGACACCAATAAGGGACTTCCATCGTGGACTCCACTCAGCGGAGTTAGTTACTGAATTCTCCGATGTTGTTTGCGTTGTGTGGGTGATCCCACGTGTCATGCGGACTCTGAGGAGAGCACAACAGTGTGTCTTCAACTGTATCTAGAGGGTAGCGAGTATGGTGTGATGAAAGTGTTTGGAGGCAGGATGGCCCTGGATGTCAGTCATGACACAACAACTGATTTTCAGTGTCTTGAGCGAGTCACTCAATGTCACTGAACTGTAGCCTATGTTCCATAACATGGAGTCTGTAGTAACTACCAGGCATGCTGACTGATGTTACACATACACATGGTTTGTCTCATTGAGTGCCTGCACTATTGCCACACTATTTGGGGGCTCTTTTTTCTCCTCTTCTTTGTGTTTTTGCTGTCTTACCTTTCTGCATTTCTCACCAGTCTTTTCTTTCTCTTGTACAGTTATCCTGCCCCTTTTTAAAACTGTTTATTTTAGTCCATATAATCCATCGAAACACTTTATTAGGCAGCTCTGCTTAACCCTGACCTGCAATGTTAGCCAGGCGGGTACCTGCTGGTTCAGTTGGCTCACAAGCACACACCAACACACATGCACCCTTCACATCTCATTTCAAGAGAACTAAAAACTACTGTAAGCCATTAGCTCTTGTTATATTGGTCATAGAAGGACAAACAGAAGGAGGACAGTATCCCAAATAGGCAAATTCCCAAATGGTATATGTTTACTACCCCTAGACTTAACTGGAATTTTCTTAGTTCACTTTATAAAATGTTTTTGGCAACAAGTCAGTTTCAATTATAGTATCTACTTTAACCATTCTCTTTTTTAATTGATCCATACAGGGATTGAAGATTTTCAGAATGTTATTCTCTGTGACTGACAGTTTAGATACTTGGGAATAAATTTGGCGAATTTTGAATGACATTGGAGAAAAGCAGGTTGCCCATGCCTTGCCGTGGCAATGAAAAGAGAATAGTATTTGGTGACGAGTGTCCCAGATCAGGTCCAAAATTGATGACATTAGCTTTATGAAAACTACATGAAACATACCACTAATAAAAAATGTCAAAAGACACTTGGATTCAGCTTCTTCTTATAATGTCAAAGAGCTCCTGCAGAAAAGCAAATCCTGGTACAGAAAGGAAAAAAAAAAAAATTTTTTTTTTCTTTTTCAGGGTTGGTTTAGCCCTGGCCAAGTTTTTGTGTTAGACGAGTACTGCGCCCGTTATGGCGTGAGAGGCTGTCACAGACATCTCTGCTACCTTACAGAACTGATGGAACATTCAGAAAACGGTGCTGTCATTGACCCAACCCTGCTCCATTACAGCTTTGCATTCTGCGCCTCTCATGTGCACGGCAACAGGTATTTTTACTTGCAAACGCACAGTGAAATGTGTAGGGTTGACTTGGGAAGAGAGAAAAATGTGCTTTGCCGCCATCACCTAGTAACAGATTTTAAATAGCAAACACTTCTTGCAAGAGGCGGAGAAAAAACCCACAAAGGAAAAATGTACATCAATATGCTGTTGATTTAGGTTGGCTGCACTTTATGTTTCTCTTTGCCGTTAAAGCCACTTGAAAGAGAAAGGAAGAGAATATCTATGAGATTAGAAGTTGCCTTTTAGTTCTTATGTACCACCTAGTACTAGGGCTGCACAGCCTAAGTGTCCTCGGTATTTCTATTGTTATGCATGTGAATGTCTGGGCAAGGCTTGCTGGTAGGTTTGTGTATATCCAATGATTCTTGCTTTTCCATTTCTTGCTTCCGTTGAAAAAGAAAGATAAATAAGGAGGTTTATGAATCTTCTTTTAGCCCCTTCCCTTATCTGTACTTTGGGAGCAAGTGTCTCCTTTTAGTGTTCTGAGCCGAAAGGGTTAAAAAAAATCACCTAATGCAGGCCCCCACAATCATGTGCTTCTAAACTTAAAATCTCTCCATGTCTCCGTCCCTCTCTTAATCCTGTTCCCAGGGAACTTGACTGGGGTTCCTCCCACAAGGAGGTACCCTTTCTCCCATCCCTCCTTTAGCTTGTTTCAACCATTATCCTTTCTCTCTCTCCCTCCTCTCTCTCTCCCATTATTTCCTTTCTTCCCACAAGCCTGTGTAAGCTTTTGTTAGCTTCACAACATAACAGAGTGGTCAAGGGACGCTGCAGTCAGACTGCCTGGGTTCAAAGTAATACGAATTGATAGTGTGAGATAGGGCAAGCCTCATAATCTAGTCTTGTCTGAGCTTCCCAAGCTGTGAGAAAGATGTAACATGGTATCTCTCTCAGAATGCACGATCATCATAGGGATCAAATGCATTCATATATATCAAGCACTTCCAACAGTGCCAGGCACACAAATAGTCAAAAAATGTTAACTGGTAGCTTACGTTGTCTTAAGCATTGTTACCCTGTCCAGCTACCTTTCCATTGCTCTCTTTGATCTTCCCACCCAAATTTCCCTCTCCATTCCTCTCATCTGGCTTCTAGCTCCTCGCTTGCCAACAAAGCCTCTTAAAATAGATTGGGTAAGGACCTAATTCAGTCGCCTTTTCTCCAGCTTCGCCCTCCTTGCTCCCATCGAAAAGCTGGTGCTCGGGACTTTCCGAGGGCTTGTACTGTTTGAGACGCTGCATAGCCTGCCTGACGCAGCACTATCTCATCTCAGCTCCCTGCTTCTTTTTGACCATCTTTGCTAATAACTTTTTCCTCCAGATTCCCAAGTGCAGTATAGTTCTTTTCTCACATCTGCTCTTGAACTTGCTCTGTTCTGAGAATGTTTCTACTTCACAGAAAAAAATTGTGTCTCAGTGATCTTGCCCCTTTCCACGGCTTCGGTGACCTGTCTTTATACAGATAATTCCAAACCAATTACTCTCCTAAACTATAGGTCTCTATCGACAACTGACAGCTGGAATGTTCTGGCACTTTCAACTCTCTGTGTATAAAATGAAGTCCATCATCTTGGGGTGCCTGGGTGGCTCAGTCGGTTCAGCCTCCAACTCTTGATTTTGGCTCAGGTCATGATCTCAGGGTATTGGGGATTGAGCCCTGCATTGGGCTCAGTGCAGAGTCTGCTTAGGGTTCTTTTTCTCCTCTCCTCCTTCCCCTCCACCCTCCTCTAAAAAATGTTTGAAAAAAATTAAGTCCGTGATCTCACTAAACCAGCTCGTGTACCTACCTCTTTTAGCTCCTAGCTGGGTGCCTGGCGAAAAGTAACACTCCTGGCACAAAATAGGTGTTCAGTAAGCATTCAATGAATGAATGAACGACTGAATTAGTTATGTGACTATCACTTCCATTCATGGCCTCTTCATTTTTCATTCGTCTTTCTTTTACCTCCTAGACCCAGTCTGTTCCTCGTGCCAATGTTCTGCCTTTGTAGCACCCCTCAAGTTGGTCTTTATCGTTTCCATTGCACTATCCGAACTCAAGCCTTCCTTTTCTTCTTGCTTATTTGTCTTTATACATCTCTCTACTGCTTCTTTTTCTCCCTCCAAGAGTCTAGCAATCACCTTCAAAATTACAGATTAACTTTTATTCTACTCCTTTTAGAAAACTTCAGTGATTCTTGTCTGATTATGAAATTAAAGATAAGTTCCAAACTATCATATTAGGGTTTTCTCAACATTGTCGTTGTCCCATCTACCCATACTTCTCTCCAAGTATCCCTCCCCACATAATCTTTACCCCAGGCAACTCGTTTATTCTCCACATAATGTTTCTCTTTTTCCAAGTTTGATAGTCCGATATCCTAAAACTCCGTGGAGAAGACTTTTGTTAACACAAACACAAAACACCTCTTATCTGTAGTTTCCTCATGAACTTTCCCATGCAAATCTACATGCTAAATCCACACACACTCCCCTGCTTCTATCCCACAAGGCCGTATTTTGAAGGCAAACACTGGTTCTCTTCCCCTGTTATGCTCTCTAGGAGGATGTCCACACTGCCTTGCATGTTGTGGACACACAATAAATACTTGTTGAATTGAAGTCATCGTTGTTGCCACTTCTCATCCCACAGTAAAATAAAACCAATCCTGGTCTCAGGATCCGTTCAAGGTTTTACCTCATTATGGAACTCAGCCTTACTTAGGAATTAGGGGAAAGTTGCAGATGATAGTCCTGTTTCCGTTATCCCAAAGTAAACCATCTTCATTCCACAAACTTCGGTGGGGGTGGGGGGGTGGCAGAAAGAGGGGCAGTGAGAACAGGGGACAGTTGGGATGGCGAATGGACAGACAACATGAACGGCTTTTTTACTAAACCCGTTTCTTAGCTCCTGGTTCTGTCTTACTTCCTCCTGACCAGTGGATATCAAAATATAGGTTTCCCAAGGTTAGGCAGGACTCTGTAATGCAAGAGGATAAAAAGGTTGCAGTGAAACAGACATACCCAAAGAATTTTGTATGATCAGATTATTTTAGTAAATAACACTGAAAGGGATAATTGTGAACACTAAGTAGGAAATTCAGCTAATGCTTTCCCAAAACATCTGTGTTTGAGACACATGTTAATGGAAAGTTACTGAGGCACCTGGAAAGCGCTGCCTTGGAGGCAGCCTGATTTGAATCTATAGGTTGCCATAGTTACTTTTATTCTGTAAAACTATTGTTTTCTTTATAATAGTACACTGGAAAGTGTAATTTAAGGTGTGTTTATATGTTCATGCATGTATTATACTTAATATTATACATTAAATCAATTTTCCTGGTTAACATGTGTACATTTTCAGGTATCTCTGGGTGGTGTAAAACAAATTTGAGTTAGTCTGGGATTCCACAGTTAGGTGACATGTAGCTTAAGGAAAAAAAGGGGAGAAATGCAGGTTTTAGGGAAATTTGAACCTCAGTTAAAGGTAGATGTTATCTAAGATAAACTGAAGGGTATGATGTTTCCTGTAATCTTTAGCGTCTAACAGATATCATTCAGAAATGTCATGCTGTCACAATGAAAGAATAAAAAAGAGGCAAAAGATCCCTACTTGAATCTAACTCCAAAATCTGCAAAGTGACCCAGATTGGGCAAATCCCTTAACCTTTCTGAAACTCCAAGGTGTCATGTGTAAAAGGGGAAATATAAATACGAAGGTACTAGATAATTATACTCTATCAGTATCGATTAGTTATTATTCTAACATGCTTGCCTTTGCCACCCAGCCACGGGGATGTAAATTGTGAGAGGAGAAAACCTGGAAAAGTAGGTAGAGCTGTCATACCTCATGTTAAGTGGAAATACTGCAGTGCATATGTAATTAGACTCTTCAGTTTTTTGCTAATAGAATATTCGGGTTTTAACAACCTCGCCTTATGAACATAAGCTTCTCTTATCCAGGTCTGTGGTATCTGATATTTATATAGACTTTTGTTGAAAATACTGTCAGTGTCAAGTCTGACTTTTCTGCAGTGCTTGCCATAGTCTCTCTTTATGATCATTTTTATATCTGTCAAGACACGCATTCAGAGCCCTGTTTTGCTCATGACCTGAGCTACCTCTGTCAAAAATTCAAAAGGAAAAAGATTGCCTTTTGTTATCAACCGAAGTGAAGGACAGCAGTGCTGTCTGGATCTGAGATGTTTCCGGGAGCACATCCTATTACACGGCTCCGCGCTCTCTAGGTGCTTTCTGCCGCCACATCTCCTGTGAATAGCACTTGGAGTGGTTCAGCAATCAAAGAATAGAGTTAAACAGAAAAGGTCTGGCTGGTGCTAAGACTGAGGAAGAGAGAGAAAAAGAAAGGAAGAAAGAAAAAACTGAGTCAAGGACAGAAACAGACACATTCCTGCAGGAGGACAGCCGCACACGTCTGTGAATAGCACAGCCACTCACTCAGCGATCGCGCCGCTGAGGACCGACAGGAAGGAGAAAAGAGACTTTCGGAGACAATGCATCACAGGGCAAAGTTCTAGGTTGATATGTGTGGTTATACATCTTGGTTTTGCTAGTCAGGCTGAGGGTGGGGAACTAAAGCAGCAACACAAAATGGCTTTTATGTCTCAGTTTACTGTAAGGTGTGTATACAAGGTATTCACTGGCTCCGGGTTTAGTAGGGCTGTCTGCGAACTGCCGCACACCTGACAAAGGCCAGCTCAGCTGCACGAGCTTGCAAGAACTGGTGCCGGATAATGCCATGACTAGCGTTCGTATATAAAGAAATCCCTACTTTCTCTCGGCTCCAGGTTATGTCAGAGTAGTAGGTAGCCTTCATGGGATCAGTCAGGTTATATGACGATGTTTCCGTCTTCACAGATAACATTTCTTCTTATTTATCACTTCAGAAATTGTGCCTCAACTTCCTGTCTCTAATTTTAGAGACAATGATGGCGTTTTTTGAGTAAAATCGTAGATAATTGCATCAAATAGGCTCATCAAGGATTTTCCTTACCACTTCTTAATTCTAGTCTTTGATGTATGACACAGGGAAAATAAGTGTAAGTGTCCTGTCAGTTGTCAATCTGGAGACTGCTCCTGGGACAGGTGGACAACCAGATCAAATGCTGTAAGCAAGGTTTATCTTCACATAATGTGGACAGTTGAACAGGTTTCAACCTACAGACACAAAGGTGGAAGGGACGGTGATCAATGAGTACCTTTTCAACATACTCTGAGGCTTCTTTCTGGATTTTATCAGAAACTATAGAACAGGGGCACCTGGGTGGCTCAGTCGGTTAAGTCTTCAGCTCAGGTCATGATCCCATGGTCCTGGGATCAAGCTCCACATCGGGCTGCCTGCTCAGCAGGGAGTCTGCTTGTGTGTGTGTGTGTGTGTGTGTGTGTGTGTGTGTGTGTGTGTGAAATAAATAAAATCTTAAAAAAAAAAAAAGAAACTATAGAACACCCTCAAATCTGCCTCAGTCAAGCTTGCCCAGCAATGACATCTGTCCCCACTGAGCCTGGAGTTCAATACTAGAGCAAAGTAATTATGCCTTTCCAAAACAAGACAGACAAAAACAGAAAGTGAGCGGTAGGTGAAGAGGCTTAGTATGTTGCAAATAGCACTGNCAAAACAAGACAGACAAAAACAGAAAGTGAGCGGTAGGTGAAGAGGCTTAGTATGTTGCAAATAGCACTGAGCTAGGAGTCAGAACATCTGTCTTCCTGTCCTGGCTCTCTCATTTATGAGCTACTTCCTTTTGAGCATTTGGTCCTGTCTGAGCCTCAGTTTCCCCATCTGTTCATTATGAGTAATTATATCAATGCTGTATACCTCATGTTTCTGGAAAACACTGTGGGTCTAATGGGACAATAGCAAAGACATGACCAAAAGCAGGAGTCAAGAACGCAGTCATCCAAGATAAGTAAGTCACTAGACTGCACCCTGAGGAATAGTTATTAAGGTCACCTCTTCATTTGCCTCTGTTTTCCCTCCATGCCATTCACTCACAGCATAAAAAGCTCAAGAGTTTTCCGAAATAATGCATACAAGAGCACACTGAATTTACCACTGCAGGCAAATCATTGAGGAAGAGACAAGGCAAAGGGGTTTTTCCTTCTTTCTTTCTTTCTTTCTTTCTTTTTTTTTAATTCGGTTAACCAGTATATTGTACATCGTAAGTTTTTGATGTAGTGTTCAGCGAATCATTAGTTGCGTATAACACCCAGTGCTCATCACAACACGTGCCTTCCTTAATACCCATCACCCAGTTACCCCATTCCCCCACCCCCTCTCCCTCCTGTAACCCCCCGTTTGTTTCCCGGAGTCCAGAGTCTCTCATGGTATGTCTCCCTCTCTGATTTCTTCCAATTACCAAAAGGTTTATTCAACATGTGTTAGAATACAAATCAGGTTAACAACAGAAGCAAAAACTACCCCTCTGGTATAGCTTTTCTTAAGCATGGGAACTTTGGAACCTTCTTAGCATCTAGAATTAGGTGGAGAAAAGTTTGGGGTCTTCAGTTGGATTTCCATGTAATTTTCTAATGTACTAAAATTTTTTTAGAACATAGTAGGTAACGCTTAATAATTAACACAATAATAAACACAAAAAGCTATCTCTGAACATCTGTACCACTTACTGTTTCTGTTGCCAGTCAGTTTACGGTTTTTAGATCTATATTGATGCACACAATTGGCCTATTATTTTCCTTTCTCATACTGCTCCTATCAAGATGTGGTATCCAGGTTATCATAGCCATATACAGTGAGTTTGGGGAGCTTTCCAGCTTGCTCTTTGTGTCAAATGACTTATTTTTTTTTTAAGATTTTATTTATTTATACGAGAGAGTACAAGCAGGGAGAGCAGTAGAGGGAGGGGAAGAAGCAGGCCCCCCACTGAGCAGGGAGCCCGAAGTGGGGTTCAATCCCAGGACCTGAGTCAAGGCAGACACTCAACCGACTGAGCCACCCAGGCGCCTGACTTACTTCTTTTTAATAGTTATAAATAACTCACCTTTAAAACCATCTGGGCTTTGAGACTTTTATGTGGAAAGATTTTTACCTATTGCATTAGTTTAAGAACTATACAAGCTTTCCGTTTATCTCTTGAGTGAGTTTTGTCAGGTTATGGCTTTCCAGGAAATAGTGCATTTTATCTGAGTTTTCATATGTGTTGATATTAAGTTCATGTTGTTCTCTTTGTACTTTTTGCTCTACCTGCTTTTTGCACATTCTAATATTGTTTATTTTTACCTTCTCTATTTTCCCCTCAATTCATCTTTCTGGAAGTTTGTAAATTTTATTAGTCTTTTCAAAGATTTAACTTTCAGCTTTGTTGAACTAGACTGCTCCTTTTCCTTTTCACTAATTTTTTTTAAAAATCAACTTTTTAGAATAATTTTAGATTTACAGAAAAATTGTGAGGATATTACAGGGAATTTCTGTATTTGTTTTCTCTAATGTTACTGTCCTACATTAGCATGGTACATTTGTCAAAACTTAAGAAACCAACATTGGCACATTACCGTTAAACTAACCACCAGATCTTATCTGGATTTCACAGTCCAGAATGTCCTTTTTTTCTGTTCCAAGATACAACTCAGGATGCCATTCATGTTGCATTCAGTTGTCACAACTCCTCTGATCTGTGGCCGTTCCTCAGTCTTGTCCTGTTTTTCACGACCTTGACAGTTTTGGGTAATTCTGGTCAAGTATCTTGACCCTCAATTTGGGTTTGTGTGACATTTTCATGGTTGGACTGAAGGTGATGGGTTTTTGAAGAGATGAAATACTCTCTCCTCTTATCCTGTCAGGAAGTGTATGATATCCATAGGACACCACGGGTCATGTTAGCCATGATCACGTGGTTAAGTAGTCTATGCCAGGTTTCTCCAGTAAAGATAGTATTTTGCTATCTCTGTATTTTTTGAAAGTCACTATGTCCAACTCACACTCAAGTGGAATTAAACGACACTTCCCAGAAGAAGGACTAGCTACATACAGTATTTGGAATTCTTCTGCAAGGAAATTTTTCTGTTCTCCTCTATTTAGTCAACCATTTGTTTATATCGGTTTGGATTCATACGTAGTTATTTGGTACTTTGGGTTGTAATCTGATACTGCTTTATTTTGTTGCTCAAATCATTCCAGCTTGAGCCATTGAGAGCTCTTTTAGACTGACTCCCTATGATGTGCCCCCTCTTTTTTTTTAATTTAAAGCACTTTGTTACTTTCTGGTACTAAAGCATGCTTCAGACTTCTCTTGTGTTTTCCCTGACTGGTGAGTGGAAAGCTGGCACTACCACGTTGGTTTCTTCCTTCTACTTATGCCAGTTTTTACTTTGTATCTTTTGAGGCTGTTTATTAGGTACATTCAAGTTTTAAATTGTTAAATCTTCCTGGTAAGTGGAAATTATGATTATTTGATGACCCTTCTCATAACTGACAAGGCATTTTGCATTCAAGTTTACTTAGATGGTTATTAATGTAACGTTCTTTTGGTGGGTATTTGATTGATTCATACTTTTAGCCTTTCTATATTCTCGTGTTTTAGTGTACCTTATAAATAGCAAACTAGATTCTGATTTAATTCTCCATTATGACAATTTGTTTTTTAATCCCTTTAGTCCATTTACAATTAGCATGTGTATTGATGCAAGTAAATTCATTTCTGCCATTTTATTTTGGCCTTTCTTTTTTTTTTGACACATGTTTGTAAGCTTTTTAGGTTTTTTTTTTCTTGCCTTCTTGTTTCATCCAGGTTCTGCTACTTTCTCCCCTTCAATAGTTTACATTTTCCAGTGTTAAGGTTTTACTGTGCATATTGCTAAAATTTTAAAGTTTTATGCTAAGCAACAAATTTCCTCTCCTTCTAAAGAGTGGAGAGACCTTGGAACATTTCGCTCCAGCCATGCCCTTCCTCACTGACATGCTTATTTTGTCTGGTATTTTAGTTGTGTCCTTGTTTGCTTATTTTCTGTTTGATACTCAATATTTGCTTAGATTTAGAAATTGTTTTCCTTTTTCCTGAAGTATATTCTTTGGAATTTCCTATAATGGAGCAACTACAGATTGTGAATTTTAGTTTGGAATTGTGCTTGTTTCATCCAAGTTTGTTAAAGAAAATTTTGCTAGGTGTACAATTCTGGATTGACCGTTACTTTATCTCAGAACTTTGAAGATAATACTCCATTTTCTTGTGGCTTCCTTTGTTACCAATAAGAAGGCTGTTCACAATCTAATTGCCATTCTTTTGAGGGGGATTTACCTTTGCCCTCTGGATACTTCCAGGGTTATTTTGTTCTTTAGTGTTTTGTGGGTTCGCTATAACATATCTACATATGGATTTCTTTTCATGGATTCTGTTTGGGATTCCTGTGGATTTCTGATCCATGTGCCCTGATATTGAGTAAGCACGGATTTCTTTGAATTTACTCTGATTTGGATGTGAAGATCCATGTTTGCCATCATCCTGGAATATCGTTATCTCTTTAAATACCGTTTCTCCTCTAATCTCACTCTTTTCTAAAATTCCAAATATCCATATATGAGACGTTTTATCTTCTGTATCTCTCTTAATGTCTGTAATACATATTCTGTCTACTTATTTCTCCAGCTGCATTCTATGTTATATTTTCAGTTCTGTCTTCTAATCAGAACTTGGCAAAGTTTTTTCTATAAAGGGACAGATAGTAAACATCATAAATCTTTTGGGCTTTGCGGGCAATATGGTCTCTGCCACTATCTTTCAATTCTGTGTTTTAGTGCAAAAAGAGCCATGAGCAATATGTAAATGAATGAGTGTGGTTTGTGTTCAAATAAAATTTTATTCATAAGAACAGGTGGTAAGCTATAGTTTGCCAACCATTTCTCTACTTAATTCTCTCTTTAGCTATAACATCGACTTTTCAACCCACATATTGTGAGTTTCAATTACTAAATATTCTAGTTCTGGAAATACTATTGGGTTCTTTTTAAAACCCATTTGATTATTTCTGAACATCTCTGATCTGATTCTTGGTTTTTATCCCCCCCCTTTTTCCTTAGACCTTTTATAAATTATATTCTGATCAATTTCAGTAACTAAATTTTCTAGGTGTTTATGTCCTGTTTCCACTGACATTTTTGCTATGGTCACTGTTTTCTTACTCAGCATTTTGTTTGTTTGTTTTTTTAATAAGCACATATATTTGAAATTTATGAGAATCCTACAAGGCCTGGATTAAGAATACTTTCTTCTAAAGAGAATTTGCTCTTTTATTTGGTGATGGAAGTACTGCTGGAGCCACTTTGTTTTCTTATCTTGGGGATTTCTTGATTGCATAGGTAGTAGCCCGTTTAATGAGGCCAGGCATATGGTGTGTATTCTCAGGAAAGACTCTTTCACTCACTCTTTAGATGATGTAGAAACAGATTTTCTTGTTGGCTTCCCGTTATAAGAATATTGATTCTTCTGGACCAACCTTTAACTTATCAGTTAACAGCCTATTCACCGGTCCCAGTTTTTGCGGGAATCTCAGGCTCAGCATTCCATGGGGTCGCTGACCAGTGGTGCATTCTCTTAAAGGTAGCTGTAAAGCCTCCTTGGTACCCACATTTCCCCCCAAAGCAGCCCTGGTGTTCACATTCATCCCTACTTTGGTTTCAGTGTCTGGTGCATTTTCCTGGCCTTGGGAGAATTTTTTTTAACTTTCTTATAAGTTCACAACATTTAACTGTATGCTTGTTATAACTTATGCAG
This sequence comes from Ailuropoda melanoleuca, assembly GCF_002007445.2. NCBI lineage: Eukaryota > Metazoa > Chordata > Mammalia > Carnivora > Ursidae > Ailuropoda > Ailuropoda melanoleuca. Next base: position 184,712,880 of record NC_048218.1, on the reverse strand, counting down.
TGTTGAGGTGTTTTGTAGTGAAAAGGGATTTTTGGTTATCAAGTCAATCCACTATACTAGGAGCAGAAGTCACATGATAAAATTTGAATTCTGAAAGAAAGTATTTGAACATCTCTCCGGAGAACCGAGAACCGGTTGGAGCCCTTTCTGTCACCTCTGCGTCAGGCGCCACCCGATTAACTGCTGCTCAGTCTATCACATCTCAACTTACCTGTCATTCCCAAACGGACTCCTTCCCTGAAAATCCATACCACCTCCAAGCTTTGTGCTTTTGCCCTTCCTCAGTGTAATCGTACATTGCTGTCTGATTTTTCTCGTTTATGCCTTTCCCTATTCCAAACTCTGTTAGGGCAGGAGACGTTTCTGTTGTGCTTGTATTACCCCCAGGACCTAGGCAGGGACTCAGTAAATATCTCTTAAGTAAGGAAATGACTGACATGCGACCATCGGTTTACAAATTTTATGGGTGAAATGTTGGGGCACTTGGTAAGTAGAGTTCACAATTAAATATTGTTCTTAATCAAATGCAATGAATTTTGTGACCCATGGAAGGACCCTGTGTAAACCAGAAAACTTGTATCATTTTACCACACGGAAATTAATAGATTAAGAGAATGAAATACTTTTTTTATGTATAAAATTGAAAGTGATTATAACAAATGATAGAAACCGCAGTTGATGAGGTTGCAGAGAAATTAATCATTTCGTGCACATGGGTCACAGTGCAAACTGATAAGTATTGTCTCAAAAACCAATTTTGTAGTATCTATCAAATGTTGAAAATATCATTACATTTGTCTTAGCTTGGGCTGCCGTCACAAAATTCCATCAGCTGGGTGGCTTAAACAATAGAAATGTATTTTCTCACAGTTCTGGAGAATGGAAGTGCTTTTGAGATCAAGGTGCCAGCACAGTCAGGTTCTGGGGGAGACTCTTCCTAGCTTGCAGATGACTGCCTTCTCCCTGTGTCCTTAGAGAGAAATCCACTCTTAACTCTTCTTGTAAGGCCACCGATCCTATCAGATTAGTGCCCCACCCTATGACTGACCTCTTTTAACCTTAATTACCTCCTAAATGCCTCATCTCCAAATATGGTAACCTATTGGGGGATAGGACTTCAATATACGACTTTTCATTCAGAGTGGACACAGTTCAGTCCACAGCACTACTTAAACTAACAAAATACTTTTATGAATTTACCCCAAGGAAACAATAAGACATGAGTTAAAAAAAAAATAGTGTAAGATTACATGTATCTAAGAATATAAGTATAGTATATACTCTATGGTAGGAAGAAATAGAGGAAAAAAGTCTAAATTCTAATGGAATATTGGATTAATAAATTCTGGTACATCCGTAAAATGAAGTATCATGCTTCCATTGAAAAGCATATATAAGGATATTTGAATAATGTGAGATGTTGATGCTTCATTAAAAGAATCACAAAATAAAAAGAATCAAATTATAAATCATAATTAAAATGTAGGATTAGAGTTCATAGAATGAAAACTGGAATTATATTTACACAAGGGTATTATCTATTATTTATGATTGGGACATTTAAAGAAATTTTATCTTTGTGTTTTTCTGAATTGCTCTCCTAAATTATGTACATATAGACCTTTAACTAAAAAATTGGTTTGTTAACATTAGGTGTGGGGCAAAGACGACCTATCAGAGAATAATACCAATCTTAATACTCCTTATTTTAATCTAAAAATCATCTTGATATTTTATTTCTCTTGAATTCTAGAATTATGTACAGTAATGAATTTAGTTTGATTCCTGGAGGCCAGTTATCAACACCTTGATTACTGTCCACGACCTGTCTGTTCGTCAGTAACTTAACACAAAAACTGAGTCACAAGATCTCATATCCTCATAGAGTCCAATTACTGCATTTTTTAAGAAGTATCTTTTTTTAGATCCTCCAAAGAAAATAGACTACAGTAGGAAATACAAATAAGAACTAGGAGGGAGAAGTGGTTGGAAAGAAAACAGGATTTTTGAATTTCATTTACAAAATATTTTCTCATAGAAAATGTTTCTTCCAGCTCAGTGACCATAAGGATCAGATTAATTTCTTCTGGACAACAAAAATTTCAGGGAAGATGAAAGGACACTGATTATGTGACCAATATATGACCATCCAGATGAGGTACCATTTTGTTTGGAAGAGTAAGAAGTGTTTCTAGGTTAGGGAACAGAAATATGAGACTGTTGTTTTCTGCCTCCTCTTCCCATCATTTCTTATTCTCATGCTGTGTCTTCCTCTCCTTTTTATTCTGTTCACAAATGGATATTGGTGGGAAATACACGAAGTGCAAAGTGACTTTTACCTGCTGTGCTGTGGGCAGAATTGACAGTTCAGAAATGCTACTCCCTATGTGTCTCTCCCTTCTCATTTTGTCTAGAGGAAGCTAAGACGTCCTACGTTCCTCGTGGGAGAGAGCACGTGAAAAGAAGCCTCTAAGAAACTCAGAAGCACCATGAACTTGGTCACTTGCCCTGTCATTGCTTGCAACATAGCTTTCGCTGCAAGCCTCCAAACTGCCAGGGCAAGGGATCCTACTTGATGAGCTGAGGAATGAGGGGGTTGATGGGCTGGTGAAGAAAATCTAGCTCATCAATTTGCCAGACTTTTCTATACAGCATTAACTCCTGGGGCATTAGTCAACCCACAAGCTTCCCGAGCACTCTGTTCCAGGCAACATGCAGACTCCTAGAGATTATAAAACCAAGGACACTTTTATCCCTCAAGTATCTAGAGGCTGGTCTAGCTGATAAAAAGATTGAGAAAATCACCATAGATTATGTTACAGTTTTCATTACATCATAAAATAGATGGCTTGTCACTGAATGATGCTTTTTAAGTGGGAATTGTGAAGAGATGCCATGATTAAATAATTTTGAGAAGTGATGTTAAACAGATTTCTCTACCATCAGACTTCTCAAACACCTTAATATGCCTTGCTTACATTATGGACCTCCACCAAGGTCTCATAATTTGTAGTGTTAAAAAAAAAAAAAAATCCTTGGGCTAAATCTCTAACCCTTTCTGTTGCAGGATGTTTCAGGACCATTGTTTCCTAAAACCTGTTGGCAGCCAGATGAAATGGATATTAGAATTTGTTCTTATTGGTCTTTATGGGCCTTAGAAAGGTTATATTACGCTGGAAAAAATACATAAAAAATACATAAAATGTGTGAACTGTAAACTGTTCAAGGGAGGTGAAGCTATGAGGCTAGTCCATACTTAAATATTTAAGCAGATTCCCTCATTGATGTTTGCTCTTCTGTTCAAATGCCTGACTCTACAACCTATTTTCACACTCTTTTCCTCTTAGATCTTTCTTGAAATATAATGTAATGATTCTTCCCTTCATAGACACTAATTTCTTATCAGAACTACCTCAAAAGCTGGGAAAGATAGAAGATGAAGATAATACTGTCTCTCTCTTTCGTTCCTGAGTAGTCTTTCAAAAACACCTTCTCAATTTGGAGCTTATATTGTACTATTTACAGAAAAAGTTGAAAGTGATGAAAGGATGTCCAGTGTACAGAACGGCCTCTGTTTGTTTTTAAATGCCTAATCTGCCGGACTGATGAATAGCATGAGTTCTAAAATCCATCGTGAGATCTCTTAGATCATGTAGGAATTTAGTAAAATCGATTTGTATAGGCCTTAATATGTATAGGAACTATTTTTGGACAAATCTGCCTTTCAAAAAAGGGAGTGTGTGTGTGTGTGTGTGTGTGTGTGTGTGTGTGTGTGTCTGCATGTGGTGCTTTCTCTGAAAGCAGAATGAGACCCATACGCAGAGGTAAGATGAGGTTAAGCATCAGTTGCAGAAGTTCCACTGTGTACGAATTCCTTTTTTTCGGAATCTTTCCGGTATAATTAACATAGACCCAACTACATTTGGTGTTCTTTGCTTATCATGTAATGCCAGAAGGGAGTCCTCTGTAATAACTTGTTTGTATCTATAATTAAAGGAAATGCAGTTACCATTAAACTGTATTTTATAATTTGTTCATATCTTAACCTTTCATGGAATACTATTCTTACTAAAATCATGTGATTTCACTAACTATATGAAAAAATGAAAAATTTAAATCTTGATACACGAGAATGCCCTTTTGCCCTTTTTTCTCATTGGGACAACTTTGCTATTTATCAGTCATAGAATTAAGCTTCAGTTAACATTCAAATCAGAAAATTGGCCTTTTACTTTAGAATTTTCAGTAACCATATTAACATTGTCTTTTTATCAATATCGAAGAGGCATTACTTATTTCACTTTTATTACCTCGGAAAAATTCTATTCTTGAGATTTAAAGCAAATGATTTCACTAATAATTAAAATGGCAGGTAAATACTAAAAATTTTCTGCTAAGTGTAAATACAGCTAACTTTTGTCAGAGATCTTTTTACCCAGAATACTTAACTATAATTCCTGTACTGTTTTCTTTTCAAAAAATGTCCTGTTTTACCTACCGTTACGTGATTTAAAACCTCCAATTAATTTGTGCCCTATTAATACTAATAAGCAATATTTGAGATCTTCCTCATTCATGAGTTTTTATTATCTGCTGTAGCTGATATTTTTATATTCAGTGTATCACTTATTCACGTCTTTAGCATTTATTTGCCATTTAGCATTTCTCATCAATCTGCCAGCTACTGTTCTGGGTATCAGGGGTGCAGCACAAAGGAGGCAAACAATAAACAGATCTATCACATGTGGGTTGATGGCGTATTATATACAATGACAAGCAACAAAGAATGTGAAAAGAAAAGAGACCTGTGGGAATGGGAGATTACACCTTTACAGCAGGTGGTTGGATAACCTCACTAATCCTGAGTCTTGTGGGTAGAGATGAGAAAGAATGAGCAAGCCCTGTGTGCCTAGGAAAAGACCCTCCCAGGCCGTGAGAAAAGCGTGTGCAAAGGCCCTGAGGCAGAGCATGTGTCCTGTGTTTGAGGACTAGCTGGGAAGCCAGAGTGAAGGGACCTGCTATGACAGGTAGAGAAGATCAGAGTGAGTGTGGGGAGGAGGGCGTCCTATAAGATCTTGGAGATAATTATAAGAATTTTGCCTTTTGCAATGAGTATAAGCGTTACAAGACATAACTAGGCTTGGAAAAGGCTCACTGTAATGTGTTGCCAATACTCTGACATAGAAAAGACTAGAAGAGGGAGACTAAGGAGGCTGTAATCATACTTGAGATATGTTTTGAAGGTACAGCTGACAGAAAATTTATAAGCTGAGTTTATAAAGCTATTATTTTAAATCTCTATTACCCTGGGTGTAGATGAATTTTCATATTATACAACTGGTTTAAGTTACTCCTAAAGCTGCTTCCTGCAAGTACAAATTTTAAGGACTGACTTTGTTGAGTTTTTTTTTTTAGCAGAATTACTGATTCAGTGGTGCCTGGGTGGCTCAGTAAGTTAAGCGTCTGCCTTCAGCTCAGGTCACAATCCCTGCTCAGCGGGGAGCCTGTTTCTCCCTCCCTCTCTGCCTGATGCTCTGCCTACCTGTGCGCACACATTCTCCCTCTCTCTCTCTCTCTCTCTCTCTCAAATAAATAAAATCTTTAAAAAAAAAGAATTACTGATTCAGTGGCAAATATTTTAAATTTTATTGATATTTAAGCTCTCTGCCTTGTGTAAGTAATATAGAAAATGTCTGATGTAAGTAAGTATATTTAGAATATTCCACATCGTTTCTCAGATATGGTTTCCATTTTTTAATAGAGATCTTTTTTCCTCTTTATTATTTTCTGTGAAAATGTAGGGAAAAGAGAATAAGACATGAGCACTAAGGGCCCCAGATTTGGAAATGCAAGAGACGTAGGTTCAAGTCCAGGCGCCTGCTCTTACTAGCTGTGTGACCTGGGGGAAGTCACCTAACCTCCCTGAGCTCCATCAGCTTCCTTTCTTGGAGGCTGGAGAATGGATCTCTGTGAGCATCCTATGTTGTGCGTATAAAACAGCACAGTACCAGGAGCATATTTAGAATTTTGTTACTGATAATTGTTTATTTTAATAACGGCTGTGACAAGGAAGCTATTGATGACACAGGACATATTTTCATTTATTGGGAAGAATAATTTTAGTATTTTAAAGAAGATTTTATTTATTTATTTGACAAGCAGGAGCAGGGGTAGGGACAGAGGGAGAGAGAGAAGCAGACTTCCCTCTGAGGAGGGAGCCTGACGTGGGGCTGGATCCCAAGGCCCCGGGGTCATGACTTGAGCCGAATGACAACTGAGCCACCCAGGCGCCCCAGAAAAATAATTTTAGAAGGAGCTGTTACCTTTAGGCATGACTGCAGCAAAACTGTTATTTATTCCCAATCACTTAGGTATAGATGTTCACTTCGTATACCTAATATTCAGTACATAGTCTGATATATGCACTAAAGGGCATATAAATAAGGACAGGTCCAAAATACTAACTATTGTATTTAACTTGTCAGATGTATACCTAATTTGATAGTGAACTCACTAAGACGATGGCTTTTCACTGTATATAACCGTCTTTATCTTAGTGAAAGTTGACACAAGTGATGTTCCTCTGACTTACCTTTCTCGCTTTTCATCACCTAAACCCCTGGCTCCATTGTGTCAGGTAGGCGAGGTGCCCCGGTGAAGTTTAATATGACAGGATGACTCGCTGTATCGCTGTGAATCACAATCTCCTTTGACAGTTGAAGCAAACAGTAAAATTCACTCTAATATAACCATGTGGTGTCTGTCAAAGAGCAAACCCAAAGAACCGTATCAGTCATCAGAATAATAAAAATAAGTTCTTTGCTCTTTTTCATCAAGTTTGCATTGGCGTATAGAGTGAAATACCAACCCACAACTTTGTGGTATGAGTTTTTGTGCTATCTGTATGATAATATAATATAGTTTGGGTCTGAATGCTTAAATTCCCAAGTTGATGATGTATATAGAACTCTCTGCTTGATGGGCGCATGGGTGACTCAGGCACTTAAGCATCCGACTCTTGGTTTCTGCTCAGGTCATGATCTCATGGGTCATGAGATTGAGCCTCACATCAGGCTCTATGCTCAGCAGGAGTCTGCTTGGATGTTCTCTCCCTCTGCCCCTTCCCCTGCTCTCTTTCTTGCCCTCTCTCTCTCAAATAAATAAATAAATCTTTAAAAAAAAAACAAAAACAAAAACTCTCTGCTCTTGAACTTTTGTGATCATTATTATACTTATTCTTAAGTTATCATCTGCTCTGTGGGAATTGACTCTGAAGTAATAGGTGAAAAAATCCATTATATTATAAATTATTATAATATAATAAATTATTGTAAAGCATTGGGGTTAGCTCAGAGTTCATTGTTTTGTAATTTATAGATCAGACTTTCTTTTCTCCTTCCTGAAAACATTTGAAAGACCAATATTTGCCATTAGTTTTTCTGCAGTTCACATTGGAAATATGTTCTGGTAAAATGTATTATTCTGACTACGAAAGAAAATAATTGATGTTTCCCTATTTAGGAATGAAGTATAATTGTAAGATTTTCAAAGCATACATTCCAGCAGCATATGAGATTCTGAAATAACAAATTATTTACTCTATAATGGCAAAAGAAATGTTTCAGACTTAAATGATGCTTTGAGATGAATAAAGGGTCTTTATGTCATTATGATTCAGGTATAACTTTAAAATTAATTGCTTTTATCCTAATTGACTAGTTGCAAGTATCAAAGGTACACATGCACACACTTACATGTTATATAATATTATATGTATATAATATAATATTCAGTGTATATATATACACATATATATAATATATATTATATATAATATAATATTCAGTGTGTATATATGTATACACATATACATAATCTTCTGGGGAAAGTTATATCAAACATTCATTTTTCTTTATTTTTCGTAATCATTTATACCTAATTTATCCATAGGTTTTAAAAATTAGTTAAAATATGATCTTTAGAAAATAAGCTAATGGAAGAAGAAATGATTGGTGTTAATTATCAAATGCAAAAGATTCATTTCATTGAAATAGACACTTTTTGAATATGAGATTAGTAGATCTTTCTCACTGCATTAACAAAGTTACAGTTCATACTTTCAAAAATTTTAATGACTGTTATACAACCAGATACTGAAACTGATACAGAAGAAATTCTAAATCCATTATTAGAAAGAGTTTATACTTTTAATCCTGATCTTACTAAAAGAAGATTTCTGTTTGTAACTACCTCTAAAAGTCGTGATGTGAACTTGCCTTGATTCCATAGGGATACTTGGCTAAGCACAAAATCCGGGAACATAGCTGATCTGCCTTCTCTACATGTTTTTATTCAACTATGTGTTTTGAATTATAACCCCCTACATTTAAACCAAAAAATAAGGCAGTAAATAACCAAATGTATTCAAATTTTCTGTGTTTTTTACAATGAGAAGTAAATCTCCAATTTCACATTAGCTTGATTTTTATTCGGAAGAAAAGTAGTTAAAACATTTTAGTTTGCGTTCCGTATGCTTTTATAATATTTTCATCCATGGGATATTTATTCAATTTGTCAAATGTTTGGTACCACATAAAACACTTTTCACTACCATTCTCAAGGACTAGTCATTGTTTTCAGTAGATCTGGAAAATATTTATTGTAATCCTTTACCTTGAAGGCTGTCTAAGACAGAATAATTCCATTCCATTCATTCCAGGTCAAAATATGAAGCAAATGGCTACAAATACCTCCTTTAAATAAATTTCCATTAGAGATGCAAGTAATATGTATACTCTGGACCAATATGCATTTTCCTTAATTATTCTTCAGGGAAATATAGATATAAAGATATATGTATATATAAATATATATTAAAATAAAGATATATAAAGATATAAAATATATGAAAGTAAACATTCTATTAGTATAAAATACTGATTCTGTTTTGTTTTGTTTTGTTTTTCCAGGCCTGATGGAATTGGAACTGTTTCAGTGGAAGAAAAAGAGAGATTTGAGGAGATAAAAGAAAGACTCTCTTCCCTTTTAGAAAATCAGATAAGCCATTTCAGGTATATACTCTATTCATTAAGTATTTGCTTTCTTCACTTAATAAACTTCTGTAGGGAACTGGAGTGTTATGTCTTTCTGTGGCTACTCAAGAACTACCAGTAGCTTCTTCTCCATCGCCTGCCAGGTAAGATCCACATCCCTCAGTCTATGGTCTGCTTCTAAGCCTGCTGTTCAGTTTTCACCATTCATTAAGTTAGGTCCCTTCTCCTTCAATTTGTGGAATGCAGCTCTCACTTGCTTGTGCATTTCTCATCCTTGAGTAGCCTCTTCCCCAAGCTCTGGTGAGTAGTCCTACCTCTCAGTCACCAGGCAAAGAACTTCTCACTTGCTTGTGCATTTCTCATCCTTGAGTAGCCTCTTCCCCAAGCTCTGGTGAGTAGTCCTCCTTCTCAGTCACCAGGCAAAGAACTTCCTATCTTCATAGTAGAGCTGTTTTCGATCCTTCCAGCAAAGACTGGAAAACCTGAAGCCTTTTAGCATTTATCATCTGTACTCTTCACTAGTCACTTATCACATAGTTACAATACCCATTTTTTAAGTCATTGGTTACTTTATTTACATTTTGTGGGAACAAGGGCCATGTTGCCTGGCACAGTTCCTTGCTTGAAAAAATTAACCATTGATCCTAAGAACATTTACAGAATGAAAGATCAAAATCTTGATATTTTTTACCCTGATTAAGTTAGCTCAATAGAACCTAATGGTTAAAAACAGAAATATTTCTGGAGAATGCAATTCAAGACAAAGGAGAAAACAAAGAAAGAGGAATAGTTAAGACCCCTGAACAGAAAGTCAATGCTGAAGAGGAGGGAATCATCATAATGATAGTTAATTGAAACCCCAAGTGATGATTGAGCTTAGAAAGCAACCAAAATATTAAGATGTTTTAGTATGTTGAGAGAGGATTTACCCACCTGGGATTGAGTTTGGAGTTCTATTAATTAGATTATATTAGTTATTTTGGAGTTTGGAATCACATTAGATTAAATATATAAAAAGAGGATATTAAAAATAAAGACAATTATAAACAAAATAATAGCATGTAAATCATAGAAAATATTGTGTCTCAGTTATCTAGGGTATTTACAGAATATAAATACTGAATTTAACTCCCCAAAATGGCATAACTGTGTTAGAAAGTCAAGAAGGACAGGAATTACATTTAGGATGGGGGAAAGTAGTAAAAAAAAAAAAAAAGAAAGAAAGAAAGAAAAGCTGCTTATGTCTAAAGTGGAGTAACAAGATTATATTTACTCTCCCAGCTTGAAACAAAAAAATTTTTTAAAAGATAAAATATGCAGAAGATTGCTTTTTGGCACACTAAACATAAAGACAATGGATAAAAGTGATTCTTGAGAGAAACAAATGAATAAGGTCTTTTATCGTGTCTGTTTGGCACCAGGAGAGTACTTCTGGGTCAAGGCCCAGGGAGGAGAATCCCAGTGGACACCCTGACTTGAGGAGACAGATGTAGGAGTACAGGGAGGGCAAGGCAGCCAGAGTTTGTAGGTCAAAGTTCTAAAGAAAAGAGAGGAGAGACTTACAGGTGTTTGCTGAGGGTCCCCCTAGAGTCTTCAACTAAGTATTGATCTGAGTATGTATGTAAGGAAACTATTTAAAGTCAGACAAATAATCCTTTCACTCCATGGTAGGATTATAGGAGATAATCCTCAAAGCTAACAGAAAGCTAGGAGGAATACCAGTTTCTACTACCCAGAGTGGAAAGCTTCTAAGTCGTGGACAGAGGGTAGAATACTCAAGAGAATTTTTACCTCAGTAATAGAAAAAATTAGCCCTGTTTTATCTCTCCTAATGAGGATTAAAATCAAGATTCAAATAAATCAAACTGTTTCTAAGTAATTTAACTACATTCCAGAGTAAAGTTCAAGAATAAAAGAATACAAAAATATTGAGCCACCAATAATGTAAAACAATAATGTCTAGCATCCAGTCAGGAATCTCTAGGCACACAATGAAATGGTAAGATATGACCAATGAAGAGAATGAAAACAGTCAAAAGTGGAAGTGACACAGAAGATAGAATTAGTAAACAATAGTATTAAAAGAATTCTTACCAAATGTCATATTTTCAGCCTGTTAAGGGCATCTATGGAAAACGTACAATTTCATACTTAACAGTGAAAGATTGAATGTTTTTCACCTAAGATCAAAAGCAAGGCAAGGGTGTCTGCTCAAAAATCGGTAATCAATGTTGTGTGGTGTGGACAGTTCAGAAATCGACTTACACACATAAGGTCAATTGATTTTCAAAGATAATTTGCAAAGTACACTTTTTTTGATAAATGGTGCTAGAACTATTATAAGCAGATGCAAAATGTTGACCTGGATCCATACCTCATACCTGATTCATAAGTTAACTCAAAATGGGTAGACCTAGGAAACAGAAAATCTCTTTGTTCTTGGACTAAGCAAAGATTCTTCAAAACACCAAAATCAAGATTCATAAAAGGAACAGTGTTACCTTGAACTTCATCAACATTAAGAACTTTTGATCTTCCAAAGACTCCGATAAGGGAATGAAGAGATATCTCAGAATGAGAAAAAGCATTTGCACAATACATTTCCCACAAAAAACTATTATCCAGAATATATTAAAAAACTCTTAAAACTTAGTAAGAAATGAAACAACCCAATACAAATTTGTTTCTGATATTTCACCAAAGACACATGGCGAAAAGGCATATGAAAAGATGCTCAACGTCATTATTCTTTAGGGAAATACAAACTAAAACACAATGCAGTACTACTACATTATAAGTATAAATAAAATTAAGAAAAATAATTACCACCCAAAAGGCGTTGGCATGGATGTGAAACTGGAACTCTGCACGTACTCTTAATAGGAGTATAAAACGGTACAGCACACTTTGTAAGATTGCAGGTTTTTAAAAATTCAGACACCTCTAACATATGACCCAGCCGTTCCACTTGTAGGTATTCTCCAAGAGAAATGAAAGCACATGTTCACACAAAGACTTTCATGTGAATGTTCATTCCGACGTTATTCATAATAGCCAGAATATGAAAACAAGACAGAAGGCTATCAACAAGAAAGAGATAAACAATCACAATACTTCTGATCAGCAAAAAGGAATGAATGGTTGATAGCATGAACGAATATCAAAATATACTGAGAGAAATCAGATGCAAAGATGTACATACTGTAAGATTCCTCTTACATAAAATTATAGAAAATACAAACTAATTCAACTACAAAGTAAATCAGTGGTTGCCTGGGCCCAAGGGATGGGGAGGAAACATTTGGAGGTCATGAATATGTATATTAAATCGATTTGGTGATGGTTTCACAGGTGAATACATATGTCAGAACTTACCAAATTATTTTAAATATGTGCAGTTATATGTCATTTATGCCTCTAAATCTATTAAAAACTAAGTACTTCCATAGTGGGAAGTTAGTAGAATAATATATAAAACTGAAAAATCAAGAATTAGAAATATTAGCATGTAGGTTAGGAATATAATGTTTAAATACAGAAAAAAATAACTAAATTTAAAAACTTTTTTTTTCTGGAGCAATTACTTGCAGAGTGGGGTGGAAATGACATAAAGGATTTCTATTTTTTGTAAGAAGTCTTTAGAAGTTTCCTTTCAGACTATGTGCATATATTATTTTGATAAAAAGAAATACTGTATTTTAAAAGGTAAAGAAAAGAAACAGTTTAATTGTGGGACATGTCTGTGAAGGCTCGAATATCTGTGTAATTAATTTCCTAAGGTGGGAATCAGGGTGATTTTAGTTTATTCAGATTAGATATTAATCTTAGTTGAATTTCATTTGATGGTTGAGTATTTTCCAATTTGTTTTGTTATTACAGAGCTGTCGAAGTGGTAAAAACCCAAAATATTTATCCTGAAAGGCAGAACAAAACTATTCCTTTCTTTTAAAACTCGTTTTGTAAAGATTAATTAAGCTTCTCTGTAGTTATTTTCTGTACTTTATTGATTCAGGATTACTTGTACTCTGTAAATGTGTTGAATTATTTACACATCATGGGCAGCTAATGCTAATTCAGAACATACCCAGTGGGACCTCAGAGCCCTGAAATGCTAAATGTAATCTGGGGATCAGTAACATTCCATTCATAAAATGTGTCACCCACAGGTTAATGGAAATAAACAATAGGAAAGACAATGGGTGGATTATGCAAATACAGTGAAAAGATTTAAGCAGGGGGAGGGGACTATAAGAACCCAATTTGTGTTTCATTTAAACGTGGATTAAGGTTTATGGTATACAAAATGATGAAAGCTACTTTGCTAATTTGCTAATGCTCTAAAAAGCAACACTGCGCAGGGAAAAAAAACAATCAAAAATAAATTGGCGGTTGCTTTTGTGCATGGTAGCAGAGAGGAGTAAGAGGATGCATCGAGGGAAGAGTGAATTAAGGAAATTTTTAACAGTAAATGAAATAGTGTTCTGAGGAAAAATTTGGCCAGATTTATCACATTTTTTTGCAGTTATCTGACACTCATAAAAGTTTCATAAAACTAAAACCCAATCCTACTATGAATTTAACAGCCATTTGTAAGAAATCCATCTTTAAGCAGTCTTTAAAATTTCCTGCTGTAATACAAATTGAATTTAAAATATATGTGTTCTTAGGGAAACCTGTTCAAATTGCCTTATGAAACAAATAACTTCATTGTGATTCACATCTTAGAAGATATGTTTACCGAGTCCCTGAATAATGGCGAAGGACAGGAAATATATAAACTTCAGTTCTGATCCAGAGCACAGTGGCAGCCTGAGGACAGCTCAGCTGCCTGTAGTACTTGATCTTGGGCGGAGTGGGGGGGTGTTGGGAAGGAGGTGCTTTACTGAACCTGATTCAGGAGAGCCAGGAGCTCCAGTAGGATGAAGAGGCCCTGACATTCTCTGCTCTTTAAGTGGAAAGTGACCTGAAGAGGGACCCCCGTGTAAAGAGCAATAAATCTGTCACCACCTTGTGTCAGCTAACTTCTAAGGAGCCCACTCACTCGCCCAGCCTCTGACCCTAATTTCGGAACACGAGCGTGAGCTACCCTCCCATTGTTGGTGTCTTTAGGAATGCCCGGCGTTAGACTGAGGATAACCATCTCTGCTGGCAAATTGCAGAGCTCTGGAAAGTTTATGTTTTGTGTGGGGAGGTTGTAGAGATAGCCACTGGCATAATAGGCAGATGTCAGGAAAGCGGGGAGCTGGGACCTGTTTTGTACTAGAAGTTATGTCTGGGGGGTGTGCTTCCGTCTCAAGCCACCCATAACTACAAGAGGAAATGGGGGAAATCATTTTGTTTATCATAGGGCTTGAACAACAGCAAACCTGACGAAGATTTTAGGGAATACATTTTAATTATCTCTTTACTGGTAGAATCTTGGAGTGTTTTTTTATTTTTTGGTGTTTGTTTTTTTTTAATTTACTGTGTTCTATCTGAACATATATCATCAAAATTTTAGAACCTTTTCATCACAGTTTATACCCTTACTGTTAAAAGAAATTGAAAGCATGGAACTAGGTAAATTTCTGCCGTTAAGATTTTCCCACATGGTTTGATGCCATTTTAACCACTTTCACTGTTCTTCCATAATGCCAAGTAATAGAAGTGGGAATTATTGAGCAGTCTTGGATATTAAATGTTTGACTTTTTTGTTCCTCCTTTTGTTTTTAAAGATACTGTTTTCCCTTTGGACGACCTGAAGGTGCTCTAAAAGCTACGCTTTCATTACTTGAAAGGGTACGTTTGAACACTACCTTATAAATACTATTTGCACTCTCAGTGGCTGTGTACTTTAGTGACTGATACAGGCAGACGGGCCCGGTCCTCACAACGAAAGTGTTCTCTGAGGCTGTCGGTCACATTTCATCACTTTCTCGCCTGCTCTGAACCAGGTTCCAACTCTTCCTGTCTCCTACTTCTTCCTCCCCACAGCTTTTCTGAAGCCCATCCCTGCCATCTGTGGCTGAGTTGATGGCATCTTGGTAGTCGTACCCATTTCCCCCCTCTTTCTTTCCCTCATGAAATAGTCTTTTTTTTTTTTTTCCGGTTAAGTATAATCCTCCGTTTTTCAGACTTCACAGTTGTTTTTCATTACCCTCCCCCAACCCCTGACTTATTTGTACATTTGCCTGTCCCATTTCTCATACCTATTAGGGTTTATCACTTCACATGCCCAAACGTATCCTTCCTTTCATTCTAAATCAATCTCGGAATAAGTAACTTGTGTTACTTTAAATGAATTCATGAATTGTAGAAATTTGTCTTCTGTCAAAAAATAAATAGTAAACAAGGCTTTCCTATCCATACTAAAATCATTTATTAATGAAAGTACATTCTCCTCTCCTGTTTTTGTAGCAGACTGGGCTTGAAGGGCAAGTATCGTTTTCATTTATTTATAAAACTATTCATATGCTAGTTGGAGCCTAACAGTAAAGTGATGGGGACAATTCCTGTTCCTTATCAGCATTAACACAAATTTCTAAGGATAATTTATAGCTCATGATTTGATTATTCTGGTCCTGATTTATTGACTTCAGAGCACTTGGTCTTGTCCAGTTTTCTGCCAAAGAATTCTGGATATATTACATTGTTTATTTGTACTTCTATTAAAAGCAAAAAGGGAAGACACTTTTCAGTGATTTAAGGACTTGCACGATGAGGGCTGACACTGACAACTGTATACATTGGTGGCCTCTGTCTAGCCTGTCTTATCCTTGATTCCTGGGCATCATATGATAGAAATAGTATTGTGGTAGTTCCCTGTTTTATTAGAATTTTTATAATAAAGCTAAATGTAAACCAGGCTTTTCCAAAGTATTCATTTCATCCAGTTCATTAAGGTATCATGGGAAAGATAAAATCTTTACAGAGAGCTTTACTTTTGGAATGGCATCCCATCCTGGGTGCCTAATACAGCCTGTCTGTGTGCTGGTTTCCATGGTAGAGCTTCCCTCCTCCCCCAGCAGGGAAGAGTTCCTAAGAGCATAGATGCCCTCATGCACTGACAAGTGGTAGGATGAACAGTGACCTTTTTTCCAGTTATAGTCACTTATCATGTCTCTTGCTGGACTGAGAGAGAAATGGTAGGGCCATTTCTTCATTTTCACGTCTCTGTATTTATTGACATCTTTGAAAAACAAAATCTACATGTGAATTCTTCATACTTACTAAGCTTTGAAAGAAATGGAGGGGATACACAAGACGAGCTGTCTCTCCCTTTTTGCTCTTCCCAGCCCTTAATCTGTACTTCGCCAGGAAAGAGGATACAGTCCCCCCCAGTCCAAATTAAATATTCAGCTCCTGGGAAATATAAACTTATCACCTGATTTCAACCCTGGACTCACCTCTGTAACACAAATATACCTTAATTTTAACAGCTATTTCTATTATTTAAAAGTGTGTCAGGTACCTGGGTGGCTCAGTCAGTTAAGTATCTGACCCTTGATTTTGGCTCAGGGCGTGATCTCAGGGTTGTGGAATCACACCCTGCCTTGGGCTCCACGCTGGGGCACAGAGCCTGCTTAAGATTCTCTCCCTCCCTCTCCCCTCTCCCCCCACCCCCCGTCGCTTGTGTGCACGCATGCACTCTCTCTCTCTCTCTCTCTCTCACTCATTCTCTCTGTCTTGATGGATGGACAGACAGACGGATGGATGGATGGATGGATGTGTGTGTGTGTTACCATGGGAAAGCCTAATAGTAAAGTTTATGTTTCTGCATTTGGGACAAAATTAATTTTAAATTTAAATTTTAGTAATAATCACATTAAAAATAATAGTACATTTAAAAACAAGCAAAAATAATAGTACATTAATAGTCTTTTTTTTAAACTATGAACAGGATTTTTTTGCCTATAAAGTAATGTGCAGTTCTAATTAAAATGCCAAATATATGTAAATGTGTTAAAGATTTTAAATATGAGACTATGAAGAATAAGTGAATTTGATGGGAAAGAAATTTTTAAGTGATAAGGTTTGCTGTTTTGAAAAGGAAAGCTTGCCTAACAAAATTAAAATACGTTCTGAGGGATCACTGGTGCTTAAATGGTCGAGTAGATTTGAGATTATAAAATCCTTTGTGCCGAGGCCAGTCGAAAGAGAATGAAATCATAAAGCACGAAATGGATCTTTTCCTATTCTTTTGATGAGTCTTTAAGGTAAAAGACTAATAGAATAGTAAGAATACTTACTGTTCTTTTCTTCTCTATGTTCATATTTTGCCTTCTATGTTATAATTTGAATGTAAGTAAAGCCAAAAAAGCTGCATTAACTATACAGAAAGATAGAGGTTAACTAATGGTATAATCAAAGCTAACTGTAAGCAATTTTATCACTGAGAAAGTTTTAAGGAAAATTATCAGTGAGTCATTATAAAAGTGCTTAAGTACATTATGTTTTCAAATCTGGATATAATTGTATTTTCCCCTTGCTAATAGCAATACTTTTAAAGGAACACTTTTAAATATATGTATGTATATATATTTAGGAATTCAACAGAAAATAATCTGTTGTTTTCTAATTTCAGAAAGTTTCTGTGTATTTTAACATTTGATATTCCATTCATTTCACTAAAAGATTTTCTCCCCCTCAACAGATGAAGTAATTAAATTGTGAGAATTGGAGATCTTGATTTTTAAAACAGTGCTTATTCTTCATAGAATTTTGTTACTGTTTTTATATATCTACTGTTCAAAAGATTTAAAGCTTTTAAATTAGGGATGTGCAAGACAAACTT
Source organism: Ailuropoda melanoleuca (assembly GCF_002007445.2). NCBI lineage: Eukaryota > Metazoa > Chordata > Mammalia > Carnivora > Ursidae > Ailuropoda > Ailuropoda melanoleuca. The sequence continues at coordinate 184,695,054 of NC_048218.1, read as the reverse complement.
TATTACTTGTCCCAAGGACTATAATCCTGCTCTGAAACAGCCGCTCTAATGGAGTCGTGGGCCCCTGGAGGAAAAGTGACAGTCATCACACTGAATGGTGGTTTGGCCTATGGGAGGTTTTGATGTGCATAAATGAGGCTTAGTTAGACAGGAGGAGCCAAGATTGGAGGATTACATTCCCGGTTGTGAAGTGCCGCCTCATTACTTTCCCCCAATGTTACCTAGGACCCCTTCCTAGTAATAGATCTAGGACAATTTGTGTAATTTGACTGTAGTATCTGTTTTATGCCATCTCTTTCTCTCCCCCTCTTTAGGTTTTAATGAAAGATATTGCCACTCCCATACCAGCGGAAGAGGTGAAAAAAGTGGTCAGAAAATGTCTCGAGAAAGCTGCCTTGATCAATTACACTAGACTCACAGAATATGCCAAAATAGAAGGTCAGTGCACTGAGCAATTGCCCAAGTGGCAGTGAGAGCCAACAATGCCTATTAACTGAATTTTCTGTGAGAAGTTCTTTCCTTTCCAGAACAAACCTGGACCGTGGCAAAGGGAAATGTCTCATTAAAATCTCAGCTGGTGGACTGAAGAGCTTTTTCCTATTCATTGCTTTAATATGCCTCCTGGGACTCGGCTTCAATGAAAGACCCAGGATTCGTGCTTAAGTTGTCCTTTGTTCTTATTTTGAGTTTTCAAGGAACCAAAAGGTGTTTTCATGGGTTGTATTTTTTGACATTACCGTTAAGTATGTCTAGCATTTAAACTATGGGTTGTGTCTTCTTTCCTGATCAGTAACCGTATAGTGTTACAAAATTTTATTTTCTGTTCAACAGTGTCTCTCAGAGAAGGAGGAAACTTGATTATGGTGAGGGCCAAAATAAACTGAGAGAGTTCTCTGCAACTTTTCATTGCTTGCAAGATATTAATGCACTTGAAAGATTAGACCTCTTGAGAGGACTGCACATTTTTTCCCTCTTCCTTCAGGTTTCATCCATTAGGAATACTGAAATTTAAGATGCTTAGAAATAATGAGATTGAAATTAATACTGAAATTTAAGATGCTTAGAAATAATGAGATTGAAATTCATGGCAAAATCACAAAATCAGCTTTATTCAACAATCCTTTAATATAATTAAAAATAGGAAGGGCCTCAAATATTTTGCTTTAATTATGCAAGTGGCTCGTGTAGTACATGTAGCATTAACTTAGGAAAGAGTTTGCAGTGTTAAATACTTATATCTACAAATAAAAGCAAATCCTCTATTAGGGAAATTTTAGTAACTTTTAATATAAAATGGCACTTAATTATAAATTTATTAATTTCTGATATTAAGGTAGTTTTATCAAAATTGGGACAATGAAAGAGATTGATTATAATTGGCTGTGTTATATCCTTTTTTCTCTCCAAATCTGATCAAGCTTTCTAACAAGCATGCAATAACCAACCTCCTGAGTGATTAACAAAAAAGCCATCCCATCACTATAGCAACCAATATTATATCACGAGAGTAACAACATGAAACCTCCTTAGTTACCAGTTTAACATCATTAATTATGATATCACGTTGTGTTAAAGCAAAAGCAATGAATATTAGATCATTTGGGGAAAGTGGAAGACAAACAGATTGGTTTTCACATCTTGAATACTCACTGAGACAATTTTTGTGTTTTGGAATATTATGTGTTGTGAACATGGGTTGGAAGAATCAATACAAAAATAGACCTCTTAAAACCTTTCAAATCTGATAAAGGGGAAAAAGTTTGTGCATAACTTGAATAAACACAATATTGTTTTACCCAAATGTTTAAACTCTGTCCAAAAAACCTATGAGAATCCTTTTGTTCTTAGCTGTTGATTCTAGTTAATATTTTTGACCATTGTCTTATCCAAGAATACTGAAAAGATATGCAGGATATTTCTATTTTCTGGTCAGAGTCCATTTTGTCACAGCCAAATGGGGTAGCTTTTAATAATTAGCTAGACGTGTTAACACGGGTGGTGAAAAGACACAGCCGTTCTGGATCACACAAAAAAATAAGTCTGTGTTAGAGAAGATCCTATTATAGGACTAAATGGACAGTGGGCAGGGAGTTCTCCCACCTCCTTCCCTTCTGGAGTCACCTCTTATTTCTAGTTGTGAGAATATTCTAAAAAATGAATCCTAGAAACCTAATTGGGTGGGACTACTGAGCAGTCTCCATTTTCAAAAAAAAAAACCCAAAATGCATGCTTATTATATGAGAAAACATCTGTGCATTTCATTATCTCCCTTTCTTCCAACCCCCTTGCTTGTATCTAAAAAAATAAAGCACTTCTTATTTATGCTCAGGACCAGACCAAGAACAAAATCTAATTTAAGTTAGAAGTAGGAAGTGGACCACTTTTCTTTGCTTGACTGACCTCCTGCATTATGTGAGCAACATGGGTAGAATCTGTTTTTCTCCTAAATTGTCTTTTCTTATGTTTTAGGCCCGGCAGAAAAGGAAGCAGGTAATGAACGTTTGTGCATGCACGTATCGTTATTTCTGTTGTGGAGTGATGTTTGATATTGGCGAATAGCTGTCTGCTTTTCAGGGCTCCTATTAGATCACTTTGATTAAGATACCGAGAATACTTTTTGTTGGAACTATTGTTCATGCTTTGTAGGGAAAATACAGGCCATTTATCTCTGTAAAAGTTCAGCAATATTTTTTATATAAATTCAAAGCAAAAAACCTGAGGCTGTATTAATGTTATACATTATGTTTTAAGCATGGACACTAATCTTAGCTGGAAGCTGTTGCCAATGTTTGGAGAGCTCTTACAACTAGGAGAGAGGACTATCTTTCCTTTATCACTCCTGAAAAATAACTGAGTAAAAAGCATAAATGCTATTAAATAAGAAATAAGCAGCTCTTAGCTCTGAAAGTTGCTCATCAGAGGAATGAACAGGGATTCTGAAATCCCAGTCTTAGGCAGTTGCTAGGAAAGCATTCTCTGGGTTTCTGAATTTGTAAAGGTTTTGTTACTTTTTTCTTATGCCACTTATCACTATTGTAATTAGTTTAATTACACGTGCTTTTACCTGTTTATCCTACCTGTCTCTTCTTTAGACCCTTGCAGGCAGGGTCCTGATGGAACGCGTTCACTCTTGGGTCCCAGCCCCGCGCCGCTGACACAAAGTAGGCTCTCAGTGCTTTAGAGGGAGATGAGAGGTTAGCTAGTTAGTTCTATGTGCAAACCATGGGGCAAGAGACCAGTGATGATCCTGCCTAGTCCAAGTCCCCTTCTCTCATTCAAACCCTGCTTGCAAAGTTACCGATGAGTTTGACTTGTTTTTAACTGAAGTCTTCGACTAAAGGGCTCTCTTTCTATTTTCCCTAACTTTTTCAATTCTGTTTCAGTATTTGACCCCAGAAAGCGTCAGGCACAAAACGCTCTGAGCCAAGAGAAGGGGAAAGAACACACCTACAATGATCACTAAAGTGCACTTCAGAGACTACCACCCCTCTTATGACAGCCCATTGTCATAGCAGCAGTCCTTTGCTCTTTGACAAACTTTTTCAAAATCTCTTATGGCGTTTTATCCCTCACAAGGTTTCTGTTGTGAAAATAGTTTGTATGTAGTTGACCCGCAGTAAGTCCAGAGTTATTAGGGGCTTTCCCACTGACATAAAGTAAATAAGTCAGCCAGCTGGGACTTGTATCAGGTGTCCTGATCCGCAGGCTACAGAGGCTACGCTCCCTCCCCTGTGAAATGTGAAGGGGTCACAGTGCACCTTCATGAAGGACAGGGCAAAGGCACCATGTAAAGTCGCACACATTCCCATTAAAGAGAGGGGGGAATGGGAGAGTTGCTGTCCCGCATGTACCTCACTTCTAGACAGAAGCCTTCCCTTCACACATATTTGACATTCATACTACTGCTCAGCTGTACAGTCTCATGACTGTAGGAGAAACACTTTCCTTAAAATTAAATGCCCACAGGGGTGCCTGGCTGGCTGAGTCCGTGGAGCATAGGATGCTCATCTTAGGGTTATGAGTTCGGGCTCCACGTTGGGTATAGAGATTATCTTAAAAATCTTTAAGGGGTGCCTGGGTGGTGCACCGTTCAAGCGTGCGACTCTTGGTTTTGGCTGAGGTCATGATTTTAGGGTCGTAAGATAGAGCGACCTCCGTGCTCGGTGCACAGTCTGCTTAAAGCTCTCTTTCCCTGTGCACCCCACCCTCCCTCTAGCTCGCTTACTCTTTCTTCTCAGTGAAATAAATAAATATTTTTTAAAAATCTTTAAAAAAATTTTTTAATAAGAAAATAGAATTAAATAGAAAAGAGGGGAAAAATCAGTGTAGTCTAGGTGATTTAAGTGGATTGAAGGAGAAAGCTAATCTCAGTTGAAGAATCTTCTGAAGTAACAGGAGAGAGGTTTTGAAGAAATGTAGTTCTATTCTTTTGGTTGCATTTGGTAGCAAGTTAACAGGGCTACCTAATAAATGTTCTTGGAGGTACTTTTAAGAAAAATGAGAAAGTCAGTTACATGTGTAAGAGCTCAAATACTTGATAAGACTTCCAAGCAGTATTCTCTTGGGCATTATGATCATTTTCCTCCATTAGTTTGTACCATCTAGAGAAGAGTCGAATTCTGCTCAAGATTTGTCATGATTTTGTCATCTATTGACTGCTTATTCCCTCAGAGGCTTTTTATTTACTTTGCTTCATTAGTTCCTTAAACAACTTTACAAAACAGACACTTCACAGAAGAGGTAACCGAGACTTCAGAAAAAGTCGGTCAGCTGCACAAGGGTGTGCCGTTGTTATTCAGTTCAGCAGACATGAGATGTGCAGCCCTGTATCTCCGTGTTCCTGGCTGCCCTGCCTCCAGGGCTGTCTGATTCCCAGTGCTGACCTCGACACCTCAGGCACATCGCAAGAGCCAAGGGGTCATTTTTGCCAGAAGTATAGATATTTAGTAAGAGCGAACAGGTATTACCAGGAACTGTTTTAAGCACTTTACATGTATCCATTCACCCTTTGCAATAAATATTTCTATTATTGCTTTTCCGGGAAACTGAAGCAGGGAGGTTACTAGCCATATGCCCAGAGACAGCTAGGAAGTGGGAGATTACAACACACTATCTTCCTGTTGAGCTGTTGTCTTATTTTCCTCGGTCTTCCTCCCTCCCTTTTCTCGGCAACTTGGGTAGGTAAACTTGCGCTCAGTTAAAATACGTGGGCATTTGAAAGGAAGTCTGAAACACTACGGTCCATAGAATTATAATGAAAGCTGTAGATGTAACTTAAAATTTTCTAGCAGTCACTTCAGAGAGGTAAAAAGAAACAGGTGAAATTAATTTTTTACTAATAGTTCATTTAACCTAATTATCCAAAATATTATTTTAAAATGTATTCAATAGACAGAGTAATTAATGAGATATTTTACGTTAGTTTTTCATACACAGGCTTGGAAGTCTGGTGTGTATCTAACTCTACTGGCACATTTTATAGCCCCGTTTTAAGTACTTGTTTACCCGTGGTTAGAGGCTGCTGAAGTAATTGGACAGCTCAGATCCTATCGTAAGGCTAAGAGTTGGACTCCAGAATCTGAATCTTGTTGTTTTTCCTCCCCCACACGTACATCTCACAGTGTCAGGTGTTGAAAGTGAAAGTGATTAAAATTTGTAACCTCCCCCTCCCCCAACCCACAGCATCTCCTTCCCTTCCCTACTTTATTTTTCTCTATGGCACTTAGCTCTAACACACGATATAGTTCGTTCATCCTACTATCGTCCTAGAATGTTCGCTCCACAAGGGCAGGACTTTTGTATTTCAATAACTGCTCTATCTCCAGGGCTGAAAAACAGGCCTGGGCACATATTTGGTACTCCATAAATATTTATTGAATAAATGAATGACTTTATAGCAGAGAGTGATCAGGCTATTTATAGCAGAGAGAACATCTGTAAACTGGCAAACTGGCTTGCAAAAGGTCATTCAGATCAATCACTAAATAATTAACAATATAAAAGCAAAAACTAACCACTTAAAAACAACAAGATTGGAAAAATTAAACCAAAATTTCATGCTCTTATCATGGACGGGGTAGGGGGGTACTAACTCTGGCTCACAGAAGCCCAGGGGTTATAGAGACCAACTGCATTAACAATATTTAGCAGTCTAACCTGTTTCAGTTGTTTCTGTAATTCAGCATGATGCTCAGTTGGACTCCTAGCTCTCTTCCATCCTTGGGAGTTCTTCACCTTCTCCATCTGCAACACAAATTTGCAGAATAAAGGGATTTTACAACTTTGTAATAAATGAAATAAAACAAATGCCCTCTCTCTAAATCCCTTCTTTCCTTCTTGGGTATTCTTTGCATTTGTTTCATGAGAAAAGATAGTTCATTTTGAGAACTTAAAATTTCTAGAAAGCTTTTTTTTTTTAATTTTAAGAAATGTTTGAGATTTACACAGCTGCAAAATCAGCTAGTTTTCTTCCTTGATTTAATTTTATCACTACTGTTGTAACAATAAGACCCTTTTTACAGTATTTATGATCTAGGGTTCAAAAAGGTACCAAAACTTCATTTTCCTAATTGTCTGGTTTTTTTTTAATCGTATACTTTGTTGATGCAAACCAGCTCTTTTTAAAGGAGAATCAATTCCTTAATTCAAGGAATTTCTTATAGACAAGAGCAGCAATAATACACCTAATAACAGCCCCTGCTTTCTCCTGAGAACTACGCACCATATGAGGACTTAAATAAAAGAGAGAGACGGCTCCTGAGCGCTTGCCTTGACCTGAGAGCTTTTGCATAGATCTGGGAGCTAGACTTACTGTAAATCTCAAACCATGGAGGTGCCCCAAACAAAAGGTAGCATGGAATGAACAGGCAAAGTCTTTGTGCACTGAGGATCTGTCTGGGCCCTTTGGTTGCCAGGTTTCCAGGCCTAACCCCCAAGTGCTCTCATTTTCAAAGTCTCCGTTGAACAGGTAAAGATGCTTTCCCAGAGGGCCACACTGCTTGCTTTCTTTAAGAGAAGTTGCACTTTGGCAGTCCTTACGTCATTGGGATGTGCTTGCCATCTGGGTGGCTTTTTAATTTAGCACTCCATTGTCAGAGTGTAGTGATAAATAATAAATAAATAAAATCTGTTGTGCTTAAGTGCCTGTGTGTATAGAAGTGAGTAGATAAAAAATTGCACAGTTAACGAGGATATTTCTTAATAGTGAATAATTTCTTACTTGTATTTCTAGAATAGCTGTTTTCTCTCATAAAAGTTGTATGTGTTATAAATTTGATTTTAAAACGTTTTTGAGTAGTATATGCTATGATGAATTCAGGTTACTAACGTCTAAATAATAGACCTGAAATTTTGCACTCCCATTAGAATTGATGATACACTGTAGGAGGTAATTTGCATATTGGAAGAAACAGAATTCTCAGCTTAAAAACTGGAAAGCAAAGTTGAAGAATTAAAGAATTTCTTTGTAGCCTTTTTGGACAGTGGGACTTTGGCATGAAAGTAAAACCTCTGTGACCATTACTGCTTCTGAGTCACCTGATGATTTAGAGACAAATTGATCAATGTAATTTCTGGCTGTAAGAGAGAATGACTTATTGTCATCTTTAAAATATTCTAGACAATCACAAATCTGTAAAGGGCTTTTCGTTTACAAAACTATATGTGTATATAGAGTAAAAACTGCTGCTTGAGCCACATCATCTGGATAGGGATCAAATTAAAATTTACTTTTGTCCTATATACAAAGAAAAACTGGGTATTTTTCAGACTGTCATTAGACGCTTTAAATTACCTAAGAAGATAAATTTTTCCTGATGGCCATAAACTACTTTTATTCCATCATCTAATATGCAATTGAATGTTAATTTTAAACTACCTTTTTCTCATCAATATATTGAGTTAAATGTCTTTAGCACCACTTCCTTGCTACACCAGTGGCCTTAGTCTATGTAATGTATACACCAGAAAGTATTGGGACCATATTCTCTTTTTAAGTACTATGTAAGCGATATGAATTTGCTTTAGCCATTTCTGCAGCTCCTCTGGAACGAATGAGGATTTGTAGTATGTTTATTTGCTTCGGCTCTGTTCTCACCACCTCACCAGCCACCCAAGATAGCAACCCCACACTGTATAATTTGTGTTCACACCGATTAGTTAGCTCATGACAATGTTGACAAATTAATTCCTATGAATCAAGAGATGTTTGGGGGACACAATAAGCAGGAGTTGCAGGGATTATTGACTAGAAGAGGCAAATACAGACACGGGCTTCCATCCAACAGGGTTTTAAAACTGTGTGTGTACCTTCAGCTCTCTCAAGGCAGGCTTCCGAGGCGAAGAGTGTGTTGTGCAGTTATACGTTAGCTCTGCACACTCAGGCAACCAACTACATGAAAAGTCAAGTGAGGCCACAGGAGTACCCGTTATACCGGTGGCAGCGTGTTGGTAATGCTGGAAACACTCTCAGGACCACTGCACTCACCACCCACAGCTTTAGTGATCGAAGGATGGGGAAGGTTCTGTCAACTCCAAACAAACCATGGAGACATTTAAGGACACTTAGCACCCTCTCCTCTGAAATTGGTTCTGAGTCTGTATTTCATTACCATCCTTCCTGATTTATCTGAGTTTAATGGTGAGGCAGCATTTGTATCTGTCACTTGATTAAAAACAACTTCTGACAGCACTTTCCTGCTGCCTCTGGTTTGGGCTTTTCATATCTTACGTTGGCGTTAATGTTGCCAGCACTGGATGATCCGTCATGCTTCCGCCGAGGTGTTCTGTAATCTAAAGTAGTGGCATCTTTCCTTGAGTCACAGTCTTGGTCATGAGTCATCTACCCTTCCCTGCTTTATTTTGGTAGTGTGAGTTATAATAGATGAGGACAGTCTCCATCAGGGATGGTCATAGCTAATACCATATTCAAAATGAAACTGGATTCAATCTTGACTGATGTTCTTTTTCCAAATCAGGCTATCACAGGAACTTGATCTTAACTTCTTAACATCTTGATCTTAAATAAGTTTAGGGTATTGAAGAGCAATCCCTTTCTTTCCACCTTGTAAGCCTCAGCTCTGTAGTTCTATACCTACAAACTTATTGGCATCCCCACCTACCCATATCTTCTGTTCTCTGGCATCAAAGGATAAGGTATCTTCCTCTTTGAGGTTGATTCAGCCATCTGTGGTATTGATCTCAATTGCACCTACCTCCTTCTGGATGGAAAGTACTCTGTCATATATCTCTTCTTTCTCCTGTTCCTCCGTTTTCTTTCTACATATTTCCTTTCCATCTACAACCATGGTGTCTCCGTAAATAAAGCTGCCTTACCCTGACCTCTCCACTGCCTTACATCTGCCATTCAAAGAGCAGCATATACTTACTTTTATTTCACTCACCTTTGCTGCATTTGTCTGCCCAGAGAAGTTTTCTTTCCAATCTCACCAGTCTGTCTGGTGGGGAGTTTCACTAGCCGAGAGTGTAGATGAGCAGAGGGAGAGTGGATGGGGCATTGCCTTGAGACAATCAGTTCCTTTCCTTTTGACTTTGGAGTTGGTGGCAGTGGCTGATATCTGTGGCATTTTCAAGACTGGGCTCAGCTGTGCTGCCATGGGATGAAAACTGGAATGGGCTGAGCCACTCTCCAGCAGTCACGCCTTCACTCCTCTGCACCCCAACCACTAGCCTAGTGAATTACAACCTAAGGAGACTTTTGGTCATGTGCTGCGGCTTTGACTCTAGCAGATTAATAAGGAATCCCTATCCTTAGGAGTTGCCTAATGGATTAGTAGCAAAAGGGAGTTATCCATGTTGGTTCTGTATTCTGGGATCCTCTGCTCCAAAGGTGAAGTTTCTCTGCTCTCAAAGGACACAGGCAAGCACCTGCCCGCCATCTCATTCTGTGTTTCTCCAATGAACTCTCAGTTCAAAATAATTAGACTCCTGAGGAGGAGTACAGCCTCTTACCAAAGACAAATGATGTGTATCATCTGGAACTTACTATTTTTTAAAGATTTCAATTTAAATTAAGCATAATACATATACTCAAGGACATATAGGAAAACTCTAGCAATAGGATTCAGGAACAAGAAGTTGTGAAAAACCAAATGGAAATATTAGGTATGAAAATAATATGGTTGTAAGAAACATCGGATACAGGATGAATACAGCTGAAGAACTTGTTGGTCATCTGAAGATCAGAGTGAGGACAGCAGAAAAGGCAAAAGATGGAGCGAAAAATAAGAGAGAGAGAAAATAATGGAAGAGTATTATGAACAAAGACAAACACTGAAAGTCTAGATGAAATGGATACATTTCTTGAAAAACTGTTGGTGTGATCAACACAAGAAGTGAAACTCAGGCCAATCAGTTTAAAAGAAATTGAAATAGTTGTCAGAACCCTCCCATTCCCAAATCCCTAAGCCTGGTTGGTTTTGGAGGTGAGTTCTACCAAATTTTTAAGGAACAAATCCTATCCAAAATAACTTCAATGAAACGGAAAATGATTGAAAACTGTCCACTTCATTTCATGAAGCAAATATAATCTTAATTCCCAAACCTGATAAAGGCAGTAGAACAAAAGAACATTATTACGGGCCCATTTCATTGTGAGCATATATGCAAAATCCCTAAGTTTAAGCTCACAAAATCCAACCATGTGTTGGGAAACTAGTCATTGGGATTTATCCCAGGAATATAAAAGGGGTTCAGCATCAGCAAACTAACAAACTAAAAGCAAAACTCATATCTCGAGAGATGTTTTTTAAAAAGTATGTGGAACAGTTCAGTGCTAGCATGATTAAAAATTATACTATTAGCATCCAAGAATTCCTTAATTTTATAAAGCCCATATAGAAAAACCCTACAGCAAATATTTTACATAATGAAGAAAGTGTAGAGGCATTCCCACCAGGATCAGTGACAAGTACTTACAGTATCGTCACGACACTTGGGAGTCTTGGGCAACGTTAAAGGAATGAAAAAAGTAAACCTAAAGAACAGAAAGAGGAAATAAAACTATCATTGTAGATGGAAGAAAAAAAAACCATCATTGCAGATGAAATGATCATCTCCCTAGAAAATCCAGCAGGATCTACATAGAACCTTTTAGATAAAAGAGTTCAGCAAAGTTGCCAGATGTAAAGTCAACCTGCTAAAATCAACACCCTTTCTCTACACTAGTGGTTCTCAAATGCTTAGTCTCACAAACTAATACACTCTAAAGATTCAGATCCCAAAGAGCTTTTGATTAGATGGGTTGTTTCTACCAATATTTACCATACTAGAAGTAAAACTGAGAAATTTATAAAATCTTAACGTTTACAAATAACAATAGTAAACTCATCACCTGTCAACAAATAGCTTTTGAAAAAAAAAATATTTCGCACACCTCTTTAGTGGCTGTCTTAATAGAAGACAGCTGGAGCCGGATTCTCATAGGTGCTGCTTGCATTGAGTCTGTTGCAATATGTTATCTTGGTTGATATATATTTTTAAGAAATCTGTCCTCATGCTGATATGTAGTTGGAAAAGGGAGGAGTATTTTAATAGACTTCTTTAGGTAATTCTGTGTTCTCCTCTGTGATATTATACCAAAGCTTGGCAAGTGATAATTTCTTACAGCTTAATTGCAATGTAGAATCTGAAAGCATATCAATGAACTTTTCATACTATTAAATCCAATTGATTGGTCACGTGCTTTGAATAGATCTTTGCCATGAATGATTTTTTAACACAATGTACCACTCATTTAGAAAATATAGGTCCACTGAGTTAAGATCATCTTAGTGTTAACAAATATATCAAAAAGTCACCCTTGTGAATATCACCTGTCTCCTCAGAGAAGTCTCAAAGTCTTGGAAAGCTGTCAAGTTCATGACAGATACAAGTTTTCTAAAATTCTAGTTTTCCTTGAAAGCTTTAATTTTATAATTAGCAACAAATACTATTTTTTTAAGGGTCAGGTTTACTGCATTTTTTTCAGAAAATGTCTGCCAAATATCCCCAAGTCTAAATAAGCATACTTTGTCCATCAGTAGTCTTTTCAACTAAAAATGGTTCTCTGAAAATAACAGTGCCCCCACCAGACTCAAAGAATCACACACTTACCTTTAGACAATCATCTCACTTCAGTATGGAGATGTGCTTTATGCAAAGTTCTCATTTTGTCACAGATATTTAAAAATGTGTACAAGGGCAGAGATTCGATAAAGTTTTACTGTTTTATCAAGGACTTTTGTGTGTAAAACTGGCTTTTTTCTCGTGTGCGCGGGGGTGAAGAACCCAGCCATGAGTGTAATTTAGCAGCATGGCCTTGATTCATGCTGAAGTAACAGCCATTTTACCTGTCATTGCTTTTTTTTTTTTTTAACAGATTTTATTTATTTATTTGACACAGAGCCAGCGAGAGAGGGAACACAAGCAGGGGGCTCAGTCCCAGGACCCTGGGATCACGCCCCGAGCTGAAGGCAGACACTTAACGACTGAGCCACCCAGGCGCCCTTCTGCCGTTGCTTTTGTACCATCACTGTAAACATCAACAGAGTCAAAAAGGCAAAAAAATAAATAAAAAAATCTCAGTATTATGAGAATAATTTCGACCTCACAGATCCCTGAAAAGTCCTGGGGATCCCCAGTGGTCCATGGACCACACTCAGAGAACCACTGCTCCACACAAGAGATCAAGTAACTAGGAAATATAAACAAAAGATATCTTTTACAGTAACCAAACTATAAGGCATCCACGAATTGACTTTGCCAAAAGCATGTAAAATTTCCTAGATCTCTAAAGAAAAATTTGAAATTCAAAGGTTATAGAGATTAATCTAAATAGATGTAAGACGGGGACACCTTGGTGGTCTTAGTAGGTTAAGCAACTGACTTGGTTTCAGCTCAGGTCGTGATCTCAGGGTCATGAGATAGAGCCCTGGGTCAGGGCTCCGTGCTCAGTGTGGACTCTGCTTAAGACTCTCTTCCTCAGTCCTCCCCCCACACACACTCACACACACACACACACACTCCCACTCTCTCAAATCTTTAAAAAAAAAATTGTTATAAGATGGTCCATACCCTAAGAGGGATGACTTGGTAGTATAATATGTAAACTCTCCCCCAAATTAATCTATACATTCATTGCAGTGTCCCATCAGAATTCCAGGTTTTTTTTTTAAGAACAGAAATTTAAATGGAAGAATAAAGGGTATTGAATAAGTCAACTTAAGGTGGGGGGGGGGGGAAGCGTATGAAGACTTGCCTTGCCTGACACTAAGATTACAAAGCCATCACCGAAGCTTGTGGAGAAGAAAGTAGACTCCCGTACAAATGGGAGTCCGCTCTGCTTCATCCATAATAAAGTGGGAACAGAAATCAGTGGGGAAAGGATGAGCTGTTTCAGAGATGATGTTAGAAAAAAGGGCTACTTGGGCACCTGGGTGATGCAGTGGGTTAAGGGCCGACTTTTGGTTTTGGTTTAGGTCATGCTATCAGATGCCTGGGATGGAGCCCTGCAGGGGGCTCAGCACCAAGTGGGGAGGAGGGTTCGGCTTGTGACTCTGACTCCCTCACCCTCTGCCTTTCCCCCACTGCATGCACGTGTGCACGTGCTCTCCCTAAAAATCTTTAAAAAAAAAAAAAAAAAGGACTAACTGGAAAAAAAATCAGAAACATCAGAAACTTCAATGTAATGAAGTTATTTCAACCACTATGGATTTAGTATTTCTATTATAACTATCCCTGACTAATGTTTTTACCTTTCCACTTCCTTGATGATTTTCAAAGCTTATACCTATTTGAGTTGAAGCAAAATAGCTTTAACTTTCTTATAAAACATAACATGTTCCATTTCAGTTACTTCATTTTCTACATAGAATTGTCAGCTAACCATCTATACTTGGAAAAAATACTTAGCCCCCTCTAAAGTGATGCCTTGAAAGCTCCATGAATCATATTGATTCACAGTTGCAAGAGGGAAAAGATTCATAAGATAATGTAACCACATAAAATAATGCATCAGGAGTACTTAATTGAATATATCCCAGATTCTCCAGGATCTGGAAATATATTCTTCCAAAAACTTCTGTTCGATAAATATTTGTCTTCTGTAGGAAGTCTTAGCGAGAACATAAGCACCTCCTGAAAAAACAAAGCGTTTATGTAATGTCTCCTTTGGTGTGCCCCTTACTGGGAATTATTCCCTCAGCCGTGATCTGTAACACTCTGAACAGCTCTTGCTAGAATCTTATCTCCTTCCTCTGAAGATGCATAGAAATCTCGTTACAAGTGTTCAACACCTGTTCCCTAAAAGGTCTCAGAAAGGATGTCAGTTTACTCAGCTCACTTGACAACGTGTCATGTATTGTTTGTGTGTGTGTGTGTGTGTATGTGGAATGCGATGCACAGATAAATACAGTCTTGACATAGCAAGTTTTCTTTTTTTTATGAGCAATTTGGTAGAATTTATCATCCTCCAAATCCAAAGTTCGAAACCAGCTGATTGGTGACCTTTTCATTTATTTACTAACATGTGTCAACAGGTAAACCAAGTGACGGATAGCAGTGTGGCTCCGGCAGCACCTTGTTAATCTGAATAGTTGAGATGTATTGAAAAGTCTTTTCCAATTGGACAAAACCAGAGTAATGCAAACTGACAGATTTCACCTCTTTATTTCTCAACAGAGTTTGTAAGTACTCAGAGCCCGGACAGATGAATAGTTTGAAAAATTAGAGTACAGTACTTGTGGGCTATCACTAAGTGGCCATATAGCTTCAAGCACTAAATTAAAAGGCCTAATCAGTGTTTGTAATACCAGATTTTTCTCATTTCAGAAAAATAAACCTGTAAAATATCCCTGAGGCATTTTGTATACATACATTTTCATAGTGGCTGGCAAACCCAGGATGTTAAAACTGGAGAAATATTTAAGATATTACTAAGCCCAACCCTCCTCTCTACACCTGGTCTTTTTTTTTTTTTTTAAGATTTTAATTTATTTGTCAGAGAGAGAGAGAGAGCACAAGCAGGGGGAGCAGCAGGGAGAGAGAGAAGCAGGCCCCCCGCTGAGCAGGGAGCTGGATGCAGTGCTTGATCCCAGGACCCTGAGATCATGACCTGAGCCAAAGGCAGATGCTTACTGACTAAGCCACCCAGGCACTCCATCTACACCTGGTCTTTACACCTGTCCAACTAGGAGACATTCTCCAAATCTAAGCGTCAAATATCACTACTAACGCATTAATTGGCTGCCCTAACACATCTTTCTTCTATATCAAAGGACAGAGATACATATAGACATCAAGATCTTGGACTCATTTCTTAGCACGCAAGGTTACAAATGTTTTCATAGTCTATCTTTCATATTGTTTTCTTTCCTTCTCCTTCAGCTTCCCTCCCGGCTGGGGAGCAGTCCCTTTCGCCCTCCTGTTGCCCATTTCCTAACATCTTCATCCCCACCGCCTCATGGGATCCTGCCTTGCCTGATTCCCATTGTTTACGGCAGGCCTTCTCCTTGAGAATGAAAGAGAGTTTAAGGGGCAGGAGGAGAATGGGCATGTGAAGGTGTGATGGTACTTCTTTGATGCATGAATATAACAAATGACCGTGAAAAGGCTGTTTTAAGTAAATGTAATTAGAAGACAAGAAGAACTAGGCATGAAATTTAAGATGCTATAGACCTTAATTATATGGTAATTTAGTATTGGCCTGGCAGTTGCAATAACTGAGATTATTCTGATGGCTTTCAATTTCCGAATCAATTATATTGAGAGGAAATGTATGATGTATGTATAAAGAACAGTCATACCGAGGAGGTCGTTTATCAGTTTCAGCTGCCAAATATATATCAGTGTGAGGTGTGTGTGTGTGTGTATATATATAATACATATATACAATATATAGGACATATAGATACATATCAGGGCTACAGACCAGTCTCTAGGAAAACCCCTGCTTTATAATTAGCAGGTAGAATTGCCAGTGGAAAATTTTTATGCTGCCATTAGAATCCTGCAGTATATTTCTAGCCAGAGTCAAACAGAGCTAGCTAAATATCCATTATAGAGAGTTTTCTTCTCTTTCAAGCCTTCGTAGTCCTTGCAGCCAGCAACATTATAATGATTTTTTTTTCCTGTGAGATCTTGGATCTTCCTGCTTCACAAACTTGAGAGCCAGGGCCTCCATAGTTAAAAGGACAATTTAACAAAACTCAAACCAAGGTGTCTGTGTTTCTCTACTCTTATGAAATCACAGAAAACCCTGTGACAACTGTTAAACCACATATTAAAGCCTACCGATGTTTCTCTAATTCCATCACCATCATCCCTTAGTTTAAGATCTTAAGAAGAGGGGCGCCTGGGTGGCACAGTCGTTAAGCGTCTGCCTTTGGCTCAGGGGTGATCCCGGCGTTCTGGGATCAAGCCCCACATCAGGCTCCTCCGCTGGGAGCCTGCTTCTTCCTCTCCCACACCCCCTGCTGTGTTCCCTCTCTTGCTGGCTGTCTCTCTGTCAAATAAATAAATAAAATCTTTAAAAAAAAAAAAAAGATCTTAAGAAGAGACTGTGTCTCCATATTCCTCCTAAAGAAAATCTCACAAAGCATTACTGACATCTACGTCACATATGTATTTGTCTATTTATGGCCTGTTGCTCCTGGATCTCCACTTGTTCTTGGCTTCTGCAGATTGTTCAGTTTGGGTCCAATCTGGCTGCTATTGGCCTATACTCCAGTGGCCAGTTCTCCTTTGTTCCACAGTTGACCATTTGCTTAAAAATGAATTTATTGGTGGGCAGAATAACCCAGGTAAAGTAGTTAATGTGACCGTCACCACAGGACAATTATTCCAAGGTACTACATCATTAGCGTGGTTAATTCCAAAGAGGTATTAACTGGAACTTTGTTTTCAATGACAGGGTCATTAAATGAGTTGGTCCCAAAGGGGTTCTGGGAATTAGCAGGCCACAGACCTATTTGTTTTCAAACACCTGTGGTATTAGTGTTCTCACGGATCTTAAACAGTTGTAGGGAGGACATAACATCCTAGGTATTTTCATTCACACAGAATCGTGCAAATATGCACACCGTCCTTTCTGGAGTAACATTGCAGAAAAGTAAAACGTGTTCAGATTCTACACAAAAAGTCACCTTTTTCTCCCCTAAAATGAAGTTTATACAATGATGTAGCTTGATTTCAGGTAAAGGAGGAAATAATCTGAAGTTTCAACAGGTCGCCTTTGTATTTAAGTTCATTTTTCATAAACACTAGTAGTTCTCAAAGTGCATTCCCCAGACCAGCATCATTGGCGTCTCCCGGGAACTTGTTAGAAAGGCGAATTCTCGGGTCCCAAACAAGACCGACTGAAACTGAAACTCCAAGCACGATGCCAGGTGGTCTGTGTTTTAACGAGCTTTCCAGGAGGTTGGTGCCTGCTGAAGTTGAGAACCACAGATCTACAAGGAAGAATACGTATTCCCTTCATTGATCGAAGGAACATATGTTCCAGCACTCAAAGAACTGTACTCGCATTATGCTGCAGTCGGACAAACCGGGGAGGGGTCAATGTTAGCTTATTCTCTTGCATTAATTGACAGCATCAAGTCTTGTGGAGTCAGATTTTGGGCAAGTTGGAGTTAGGTTGGTCCTGAAGAGTTGGGGAAATGGAGCCTAGTTTTAGAAGCCACTCTCCCCTAGATTCTGAGGCAGCCTTCTTGGCAGGTTACCTCCTGTCTCCTCTAGGTGACTAAGTTGAAAGAGATCCCCCAGAATCAGCTTGTCACAAGTTCTGAAGGTGGCTGGCAGGTTGGGAGGGGGAGGGGTGGTTTTGCTTAATGGGAAAGAAACTATTTGATCTGCTACCCTCCTTTTCCTCTCAGGAAGAGAAGTGCCACGGGTATTGAGCTCTAGCCAGGGTTAGGACTCCCATGCGCCCGGTGGTGCTAGGCTCTGGCACTCTGTCACCACAGGTTGCTGTGGCTAGAGCCAGAGGATGGGTCAGAAAAACCCCTCCATAAAAGTTTCGACTTTCCCGTTGAGTCATCAGTCTGGATCATGCAAAGGGGGAGAACATTGACCCCAACAGGAATTAAGGTTAAAATTAGGACAGAATCGGGAGCCAGTAGAAATTCCCCGAACCAGTTAGACTGGCCTAAAGGGCTTTATAAGTGGAAGAAGACATCTAACATGGAGCAGTAGCTCAGATGGAACCTTTTCTGATCTAATTGGAACACATCATTTACGAGCCCGTAGCAGTGTGCAGTGTGTGTGTGTATGATGTGGTGTTGCCTTATACTTCTGTAAGGTGAGAAAGGAGGAAGCAGTCACTATCTACTTTGGTAGAGGGAGACAGAACAAAGAATTGGGCAGATCCACTCAACCATTGCCCAGCCAGGTCTGAGGATAGATACATTTTTCCAACCAGCAGTCCGTGGAGAGGATGCTGATCGTCCTTGCCACCGGATGACCTTTGGGGTTCCAGGAAGAAGAAATCAGATGTCGTACCCTTGGCCCAACTTTCTTGATCTTTTAAACCTAGCAAGGCAAAGCCTTAGATCTCACAGTGTATCCCAGGTGAATGCTTCCATCTTGCTGATCTCCCTCCTCCTTCCAAGCTGTGGTCTTTCGTCGCCTTACACTACAGAGTGTTCATGTTTGCCTTTCCTCCCCCTCTTTTCCTCTTTTTCTTTTTTTCCCCTCAGGACCCACAGTTATCCCTTAGTTCCTCCTTAAGTCTTACAAGTGTCTCACCTCAGTTCCCTCCTGAGTGTCAGGACTTTCTCCTCATCCATCTGATCGATGTTCTTTAGAGGAAGGGAGAAGCAACAGAATGAGTGTGGGGTTTTTTTTGTTTGTTTGTTTGCTTGTTTGTTTGTTTTTGTCTTCAGACAGAAGGAAGAGAAAGGTGGGAGCCTTTAATGTTAGACTGCGGCTAGCTTTCTCTGATCTAGGGTTTCTGACCTCAAACATATACCCATTAAAAGAAGCATTTCCTTCTGAAGATCTCCATATGTTATCCATGAGCAATTTAAGGCCTTCCTGTTGACATACCTTTGAGATACTATTGCGTGCAAGATATTAATGATGTTTTTGCATATTGAGTGCATTTAATTAACTCTTTATCAGAGCTTTATAGCAGAACTTCCTCATATTTAACAAAAGCAGATGGTATGTAGCTATCCTCTACCTTATAATGGTTAGGGTGAAAGATACAGAATTTCTTGGAGGCAGAAATATTACCTCGTTCATCATTGTATCCCCTTAGTTGTTAGTACAGTATCTTCCAGGCAGTGAATGTTTGTTGAATCAAATTCAGGGTCACAAAATCGGATGTTGAAAAACGAAGCAAGATCTTAGTGCATATATAGGAATTACTTTTTGATGCACTCTAGCTGGTTATCATGACCTAGATGCAAGGAAGAGGAGTATTATGATGGCGTTATTACCATGGTCCTTCAAACCACCATCTTGAATCTTTTTTCCCATTGGAATTTTCAAACTCTAGTATTAGTATTAGTATTATTGAATTCTATATTTTGTTTACTTGAAAGTATAGATATGAGTTTGTAAGACTTAAGGTCAAATACCTTACACATTTTTCCATATCCTATATGGAAAAAAAAAGGACTGAAGTGATCTTATTGGTCTTTACCCCAAGTCCCCTCGCAACCTTCACTCTGAGCATTACTGTGTATCCACCACTAGAGATTTTGACGGGAAATGGCTGGAAGGGAGGCAGGTGGGGAGAATATGCTGGAAGTATGCAGAAACCTACCAAAGCAAAACAGCCAAGCTGTCTTCTTAAGTCTCCCCACCTCCCTACCTTTTCTCTAGTGAGACCTCTTCTTTAATGTAGAGGTATAATTAAAAGGCATTGCTTTGAGAAGCCAAGGAGTGTTATTGTAAAAAAAGTAGAAGTATTCCAAAATGAAGAAAGATCATACCTAAGAGCAATGCATTGAAAGTCATGAAGAAACCTCGCTACTCTGGGCATATTCATTTTAAATATTATTTGAAATGTATTACAACAATCAGCAACTTGGTGTAAAGCTTGAAGAATATAGAGACATCTGTAATACCGTGAAAATGTTACAAAAAGTGAAAGTGAACATTTTGAGGAGGAATTCTCAAATACTCAGTGTTCAGATTTTTAATGGGGCTGTTGATAACCTTGTTATCTAATAGAGTTCTGGCTATAGAATGCATTAAACTTCTTGGCGATAGTCAAATGAGTGACAGCCAGAGATGGCATACACAGTATACTTGATAAAGATGCTATTTATTTAAAGTATTAGAGTGGCCATTATGTTCAAGTACAAAGTTCTGCTTCCTCTCAATAAATTTAGTCTAGGAAAAGTAAAATGTTTTAGATTGTTTTTAAGTTTCGGTAGAACACAGGGTACTCTCAGAGCTTAAGATAGTGTCAGATGTAAAAGTGGTTTTGACATATTCACACGTAAACAGAAATAAGTTTTCAGGTTGTTTCTGTGATTTTTCTCCATTATTACATACTTATGGCTTAGGATATGGTGACTTTATAAACCCTTCAAACTTTCAGCCGTTTCAGAAGTTTCTATTGAATATATACGGTCAATTTAGTGTGTGTGTATGTGTGTTTTATTCAGAGAATTGAAAATGAAAAAGAATTCAAGTCTTTGTGTTATTGCTGCTTATCTGACGTGAGAGGTAGATTTTAATCCTATCTCAGCTCGTACCCTGTATGACCTTGGACACCTTCTTTAACTTCTCCAAGAACTCTTTTTCCTAATCTGGAAATGGGGGCCATAATTATCTAACTTGCAGAATGATTGTAAGGATTCAGTAAATAATGTACTAAAGTAGGTAGGAAAAATAAGTTCTTTTGTGATAAAAACAAATATTGTTGTCTTTCTATTTCCTTATGAAAAACACGATATAAACATAGAAATATGTTTAGACAATATAATCCAATGTACCAAAAGCCCAACATTTGTATTTATAGGAAGCATAGAATTTATTAGCTAGAAGGAATTATAGAGATTCTAGGGTTCAGTGACTCTTAGCATTTGTTTGGCTTAAGGACCACTTTGAGAACCTGAAAGTTATGATCCTTCTTTCCCCCACAATGCTTCTCTACACAGAAATTAGCATATAATTTTAAAGATACACCCTAAAACTTATTCCTAATCTCTAAATCCCATGGGTTGAGAATTCTCAATTTAATTCACCACTTTCAATCTAAAGATGGAAAAATTAAGGAATATAAGTGATATGCTCTTAAGAATTAAAAATTATTTTGAGAATTCTTTTACAAAATAGTCTTTCTTTAATACTTTAAGCATACAGCATTCATCAGTTTTTTGAGTGTTGTTCTCAGACTACAGCTGCGTTTCATTAGTGGATTTGCTGACTAGTCCACCTTCAGCATGTTAGTGACAGAAGAGCTATTTGCAGTCTCACATAAAGTTAATTGAAATTACTTGGGTACTAATTTTACTTTTAACACAGTTTTTCCCCCAAAATTGTGTTCTTGCACTGTCAGTAAACATTCATTAGGTGCCTGTGCTATTGAGAGCACAAGATAAAGAGACCTGGTTTCTGACTTTGATTTGGACACAGTCGAGTAACGGGCTCATAAGCCCCTAAGAGGGGAGCTCAGAGAGAGGAACAACTCATTCAGCCCCAGGACTTTGAGAAGGTCCCACATTTAAGGTAACATTAAAGTTCTATCTTCGATGATGAGTAGGAGTTATCTAGGCAGAGAATCCAAATATCTTAACTCCCTGTGTGTGCAGATTTTGCAATGCTTACTTATCTTTTTAGTTTAGGATAATTAATTTATACATATCTGGAAATTAGTCCTCAAATACATGGCATGCCCCGTTGAAGACCCATTCCCTAGTGTCATCAACCATGCACCCTCATTCTCTGAGCCACACAGTCTCCAATCCTCAGGGTCATTCTCCTCTATGGCCTACCATTTCTAGTTACTCACAAGGGCTTGCAAATTCTTTCTTCAGAGCATCCCTGCACTTTCCTATTCTGTTCCCACTACCATCTTCCCATAGTTCTCTATTTTACTAGACCTGACCCAGGTTGCACAACCTCACCAATCCTTTTTTCTACACAACCACAAATACATGTTCCTAAAATTAATTTAATCTGAAGCCTTGCAAAGAAACACTTGCTCTAAGTTATACATAGGATGTAGTTATCCAGTATACTTATTATCTTACTTAAAGCCTGCCACAATCTGACCTCAGGCTCATCACCCATTCATTATTCTCTAGCACGTTTGTACTCCAACTAGGCAAGGGCAAGGCAGAGATGGTAAGAGCCCACATTAAGCTCAGGTCTCACCTTCTCCACTTGCTAACTCTTGCACTTCATCTCTCCAAACTTGTTTCCTTATCTCTAAGTTATATGGACAAATAACCAAACAACTTAAAGCTGTTGAGGAAATTAGTGTGATGATGCATGGAAAGTGCCTGGTGCTGTGCCTGACACATTAATTGGCTCTCAATAAATGGTAACATTTGTAATCATCATCATCACCTTCCTCTGAAATGCACCACATCTCTGTCACACAGTCATTTCTAAAAACCCATTCTCTACTTACGCAGGTCATTTGTTATTCCTTTAGGACCTGCTTCAGGTCCTACTTACCTTCCTGCTGATTCCTCCCCCCAAACCAACTTGCTCTCAGCAGTTCTCACCTCTCCCACATCACTGCTATGTTTGCGCTACAGTGTTTGCAAACTTTTCTTAAGGATCTTGTCTTTCTCACCAGACTTTAGTAGCTAGAGCTGCCCCCAAGTGGAGCAGACTGTCTTGCAAAGTCATGAGCCTCCTTGACTTCACCCTCTTTTGAGGATGTTGAAGTGATCATGAAACAGATGGAAGATTGGATAGTTGATGTCTAAGGATCCTTTCAGTAGTGATTTTTGGAGTCTGAGCCGTTTAAGATCAAGGGCATGGCTTATACCTCCTCCCACTTCTCACAGCTAAGAACATTGTAGGCACACTCAATTATGTGGTGTTTGGGGGATTGGTTTTCTGCTCTTGATCGCTGTTGCAGAGAAGCAGTGGCTTTCCATCCTGCGAGAAAGTTTGGAAGGATGAGTGCTGGGTTGGGAGATAGAAACCCCCACTGTGACCTGTATTAAACTTACAGTAAATGTTTAATGAACAAGCACCAGCCATAAGCAATGTTTCACTGCATCATTGTTTATCCCTTGGAAACGAGCAAATGGAAGAGTATCCTCCAAATTTAAGGCCGAAGTTTTAGGAAGCAGGAAGGAAAAGAGCCATTGCTGAAAAAAAAAAACTTAGGTTCCACAGAAAAAGCTCTTTTTCTGAAAATGTTATTTCCCTTCCTTACAACCTCCTTCCTGAGACAAAGAGTCCATGAATGTAAGACAGTGTTTATCTTCAATGTCCTTATTGAAAACTCTGTTCTTCACATTCAATTTTGAAATGGTTTCATTACACAGAGCACCTCTGATTTCTGCCAGTTTGTTATATCTGTAAAATCAACTGCTTTTCCTTCTCTGTTGCTGAATTTCAGGTAGCTTCACTTAATCTCATTGTGGCCTGGCCTTTGATACCAGTTTGCTTTGATGCTGAAAGAACCTGAAGCTTTAAAGCATGCCTCCCCACCATTCTCCAGTTAGAGGAGGGGAGAGGGTGACATAGTGGTGGATAGGGAAGGAGGGGAGGAAATCAGTTAATCGAAGGTTATCAGAGTGTTTTAGGTGACCTTTTACTTCTTGAATTTAAGATCAACATAAACTATATAGACATTTCAGGCTGAGAATTTAAGTAGCAACAAAAAAAGCATGGTTTTTGCTAATGTCAGGAATGACTCATCCGGTAGGAATGGTATTGTATTGGTGATACAATACAGAGAGAAGGAAAAGACTGCGGTATCTGCTCTCTTTGTGTTTCCGACCTTGAGGAGAATGAGAACTTGTTTGTTGCAGAAGTTGAGCATCTAACGTGCTGATGCACCTGTTAGTTCTTCTATATTAAATGGCACAGCACTTGCAGTTCCCTGTGATTGCTTTGTGGGTGAAATATTTTCTGCAATCTGGTGAACTGTTTGGGTTTTTTTTTTTTTTAAGAATGCATTTATTTGTTTTTTGCAGGGGGGTTTGCATTTCTTGTTTCTCAAAAACATGCTTTCTATTCTATTTCAACACCCTGGTCTCCTCATTGCAAATTGGAATATGTTTGGCTTTTTATTTTCAAGGTAACATTATTATGATTTCTTTTGAACATAGAGACCATGAACCAGGCACCTCCTGCTCGAAAGCTGGAAGAGGTCCTTCATCTCGCAGAGCTCTGCATAGAAGTCTTACAGCAGAATGAAGAGCATCATGCAGAGGTGATGACTTGCTTTGCCTGTCCTGTAAAGCTACCTATAATGCTTTGCCGTAGTGGGAACAGCACTGAAGTGCCCTGCCCGTAGACTGTGGCATGCATCTGGCCATTTACCTGTAGAAGACGGAGAATATTTGTGCAGTTCTTGAAACACAATTCGTATATGTTATGAAGGGGTTGTCTATATATATGATTTATTATCTATTCCTGACAACAGTCATGGAACATGGGAGAGCTTATGAGATCTGCCAAAGATGTACCAGTAGCAGGAAGCAAAGCTGGAACACAAACCCCATCTCATGACGCCAGATTGCTTGCTTCTCCCCCTGTGCCATGACCACTTTAGTCTAGAAACGTAAATTAATGTACCAGAATGAAAAACAAGACATTCATAACTAGCATGACTGATAACTAGTCTTTTATTATTACCATCAAACTTTTCTTTAAATTTTCACTAAGCCTGCATTGTTCATATTTTTCTAAGGTTTTAATCATATATTAACATTCACTCTATGGAGTAGTATTTCACCAGGCAAACTGCTTATTCTAAGACTTAAAAGTCTGTCCAATAGTCTTTTCCTAAAACTCTTTCTAATAGTCGTGAGTTTATTTTTAAAAAAAGTTTTAGGACTTTGAGTTGGGTGGGGAGTGCCAGCTTTGGCAGCACATATACTAAAATTGGAATGACTTGGGTGGGGAAAATATGAGGAATTAAATAAATACAACAAATTTCAGTGCTCTAACAGTACTTTTATTCCTGAGGAAGCACATGAAATGGGCAAGAATTTATTTAAAAGCCCAGATACTTAAGAATTTATAGAATATTTGTATGTAATGAAGCCAAGTTCTGAAAAATACAAGAAACTATAAGAAGTACATTTTAAGCAAATTCTTAAAAAAGAGTATTCATGAAACCTTACTATAGGTAACTAAGATTTATGGTATCTGGTTATAAATATGATCATTCAAAACATCTGCTTTTAGCTCACACTATGGAATCTAGTTTTTACCTTGCATCTGTCATGTGTGAACTTGCTATGGATATTGTATTTTAAACTGAAGAAACAGCTGCTTCAATAATTTGAAATGAATCCCCATGAGGATCTTTTTCTAGGCTGGTACTACTGCTATGTTACAATGAAAATGATTATATGACAAAATATATGTATGTGTTGTCTTTGTCTTTTGTTAAAAGGCATTATCATCAGAGTATTAGACCTTTTGAATTAAAAATTATTTCTGATTGGATATTCAATTGCAGTATATTTCACCTAAACAGGTACATCTAATATTCACAGAAATACTGTTTAATTTTCCTGCCCTCATAAGGAAAATAATTACTTTCCTGTCTCTTAGACATTATTAAATGTTGTCTACTCCATGCAATGACTAAATGCTTGTTAAAGATAATGTATCCAAACACAATTAAAATGTAAATAATATTTTCTAATCCACAAAAATATGGTTGACTTTATTGAACAGAGATAATCATAACTCATAAATGTCATTCTCCTGTATGCTGAAGTATAGAGCTATTATACTGACCTCTTTTAAAAATGCTTTGTAACACTTTGGCATTTTCCATCCCCCGATGCTTACAAATTCTTGGATTCCATCAGGGAAGAGAGGTGAGTGAAACTGTTCCCACTATTTTTCTAGCATGGAATAACTCTTTTAGTGAAGGTTAGATAGAATCCACTTTGATTATAGTTAATTTTAAAGCCAACTTATATCTCCTTCCAATTAAAGACTATTTCTTGGAATGGGCTTACACTTATAGTGTTTTGGTAAATGTGTCTTATTAATAATTGCATGCATAATTAAGGCCAGCTGAAAGGATTTTGATAATTCGGTTTTCTCTCTTTTTTTTTTGCCTTCCTCTTTTAAGGTTTTTATTTTATCTTTTTAAGTATTCTCTACACCCAACAGGGCTCAAACTTACAACCCCGAGATCAAGAGTTACATGCTCTAATGACTGAGCCAGCCACATGCCCTGCCTTTTTCTTTTTTTAACCAGAAGATCCAACTTCTTCTCTGAACAATACCGGGGAGTGAATTGGTCTGATTTTGAAGTCATTTCCAAAGTGAATTAGGAGACTGAACTCTGCACTGATCTTTATCCTGCTGGATGTTCAAGCTGGGGTCGCTTCACTCCGTGAGAGAGCACCCAGCTCGGCTCCGTTGGTGGAGGTCAACATGGCTGCCTCACAGAGCCCTCCCATTGGCTCCTGTGCAGGCTTCTTTTACTTTCGTTCTACCTCTCTCACAATGGCAGTTTACTTTCAGGGCTAAGAGGTTGTTTTGATCTTTCAGCAATTTCCCAGTCAAGCAGTTTTCGTGTCCTTCACATTTTTGACAGTGACTGGCTTATAAGACAATCCTTCCTTCTCTTGGATGGCCGCTCAGCCCCTTCTCAGGCTTTTTTCTGATTTGTTTTCTCTTTAAAAAGATAGCTTAAGATCCTTTCCAGGAAGTCTTTAAGGCTGTCTCCACGTTCCAGTGTCTAGACTGTGCCTGACCAGAATGTAGGCAAAACGATCTGTGTACTGTCCATCCAAAGGCCCCTCACTTTGATGATGGCAGGAGGTCCCAGATGCTAATGAGAAAGCCTTGGGCTCTCACCAGCACACCGTCTTCATATATACCATTTGACTGATAAGAAAACTGATAAGGTCCCAGGAAGGTTGAGCAACTTGCCACACGTGCACAGGTGGTCAGTGGCAGGACTCCAGACCTGGGCACTTTGCAGTGACCTACATTGTTATTTCTCATTCAGTAGAGGAGCGAAATGGTTGTCTGACCCTGGTTCTGCAGCCAAGTTTCATACCGGGCATCACAGCAGGGATGTAAATGCAGAAGCGTTGATGGTGCAGGCCTGGAGATGTCCCTTTCCATTCCTTCTCTTTCTTTCCTTGCCGACTGGTGTATCTTAGCACCCTGCCTAAGGGGATGGAGTCCTGAAAATATCAGGAGAGGGGTGAGGGAAGAAACCGGGTTAACACAAACACAGCTCAAGTTGCTACTTTGTTGGTTATTATTACAGCAGAGTCTAGATTTAAGGTCCCAAAATAGTCTAAATGTAACACTGTCCAGCATGTCAGTGATACTGTAAGCAAAAAGGGTGTTTGGCAGTAATTGGGTATTTGCAGCATAGTTGGCTCTCAGCTCACCGCACGTAGTCAATTCGCCTTGCACTTGAGCTGCCCGTGCCCCAGGCTCCTCCAGCAACAAAGGCAGAATAGGAAAGGAGTTCAGCGTGGACACACATATTTGCACGTATGCTCACACACATGAATGTCAGTATCTGCACCAGATTATGGTTCTGGGTGGATTCTAACAGGAAGAGAAAGGGTATTTGATATTTTTTCCCATTTGTTTTGCGTTGTGACCTCGCTCTTCTCGTTAGCATGTAGATCTAAGGAACATCTTAAAGTCTGGTTATTTGTTCATGAACAAGATCTATTTATTACCTACTACTAACTAAATTACAGTAATCTCAACAACTGAATTTGTATTAATTACATAGCATTATACAAATGCTATAGCATTTCTCACTGGATAGCCAGTGAGATAAACCCACATTTTTAAGGGTGGCTTTAGGTTTCGGGTTAGATCAGCCTCTGGTTAACAAGTGTCCCTCATTGTGGAAGAAGGTGACCAGCAAGATTTTTCTAGGTGGCAGAGTTATGGAGGCAGAATTCCATTTGCAGCAGGGACTCTCAAATGAACTTCATGGGCATAAATATCCTATCAAAAATGTTTGTTAATTATTTAGTAATTTTTAATACTATATATGTAATATATATAATGATACATAACAATAAGAGTACTATTTTACCCTGATATACACTTTAAATTATTTTCAGTTTATCATCATACTTGGTTACTTCAATATTTATATTCATGTATGAACCCAACTAGGGAGAGATTTTGTTGAATTGAAAGAGTTGTAAAATCTTATAGTTAGTCTGATAGTGGCTTAGGTGTCACCCTCTAGTCTATTCTACTGGTTCCTAAAAAGAACTCACATATTTCTAGAATATGACCCCTCGGTGTTACATAGCCGGCGGGTGTGTGTGTGTTTATTGGGGCCGGGGGTTATCCTACACACTAGACTATCTCCTGAGCTTTCACGATCATCTACAAAATACAGGATTGCAAACTGATCTTTTCCTGGGGAAAAAATGAGCACATATGGCATCCCCAAATCAGATTCACTGTTTTTGCTCATTTATGCAGCCATCCTCTTTTTTGTTGTTGTAAATTAGAAATTTTAACTATATGGTGAGGGTAAAAGTAATGAAAAGCCTCTGTCCTCAAAGAAATTAGAAAAGATATAAAGAAATAAGATATTTATAGATGCTCTTGCAAGAAAAAATCAGGACATTAACAGTGGTGTGATCTGCAAAACATGATAGACATACAGATGGACGGACAGGTAATGTGCTATATATTCTTAATGAAGATGAGTCTACATGTGTTAAGAGCCTGATCTCTGCACTCCAGCTGACCCGTATTCAGTTATTGTTCTGTCACCTGCCAGCTATTTGACTTTGGGCAAGTCGTTTAATCTGAGTTTGCTACTGTAGAAAATAAGGATAGTTACAGCATCTACCTTTTTGGAAGGGTTGTTTGGAGGGTTAAATAACATGACATATAAAAACCCTTTAGAACAATACTTAGCATGTAAACCATCTAAACTCACATTATAAGATCTGTATCGATTTCAGCTCATTTCTGTAATTACTGGTAATGATTCGTTTTTTTACTTTTCTAGATCAGGAAATTTTCATATTCATTGAATTTTAACAGCAACCGGAGGAGAGGTTAGGACAAGTATTATTATTGCCAGTGTGCAGATGCGGAAATGGAAATGCACCCAGGGAACTGATCTGCCCAGGAGTTCTCAAGTCTCCCCACTAAGTGCAGAAGCTCAGTACTCACTTCCAGTGTCAGTCTCCCTTCTTACCTGCCACTGTGTCCAGTGACATTCAGAAAACAAATACAGCTTTCAAAGTATTGTCACCTTGCCACGTACATTGTTTTCACTGCGTAAGATTTTTTTTATTGTTAGAACTTAGATAGAAATGGTTTGGCTAAAGGATTGTATTCAAGTTTTGTTTTGTACTTTCCTCCTAATCAAATTAAACATTGCCTTCTGCCTCTGCTCTCTCATTTACACTAATTAGTGGCTTAGCATTAGAGCCAGGATGACTTCAACCCAGATAATCATGACTTGGTTGGCGCCCTACTGATGGGTGCGTTTCTGAGTGGGGTTTCCTCCTCCCTGGTGGAGACCCTGATGTCAGGAGCCTCTATCGTCTCCCGTGAGGTCCTCGAGGGAGGACATTATACAGCCTCTCCCCTTACTGACAGTCCAGCATGAGATGACTGCCACCCAGCAGGATGGCAAAAAAGATGAGAGGATGGGCTGTAGATCCGCCCTGCGTTCTCAAGGTAACCCTTGCCTTTTCTTTTCAAAGACTGTGATTGCTTAAAGCTTTCTCCAGTCACCTCTAGGAGAACAATAAGCATTCATCACAGATTGGCTTACATTCATCAGGAATACAATTTGATGCACAGATATCTACTTCTGTAAAACATAATGAAAATTTTGAGTTGATGGCAAAATTTTGCCATCCGGAAGCTACTTTTTTTTCTTTTTTTTTAAGATTTTATTTATGTATTTGACAGAGAGTGCGAGAGAGGGAACACAAGCAGGTGGAGTGGGAGAGGGAGAAGCAGGCTTCTCAGTGAACAGGGAGCCCAATGCGGGGCTGGATCCCAGGACTCTGGGATCGTGACCCAAGCTGAAGGCAGACGCTTAACAACTGAGCCACCCAGGCACCCCAACTTTTTTTTTTAATTCTGTTCCATTTTATTTCGTTCCCCACTGTAGCTTTGTCTTCCAAGTTCACTTTAAAAAGAGCTATGGAAATTTTTCCAAGTCTGGAAACAATCCTAACCTAACATTGTTATTTTCTTAATTTTAATCTTTTGAAAAAGCATTGGTTGTAAGCTAGAAGTGAGACTTCGAAATGGTCTTACTTTGCAGTACTGATTTTTTTTTTTTTTAAGAGAGAGCATGCGCTAGCAGGGAGGGGCAGAGGGAGAATGAGAGAGAGAATCTTAAGCAGGCTGCACGCTCAGCACGGAGTCCAATGAGGGACTCTATCTTACGACCCTGAGATCATGGCCTGAGCCGAAATCAGCAGTCGGACACTTAACCACCTGAGCTACCGAGATGCCCCGTACTGCATTTTTACTAGAGTTTCTCTCCTGCTTGACCTAGAGTGTCAGGTCAGTCACTGCTGCAGCTCTAAAAGACAAGAGCAAGACATATGTAATGAGATTACACTGTTTTATTTGTTTGCTTCTGTATTACTTGTCATGTGTCCATTTTAGTAGATGGTTAAAAAGGATTCAAAGATAATATTTTGAAAGAGCAATAGCTCATGACATAGTGCATAGCATTCCCAGTAGTTTTCACATTTATGTATTTGTAGCAGTGAAGTCGAAGTCCTGAATATTGAGCTGGGCATTAAATGTCCCTAACTCTAAAGTCTTTGTATTCTTCCTGTAGGCAACATTTTCTTATATTTGCCATCCATTAATTCATCACATGGTGATTTTTTCTATTAATATATTGAACATTATTCTTGTGATAAAAGTTTTTAAGAAAATATCCAATGTGATGTGGCGACTAGACAGCTCAGTTGGTTAAGCGCCTGACTTCAGCTCAGGTCACGATCCCGGGGTCCTGGGATGGATCCTCGCACCCAGCCCCACGTCCAGCCCCATGTGTGACTCCTGCATCAGGCTCCGCACTCATCAGGGTTTTTCCTTCTGCCCCCCACCCCCGCTCAAGCTGTTTCTCTCTCTCAAATAAATAAATAAAATCTTAAAAAAAAAAAAAGAAAATACCCAGTGTGTTGATAGTTTATAATCCATTTTGTTTGTGGTTTGACTATTGTGTGGTTTTAATATAATTTACATTTGAAGAAATTAAATGAAGTTTTACAACGATATCTCTTAGAAAGTTCTTGAAAGTAGATGTTGACTTCTCTGGCTATAGTATGATGAATTCTTTTTTAAGTGATAAATTTGGATTGGAAGAATAATAAAAAATTTCGATAGCATGGAAGTGTGAATGTTTTGTAGTTTATGGGTTAAAAAGTTGTAACGCCAGCAAAAGATAAATTTTAAAAGGGGGGAAAGGGTGGCACCAACTGGCTCAGTCCATAGAGCATGCGACTCTGGATCTTGGGGTCATGAGTTCAAGCCCCATGTTGGGTGTAGAGTTTACTTAANAAAAAAAAAAAAAAAAAAAAAAAAAAAAAAAATGTTAAGTTGGGGAAAGACCTGAAAAACAATTCACTAAAAACAGTATGGAGCCCTTAAAAATATGAAAAAAAAATGTTCAAACTTTTCATAATTAGAGAAATGCAAATTAAAACAAAACTGAGATGGGATAGCCAGAGAAATCCACATTACTTTTTTGTGTGAGTGTGATAAGAGCACTTAACACAAGGTGTAGACTCCAAGCAAAATGCTGAGTGCACAATAATAGCAGTGAACTATAGGCCCGATACTGTGCGGTAGATCTCTAAGACTTGTTTGTCTCGTATAACCAAATCTCTGTACCCTTTCACTAATAGCTCCCTGTTTCACACTCCCCCGAGGCGTTCAACCCTGTCCCATCCAAGTACTAACCGGGCCCAACCCTGCTTAACTTCCGAGATGAGACGAAATTGGGTGCGTTCAGGGTGGCATGGCCTTAGACTCAACCCTCTGAAACCCCCGTTCTACTCTCTGCTCCTAGGGATCTGACTATTTTAGGTTCCTCATTTAAGTGAGGTCATGTAGTGTTTGTCCTTTTGTGTCTGGAGTATTACACTCAGCATAACATCTTCTAGGCTTGACCATGTTGTTGCACATGGCATGATTTCCTTCTTTTTTAAGGCTCAAAAAATATTCCGTTATATATTAATGCCATATTTTCTTTATCCATTCATCTGTTGATGGATATTTAAGTTGCTTCCATGTCTTAGCTATTGTGAATAATGCTGCAGTGAACATGACAATACAGATATCTGTTTAAGATTCTAATTTCAACTCTTCCAGATGTAAACTCGAAAGTGGGGCTGCTGGATCACATGGTACTTCTCTTTTTAATTTTTTGAGAAATCTCCATACTGTTTATCGTAGTGGCTATAGCAATTTACATTCTCACCAACAGTATACAAGACTTGTCTTTTCTCTACATCTTCAATAAAACTTACCTTTTGGTTTTTTTTTTAATAATAGCCATCCTAATTAGGTGTGAGATGATAGCTCATTGTGGCTTTGATATGCATTTGAAAATCATATTATGATTAATGATGATCCATATAGCTCTTGGCCTCTTGTAAGTCTTCTTCAGAGAAATGCCCATTCAGGTGTTTGCCCATCTTTTATTCAGGTTATTTGGGGTTCTCATGCTATTGAGTTGTAGGAGTTCTTTATACACTTTATTAGATAAACTTTTTGCAAATATCTTCTCCCATTCCATAAGTTGCCTTTTCATTTTATTGATGGTTTTCTTTGCCATGCAGAAGCTTTTTAGTTTGATGTAGTCGTATTTATGTATTTTTGCTTTTGTTGTCTGTGCTTTTCATGTCATACTCAAGAAATCATTGGATAGGGGCACCTGGGTGGCACAGCGGTTAAGCGTCTGCCTTCATCTCAGGGCGTGATCCCGGTGTTATGGGATCGAGCCCCACATCAGGCTCCTCCGCTGTGAGCCTGCTTCTTCCTCTCCCACTCCCCCTGCTTGTTCCCTCTCTCGCTGGCTGTCTCTATCTCTGTCAAATAAATAAATAAAATCTTAAGGAAAAAAAAAAATCATTGGATAATGGTCCCTTATGATCTTTTTTATTCCAGTGGTGTCAGTTGTGATGTCCTCTCTCTCATTTATGATCTTATTTATTTGCATTTTATGTCTTTTTATCAGTTGGAAGTCTTGTTGATGTTATTTTTTAAGAAACTTAACTCTTTGTTTCATTGATCTATTGTTTTGTATTCTCTACTTCATTTATTTGAGCTCCAATCTTAATTATTTTTCTTTCTTTTCCTGACTTCAGACTTAGTTTGTTCTTCTTTTTCTAGTTTCTTGAGTTACATGAGGTGGTAGTTTGAGATCTTTCTTCTTTTTTAATGTAAGGGCTTATTGCTATAAACTTCCTTCTTAGTAAATTTTGTTATGTTGTGTTTTCATTTTTGTTTGTCTCAAGATATTTTCTGTTTCCCTTATATTTCTTCTTTCACCCAATGGTCATTTAAGAGTGTCTTGTTTATCTCCGTGTATTTGTGAATTTTTTCTGTTTTCCCTTTGTTACTGATTTCTAATCTCATTCCACTGCCGTTGGAAAGACACTTGGGATGATTTCAAAAGTTAAGTTTTTCGTGGCTTAGCATGTGTTTTATCCTGGGTATTGTTCTGTGTGTGCTTGAGAAGAATGTGCAGTCTGCAAATGTTGGGTGGAATGTTCTATATCTATCTGTTAGATCCATTTGGTCTATAGTGTTATTCAAATCTGCTGTTTCCTTATTAATTTTCCAACCAGATGAGATCTGTTCATTATTGAAAGTGTACCATTGAAGTCTCCTATTGTAATTGTACTGTTTTCTATTTCTCCTTTCATATCTGTCAATGTTTGTTTTATATATTTAGGTGCTATGAGGTGGGGTGCATATATATTTATAATTGTTTTATCTTGCTGGTAAATCGACCCTTTTATCATTTATAGTGACCCGCTTTTTCTATTATGGCAGTTTTTGACTTAAAGTCTGTTTTGTTTGTTGCAAGTATAATCACCCCTGCTCTCTTTTGGTTACCATTTGTATGGAATATCTTTTACCATTCCTTCATTTTCAGCCTATGTGTGTCCTTAAATGTAAAATCTTTCCTAAGCATATAGTTGGATCTTGTTTTATTCATTCAGTCTGTGTCTCTTGATTGAGGAGTTTAATTCATTTACACTTAAAGTAACTATTCTGAAGGCAAGGATTTACCTTTTAACTGGACTCCAGACCTTATAACAGTCTACTTTAAAGTGGTAACAACTTAAATTTGATCACATACAAAAACAGTACGCTTTTACTACCCCCCCCAGCACACATTATGTTGTTGATATGAGAATTTACTTCTTCTATACTGTGTGTCCATTAACAAATTTTTCTGGTAATAGTTCTTATTTCTCCATTTTGTGATTTTAAAAAAAAGCTTTTGTTAGCACCCTGTGCTACTCATGATGAGGGTAATAAAAGTTGAATTGAGACAGTGTTCATCCATAACTGAAACTCACAACTTGATCAGTTGGTATCAGATTTGACATAGCCCAGCAACGTTTATAAAGTGAAGAGTAATCAATCTATTCACTGTAGCATGGGATTAGTAGAATCAAATACTTTGAAAGTCTGTCCTTGAGGGACTAAGAGAAAAGTATGTTCTAATCTTTACATGAGAACTCTACATTCTTTAACTCCCATTACCATATAATGGCAGTTATATTTACAGTTTGCACATTAAAGAAGACCTGAGATTGTATCCCCAAAAGCTTGAGCTTAAAATACAAGACTGCTATATTAAATTTTCTGTTGACATTAGTCCCAGCTAAGGCTCTGGGAAGAAGAAAGTACTGGCTGTAAATGTCTTCTCCTATTTATCTAAATATGCATTTCTTAGGAAAATTGCCTCTCTGTTAAAGGTATTTTTAATTTATTGGACCAACTTCTAAAATGTATGCCACATTCAAAATCTTACAGTTTCCTATGTTATAGTTCTCTCCTTTATTTAAATCAAATAGATCTGAGGGAAAAAGACACTTAAAACTTCGTATTTCAGTATGAGTTATCTGATTTGGATTTGATGTTTCTTTACAAAACCCAAAC
This sequence comes from Ailuropoda melanoleuca, assembly GCF_002007445.2. Classification (NCBI taxonomy): domain Eukaryota; kingdom Metazoa; phylum Chordata; class Mammalia; order Carnivora; family Ursidae; genus Ailuropoda; species Ailuropoda melanoleuca. Next base: position 184,659,774 of record NC_048218.1, on the reverse strand, counting down.
TCATTTATTACAGTCATGTTTATCTACTTAGCAGTTTAGGGAACAATTTGGCAATTTTGTGGTTGGTAGGGTTTATGGGCCAGCTGGCTGGCAGGGACCACGGGAAATTGGGCCTGCTGCTAGGTTCCATGGGCAGGTGGTGTTGGTGCTGTGATCCATCATCAGAGCACATTGTTTTCAAGAACTTTCTAAAAAGTAAATATTATTTTCACTCCTCTAAACAGCAGATTTTTTAAGGTGATTATTACCATTACCTAAAAGGCACTAGTAAATAACCAGCTCAGTATAAAGTAATAAACAATATATACAGACTTGTCTTTGTAGTGTTTACAGTCTAACTTAAGAGGCAGAAATTAACATATTCACATATGTAGTCATATATGCAATTTCAAGACTTGTGAAATTAAAATGCTGAGCATCAGGGAGACTATGTAAGACTTGACAAGACTACCTACCTACAATACCTAATGTACATTGGAGGGTCTGGAAATCCCCTTCTATGAAAGTGTATTTGAGCTTTAGACCTTAGATTTATTTTAAAAAGTACTACAAATAAAAAGTACTATGTTTTGAATGTGAGAAGAAATTTTATACACAAATTTTAAATAAGCAAATTTGGCATTGAATAAAATATGAAATCTAAAATAGAATTAAAATGCAAAATGACACGTATTGCTTCACTTTAAAAATACATGTTTAATCTAGAACATTTGAAAAATATTTAAAAAAGGAAAATTTTTAATAGCTCATAATTTAAACATAACTATGATATTTTATGTATTTCTAATATCTCTTTTTTTCTGTGAGTAGAAATATTTTAAAATGTGGTATCCTATTCTACGACATTCTACAATTTCATTCTCAGTGACATGTTTTCAGGTAGCACAATATTTGTGTTTCTAAGAAGTAATCTAATTTTACATTGTTTCTTTATCCTCTTACAGGCATTTGCCTGGTGGCCTGATTTACTGGCAGAGCACGCAGAGAAATTTTGGGCTCTATTCACAGTAGATATGGATACTGCACTGGAGGCCCAACCTCAAGACTCCTGGGATAGTTTTCCTCTTTTCCAGCTGCTCAATAATTTCCTCAGAAATGACAGTAAGCGCTCGTGTTTTCTTTAGTATATTAAATGGGGAGGGACGGAGAGAATGTTGTGTGAATGTGTATTTACAGAGCTCTCACACTCACTCCACAAGATTGACATAGATAACATTAGTGTCTCCTCAGTCTCCCTGACTTTTTCAGGTGGGCTTCTGGGGGGAACCAGTAACATGCCCACCTTGCTCCCCTGGTCTCTGAAATTCCTCTTTTTTCTACCCTCCTGCTAACATGGGCATCTTTCTCAGTGCACCTTGTGAATCAGAAAATCTTCAAAAGTTAGCCTTTCTAAAGCACTTGAGAATACTTACATCTCTGAAAGGCACCTTAGAAATATGTCACAATTCTAGGAATTCCTGCTTTGTTAGGGTTTCTAATATGCATTCTGATAGTATTGTTTGCCTGGGAGGGATTTACTTCCATAAATGATGGTGTAATATTGCTGTGTGGTATGGGTTGCTCTCTCAGTATTGAGAAATTTAAGAAAATGTAAAGGTCCTCTGCTGAGACATTTCTTTCCATGCAATAATGTTTGTGAATTTTCTGATGTGTGGTGTCCTAGCGGCCAGAACAAACCTAGTTTTACATCAGGACTTCATAGGGACATTTCTTAACATACAGATTCCTAGGCCTTTCCTACAATGACTCTTTTGAAGTTTCCCTTAAACCCAACTTTGGTTACTGCTGACAGCCTTTGCTTGAACGCTTGCAGTGATCAAAGCGTCACCAGTTACCTATACTATACAGTTTTTCCCATTGTAGACCAAGTGGGTCTCTGCCTCCTCCTACCCTCTGGTTCTGACTTGTTCTGCTTGATGGATGGAACAGCGTTCTACGATTGTGCATTTTTTTCTCCGAGCCATTGCTGCGAGGTCATTCAGTTCTTCCTCACGTGATAGGGTTTCTGTGCCATTACCCTTCTTACCACTTTCCCCGGCCCAGACCTCACTCTATTTTTCAGTATTGCCCTGGAGTGTGGTGCTGTGAAGAACACCGTGCTCGCAGTGTGACCCGAGCAACCCGGACCCCCAGGAGAGGTGCCCCTCCCCAGCCCTGTCTTCCTGCAGCTCACACTGCTCTAACTCGCCACGGAGCTTAGCCCCCCTGTGATACATTTCATACTTGCTGGATTTTAAAACTGCAGAGCTTTTTAGCGCTCTCTTTACAGAACACCACTACTGTGTACTTCTAGGCTTAAACTTAAATCCATGCTTTACGTTTGTTTTTGCTTTTTAAAAAATTACTTTTTTGGTTTTGTTTATCACTCCTTTACTTCTTACCTTTGGTTGTTCATCCCTTGGAATCTCTGATAAAGCTACTACTATTTTACTCGGGGGAGTGGAATCCATGCTAATATGAAATTTTGTGTAGTGTTAGACTTCCCATGGACGTCAGATTTAGGACAGCAGGTCAAGAACCTCTGTTATAGAAGAGAGGCATCATCTTTAGTAATTAATTACATGAACTTTGATGCCAGATAGATTCACATCTGTCTCTGTCACTTGCAGCTTGAGCTTTGACAACAGCTCAGCCTCTGTGGACGTTAGGCTCTTCGTCTATATAAAGGAAGGAAAACAACAGTACCTACAGTGTCATTGGTGGTGAGGATTAATCCCACAGTAGCTCACGTCCAGTAGATACAAAATAAACATTATAGATATTAGTCTGTGAAAATTTCAGTCTCAACTCTTTCATGCAATTTCATCTCCTATCCAATTTCACTTCCAAAAGATCCTATTAGAAAGCCAAAGAACTAAGCTCCATTGCCTACTTCAGATTTAACCACAGTGTCTGCTCTCAGAAGTCACTAACCCTACACTAAATTATCTGTCTGTGAATCATTCATTCTGCACACGATGACCAGCCAGCTTTTAAGTTGTACTTTGGTTCCCTCCTGGCAGCTAGAAGACTTTAAATGACCTTCTCCTTTTCCCAGTCTTTTAGCACCATTCGTTTTCCGCTAAGAAATTATAACTCAGGTTTAATATTATCTTAAGTCAATAAACCTGGGCCAAAAATACATCTATTCATTAAGTCCCTAACTGAAAGTAAATAAGCATAGGCTTATTTCTAGCATTGCTTTCTCCATTTGCATGAAAACTCAATAATTGACTGTATTTAGATTTATTTGGGAGTTTATTCAAAGATGGGGCATTTACCAATGTTCACAGTCAAACATTAAAGATGATTTAACTTATTCAACATACTGGGATTTATTTATGGAGAAAATAAGCGTAGACTTCTTAGAAATTTTGCCGGGGGAACCTCCACTGCAACTCCAGTGAATTAGCATCCTTTAATATTTATTTTTAAGAAGAGTTCTTGCATTGCAAGTGTAAATTTATGAGAGTTATATCAACAAGAACGCTAAAATGCAAGAATGCTAAATGCTAAAATGCCTCTCTCTCGTGGGGCGATGGTGGGGGGAGCTCCCTTTTCTCCTCACCCAGGGTTGGAGGCCAAGATCAGCCTTTGAGGATGATTGTTGGGGCTGCCACGAGCTGGCAGCTTTTTTTTCCTGTCTCAGACATCTGTAGTTGCTGGGAGCCCCCACTTGGTCTGTACCAGGCCTGCTGACCCCACAGCCAGACTAGGGTGTGAAGTGGCAGCACTGGGCATGGGACCTCTGGCTCTCCTTGGCTAGTGCCAGGCTCCCATGAGCTCATCCTGGCCTGCATTGCCCCAAAAGTAGCCTGGCCTCCTGCCTGCCGCATAGACAACACCTAACAATCACACCTAAATGGGGTTCTGCACAGGATTCCAAGGCGTGGGGTGGTGAGGAAGAGCCAGGAGTGGGTGCTGGAGAAGAGGGAGTGCCGTGGGCATTAGGGCAAGGAGGTCAGCCCTGACACTCGGGGTACCGGCTGCGAGCACAAGCCCCGCTTCTAAGCCCTTAGCTATATCGAGCTGGACAGCTCCCACTCCACACGGTCGCAGGCAGGAAGTTTTCTGTGTTGAAGTGCCTACTTCCATCGACTGACAAAATAATGTTTCAGAAAAGTTTTCAAGTTCTAACAGTTTTTCTTCACTAACAAAAGTTCTGAAATCGTCTTATCTTGCTCTAAAGCAATAAACCACTTTCGGTGGAACCGTGGGGGGAAAAATCACCAAAATGAGAATAGCAGAAATTTAATTTTTATCTAGACTTGCAGATACTCAACTCAAAAGAGTTGCCTGCTCCCTTTCCTGTTGAAAGCCATGTCTATGGCATCGGCTACTATTAAATGCATAACGTATAGTTGTTATGTTGTTTTGTCATACATGATTCAGTTAAAACATGGAAGCATTTGTTACTGATCTCTTTTGAGCGAGTCAGTGTGGGGGTAAGTCTAGATCTTGGCTTTGATTTTGCAGTGATTAACAGAATTGAGAAAACATCAATTATTTCAGAGAAAAACAGCTCCTCAATGTAGTGAGGTAAATAGAAAAGTTCCCCAGTGCCATAATTTCCTTTTGGTATCGGGAGTGCAGGAGAGTCTGGGGAATTGAAATAGAATGTAGTGTCTTTCACCTCAAACTCACCAGTTACTATCCAAAGCCAAGACCACCGAGCATCTTAATAATTGCTAAAACGTATTCTTTTTTTGCTATTGATATCGCTCTTGATAATAATGAAGAATATTGTTAATAATTACGTGCCTGTTTTATTAAATTCCTGCAATATTCAGGTGGCGATTTAGTGAACTCAATCGAAATGTTAAATGTCAACCTATCGCTGCCCCCATTTTGACCTTTTTGGAAAGCTTTAGGAAAACATAAAACTTCTGTCCCTTTAATCCCACCTAGAAAGAAGGAGCCTTACATCACTGCCATGGCATGACCACTTTTACCACGTTGACCCAATTAACATTATAGCCCAAATTCTAATTAATTACAACTTTTGCCAGGAGTGATAGAAACAGACTGCTCTGAAGGTTCAGTCTTGGAAGGGGAAGCATTTTGCTAAGTAACAGTGTTTGCTGTTACCTCACATGTGCTGTACAACTAAGTATATAGATTTTAAATGGTTGTGATTGACCATAATGTTGCATTCTTATGTTTGCTTTGCCAAAATAAAAATTACTAACACATCTCCAAGTAGTTCGGGGTATTAGTTAGAATTTTTATTTTATTTGTGCCTTGAAAACTTGGTGGCCAAGTTGTTTGGGGTTTTGTTTTTCAATGAATAATTCAGATGTCCCCACTGATAGCTTACCATCTTTCTTTTATTAAAATCTTGATGCTTTGATATTTTAAAATAGATGTGTATCTTTTGGAAAATGGACAGGATTTTCAACAACGCGCTTTGCCTTCCAGGTGAGAAAACTAAATCCCTAAGAGGCGATGCGCCCAGGCAGGAGCTTGCTGATGGGGACCGCGGGGGAAGGTGCTCTCGTGGTTGTCTCCAGTTCAGTGGGGGTCTGCACTAACAAACGCAGGTGCTGGGGCGTTTATAAAATAATATAATCTTTTAAAGAAAGATAGGAAATTGCTTGAAGTTTTATTTTTACCTTAGAAAATTCTCAGAAGGTCCTTGAGTTGTGGGGGCAGGGGAAGAGAGTTGGTGAAAGGGTACAGAGAGAAGCAGAGAATGGTATATGTGGTCCTATCGCGTATGTTACAAAACGTCCATGATGAGAATGCCAGGGACTCAGCTAAGAAGTGGGGGAGAAGATTCAAAACAGCAAATTCAGTTTGTATTTTAAGGAGGAGAAAATTCTGTCGGGGGCATGCATCTTTCCTTAGAGTTGGACATGATTAGGGAAAGTCTTAGCCCTAAGAGCCCTTGGAGATGAAACGTGGTGTTTCCTCAAGGGAAGAGTACCAGCTGCACCATAATTTTAGCTGCTGTCCCCAATCTCCCGCCCCTCACAGACTCACCCACTGACTCCCAGAGCAGGACTGATGATGAAAACAAACTCTGGCTCCTTCGTTTCTGTCTAGAAAAGACTGAGCTCCTGCTTGTCCCTCCATCCTACCTCCGTCCACCCTGACCCACTCCCCCCAACTAAAGAGATAATTAAATGGGTAATCACTTTAAATGGTATCTAAGGAAACAGTCTTGAGAAAGAGTTGTATTAAAATCGAGGGAAAATAAATGTTTTCATAATGAAGCAATTAGCATGATAGTTAAATGATGCTGTGCGACTAAAAAGCTAGTACAAATAGATTCTACCCTTGCATGCTGTCTTCCGCAATTGTCCTGTCGATAATAGATACGGCAAGTGACCGCTTCTGACAAATGAGAGCCATCTGCAAATGGCACAAATCATTTCTTTCAGCACTACTGAAAGGCAAACCCTTGGAGCTAGTCACCTTTTAATCTGTGGATATGTTAGCAAGTGGCAAATGACCATTCTTTTGGGGACGGATTCCCAAGTGAAAAATACCACGGTGCTTCGTCTTTAATTAACAGCCTTTTCACATTGCTAGCACATTAACGCCGTCCTGAAGAACACCCGTGCTTACGTGATCAGTGTCGCAGCGTCTCTGCCTAAGCGAGTAATAAACGCTCGGGTCCTACACTAAGTGAAAACCTATTCTCCAAGACTTTCACCTTCATAAAGATGGGCTCATAAAAATCGAAAAAAGAAAAATTGGAATGTGGTCTCATGAGGATAAAAAGGCTAGTGTTAATAATTAACAAGGAGAGTGAAGTGGAGTCAAATTAGCCATAATAGAGCCCAGAGTGACTGGCAAAGTCACCTCTCATTATCAAAAAACTCATTAAGAAATGAAGAAGTGGAAATCCCGCTGGGTTATTCTCACACTTAGGCTGTATCAGAGATTATTTTTCAGATTTCTTTCAAATGAAGAACTGTTAGGTCACCATACTGTATATGAGGTTAATCTTCAAGCTTTGAAATATGGAGAGCTGACACCTGCGTGTTATTCTGCCTCAAGCACTTAAATGAGCTGTGCATCTGAAATTCACGAATTGGTGTTTATAGATACATCTGTACATACATCTGCTAGGAACAATGCAGAACGGATATAACTTCTAGACTGTAGCAGGGCTGTTGCTGTGTACCAGCCTCGTTTTATAACTAGGCACTTTTATAAATGATGAGATGACCACTAAAATGCGAAAATTTATTTAATTCCAATTTCCAAAGTTGACTGGATTCAAAATTATATGTCAGAATTTTTTTTGCCAGAGTGTATAGTAAATATAAGAACAAGAAGTCACTAGCATTTTCTTTTTAGTTGAGTTCCACAGTCTTGCTCTAGATTCTTTACTGCAGGTAGACATTTTAAATTCTTTGTCTGCTTTTTATATTTTTGGAGAACTTAATGCCTGCAAGAAAATAACCTGCTCTTAAAGGCCTGTGTGTCCTTCACAGTAGATTGGCAGAAACCTCTGTAAGTCCTGAAGGCCATGAGCACCAAGAACCCTACATTTGAGGGCTGTTGACCACGTTACAGCCATTCTCAATCATTTTCATCATCTAGAGCAAGCATTATGGAACGTAATCCAATCAGAACGCTGTGCATAGCAGGAATAAAATTACAGATTTTTCCCTTTGGCTTTTATATTAATCTCATAAAAAACAGCATGAGAACTGCAGGACTGTGAGACTTCTTTATCTTTAAGCCTTGGTTAATGTTTATATTGTTTTTTCCTGAATTCTGCAAGAAACAGGTGCTGAATGCCTAAAATTTACAAATCCCAGTCACCTTGCAGAAACATGGATTAAAAACAGTTCTGGTCCTTGAAAAATATATCCTGTAGTAGAGCATATGGACATATATACCCTACTCACTATAATGCAATAGTTTAAAAAATATAACTCAATTATGTGTACTGTACTATGGCACCTTTAATTATAGTTTTAAACTTGGATTTGTTGGATTTGGAGTTGTTGGCCAAAATATAGGAAACATTATAACACCAGGGCTCTCACTCCTTTGGTAGGTAGGTAGGTAGGTAATATTTCACAAGTGCACCAAGGGGAAAGGAAGAATTGGATGTGGTTTTAGGAGGTTGTTATGCTAGTAAATGTACAAATTAAATATTACCAAACTATATAAATTTACCTATCAAGGTTTTAATTAAAAGGAAAATAAAACCCAATGAGATTCATCTTCTACTTAAAAAGCACACTCTCAGAGTCCTTTAGACAGTGAATTTTTGTTGGTATTTATTCAGTAAACACACGTGTATTGAGTGCCTAAATAATGTGCCAGATTCTTGGCTGGGTGCTACTCCTAGATCTCAGGGGATTTTTTGTTTGGTTGTGTATATTTTCTTCCTTTTACATAGGTCTGTTCTAGGGTGCAATCGTCCTGACATTTCTCCTGAAGCCCATGTTCATATTTTCAGTGATAGGAATCCTCATTATACGCATTGGTCAGGATGGAGAATGGCCTGCCAATTTTATATCTTAGTCCAGTGGGCTTTCATTGTTTAGGATCCCTACATCCCTCCAATAATTGTTGTCTTAGGGCAAAGTCTTGTTTTTATTGTGGTCGGTGTTGTTTGTTTTGCTGGTCATGAATTACTAGTTTCTTCTGAAGTGCCTATCTAGAACTTTAGTGGGGCAAGTCATTCATTCTTCCTAGTAATCCATTAACGCTACCTAATTGGGGGGGGGCACAATATAAAATTAGGTTATATGGGGTCAGGAGTCAACAGCAAATTTTTACCCTTAAAAGAATACAGGAACTCTTTTATCTGCTTATTCTTCATTTATCCAGTGATTATTATCTCAGTAATTGTTATTAATTGGATCATAGTTTAAATTCTCTGTCGAAATCTTACTCTTAAAAGCTTATGACAAGTACTTTTGTAAATGTAAGACTCTTTTTAGTATGTAAATAATCAACACTAATTTATTAATTATTGGGATGTTCAAAATAATTGGGCACATTTTCATCCCTAGTTTACCTTTTATTTAAACCTTTTGCTTTCTTTTTGCCATTTCTAATTGTACTGTGGGGCTTGATGTCATTGATGCTTCATTATTTTCTGACAAGGTGATATTTGGAAACGTGGCATCTTTGAGGGAAAAAAATGATTTAACAAAGTGGATGCTGGTCCTTCACTTACATTCTTGTAACCACTATTTTAGACTCCTTCTGAGCAGTCCTTTCTATTCCACACCTCAGATATAATGTCAGAAGCATTCTTGGATAAGGCCACATTGAGAACTTGTTTCTTCCAATGAGCTGTTAGAATGGGTGTCTTAGAGAGGCTTGATTTGGACAGGTGGCAGCCCCAAATCACAACCTATCCTTACAAAACCAGATGGAGAAGATAGAAGCACTCATTCTCATGCCTGGGGCTACATATTAAGAGGGCTTTTGACAGTGCCTGAGAGGAGTGGAATGCAAACTGGCATATGGGCAACTGAGAAAAAGAGCATACATTTCCATACACAAGTATAGTGCGTGTGTATTTCTGTAGTCCGGCCTTTTGACACCAAGCTTTCTCTTTACTTTCCTGTCCCCTCTCCATTTTTTCTTAATCTCTCCTCCTTTCTCCTCTTCTGTTTCCCCCTCTCTCCTTCCCTCCCTCCCTCCCCTTTCCTGAGTCTAATTACCAAAGAAATAATACTGCCAATTGCCAATTTTCTAAAACTTTGGAAAACAGATCTATAATTTGATTTTTAAAAAGAAAAAAGGGATACTCTGCTGAAACATGAGCAGACTTTTGGCCAGAATTAAGCATTTGTGACAGGTTTTAGGAAATATAGGAAAACTCCATTTTCTCCCTCATCTTCAGGATGTGAAAGTTTGCTATCAAGAGTCATGACTGAATAGAAACTACCCTCCCTTTGCCACATTAAAATATGAGGCGTAAAATAACCAACATCCATATCCACCAGAACTTTTAGCAATCTGACCTTGGACATGTATCAAAAATAGGATTTTCATACCAATATTTTTAATACTGTATATTCTATGTAAAATATGAAGAGACATGCAGGCATCAATAAGATCTTAGTTTCCTCAAATCAAAAAATGGGCAGAAGATATGAACAGACACTTTTCCAATGAAGACATACAAATGGCTAACAGACACATGAAAAAATGTTCAAAATCTTTAGCCATCAGGGAAATTCAAATCAAAACCACACTGAGATACCACCTTATGCCAATTAGAATGGCAAAAATGGACAAGACAAGAAACAATTGTTGGAGAGGATGTGGAGAAAGGGGATCCCTCCTACATTGTTGGTGGGAATGCAAGTTGGTACAGCCACTCTGGAAAACAGTGTGGAGGTCCCTTAAAAAGTTAAAAATTGAACTACCCTATGACCCAGCCATTGCACTACTGGGTGTTTACCCCAAAGATACAGACGTAGTAAAGAGAAGGGCCATATGCACCCCAATGTTCATAGCTGCATTGTCCACAATAGCCAAATCATGGAAGGAGCCGAGATGCCCTTCAACAGATGACTGGATTAAGAAGCTGTGGTCCATATATACAATGGAATATTACTCAGCTATCAGAAAGAACGAATTCTCAACATTTGCTGCAACATGGACGGCACTGGAGGAGATAATGCTAAGTGAAATAAGTCAAGCAGAGAAAGACAATTATCATATGATTTCTCTCATCTATGGAACATAAGAACTAGGAGGATCGGTAGGGGAAGAAAGGGATAAAGAAAAGGGGGGTAATCAGAAGGGGGAATGAAACATGAGAGACTATGGACTATGAGAAACAAACTGAAGACTTCAGAGGGGAGGGGGTGGGGGAATGGGATAGACTGGTGATGGGTAGTAAGGAGGGCACGTATTGCATGGTGCACTGGGTGTTATACGCAAACTAATGAAGCATCGAACTTTACATCGGAATCCGGGGATGTACTGTATGGTGACTAACATAATATAATAAAAAAAAAACATTAAAAAAATAAAAAAAATAAGTTCTTAGTTTCCTGAATAATGTAGTCATCTTAATGTCGTATTCATGTAGTTATTCATTCAACAAATATTTGAACACTTGCTCGGAGCCAGGCATCTTGCTGGATACTAAGAATACAGACATGGTCCCTCCCTCAAGGACTTTGCACCCTTGTAAGGAGAAATAGAAACATCAACAGGTGCAGAAGGATGCTGTGGACCACAGTGGAAGCCTGTATGGGGTGGAGAGAAAATGGGTGAGACCAGTAACTGGGCAAGGAGACAGTAGAACAAAGCATTTCCAGAAAAGTTTGGAGGAGTTAAGTGTAGGCTTGAATTGAACCATGCAAATCATTATGGCTGGACCAGAGGAAATACGGGAGTCAGGCAACAGAGATGATCCAGAGAGATCATTTTTAAGGTAGATCGTGGATGGCTTTCATATCATCCAAAAGTTTTTAGAATTTGTTGTGATGATCCACTCAAAGATTATAATCTTTAGGAAGGACATTATTAGTTTTATATTTTGGCAAGCCCCTCTGCTTTGAGATTTGAAGAAGATAGATTGACAAAGGGAAAATAGGATCCTGAAGACCAGGAAAGATATTATTGCACTAGTCAAGGCAGGAGATGAGAAGGTTAGAAGTAGGGCAACAGCAGTGGTGATGAAGAGAGGAAGGGACGTATTAAGAAGGATATTAAGGATACAAAATACACTGGGTGATGGGTATTAAAGAGGGCACTTGTTATGATGAACACTGGGTGTTGTATGTAAGTGATAATGAATTCTGCTCCAGAAACTAGTATTGCACTGTATGTTAACTACCTAAAATTTAAATTTAAAAAAAATACACAGGTCTTGATTCCTAATAAATGTAGGAAGTAAAGGCCAAGCCTGTGGTATAATTACCAGGTACTGATATAGTGATCTGGTGAACAATCTCTATTTTCGCTCACATGGTGGGAATACAAGAGAAGGAGTCTTACTTAACAAGTTAATGAATTCAGTGCTTATCAAGTGTATCAAAAAAGAGAGCTCTTGCTAGAATTACATTTGAGTCAACTGGTGCTTAATCTTAGGATCATTATAACATTTAATAACAACATTGAGTGTTGGTTCTCCTATGTGCTTCTTCATTTTAACAAACTAGGTGTGACTTAATAGCCAACATACCTAATCTCTAAATGTATAATAAAGAAGCATTTGAATTGATGAGGTAGGGTACTCATTCGTAGATGTAATAATTTCTTGAGTGTGTCTTGGACTAGAAATAATGACAGTGCTTAACAGCACCTATCAAGATGTAGAGCCTGGGGTCTTTCTGTTTTTTGTTAGTAGGCCATATAAATTAAGAGTTAGGCTACAGTCTAGCTATATAGCAATATAAAGTTGTCCAGCTTTCGATGTATATTGTAAGCACATTAAATAATTTCAATGTTAATTCATTTTTCAGCACATTGACTATAATAGTTTTCTTCAATCTCTTGACTTTTTCATAGTGTAACTGAGTTTTTCAAAATTCTAATTCTAAAAACATATAATTCATCTGAGATGTGGAGTAATGTGTTTGTCATTTTTAAGATTTTTTTCTACCTAAAAAAAGCTCTATATTTCTAGGTCTTAAAAGATGCTGATATGCTATTCATAGGTTGGACGACTGGATGGATGGATGGATGGATGGATGGATGGATGGATAGAAAGATAGATAATAGTTTATGGTAATGTAAATTGAGGGGTGATGGTAATATAGTCTATGGAGGTTAAGAGGGGGCTCTTGTTCTGTTGTCTAATGACTAGATGAGTTCACCACATGCCCCTAAATTCTCTGTGCCTCAACTTCCTTATTGATAAGAATGAAAAAAATAATAGTGCTTCTGTCACAGAGTTTTTGTGATGATTAAATGAGAGAATGCATATAAAGGACTTAGCCTCATGCTTGACACTCCAAAAACGCCGGCAAGGAGGAGGAGGAAGAGAAAGAGTTCTTAAGTGGAGAGCCAATAAATTCAGATATGGGAATATTTATTAATTTGCTTACCACTGTGATTTAGGTGGTTTGAGTGAGAATATTTCATCCTTAACGTTGAGCATCCTTATTTAGGTACCACTTGGCAAAAGGAACTGAACTGCATGATCTATATAGTACCTTCTAGCTCTGTGATTGAATCTCCGGGAATAAATAAAGCTCCTTTCAGAGTGCTAATGAAAACATTGTTAAGATGACATTAGTCCCCTAAATAAGACATTTATCTTTAAATATGATTATCATTCCCACTTTAATAGGAAATCTTTTAGCGTATAGATAAGCCAGAAAGAATGATTTAACCACAAAAAATACTAAACCATATTAACTAGAAATAGAAAAAAAAAAGTGTTGTCTTTTCCTCTGCATTTAGAATTGCTTCCTACCCCACTTCTACATGTCTGTAGTTTTCCAGCCTCTGACAAATTTCAGAATCCATTAAAACAGTAATTCAGGCCACTGTGGTAAGCATCACATACTTTGCCCAAGTTTTAAAACACTGTTTAGATTTCAGGGTATTTTTGCCCTGAATAAGATTATGTAGGGAAAGGGGCATATTTAGCTATTTTATGAGGCATTATTTTAAAACTGCTAGTTAGTAGGTTTTGTATATAAGCATATGCAGCTATTTGGATACATGGAAGTGAATGGGATTACTGAGAGCCTTTTCCCTATCTTCCAGCTCTGCCACTCTCATCCAAGCCACCATCATCATCGTGGTCCTCCCTTACCCGGTCTGTCGCAGTCAAGCACTGAGCACGAGCCACCTTCTGTGCTTCCGTCCTTCATCACCTACTCCATTTTCCACACAGCAGTCAGAGATATTATATCATGGCACTCCTCTGCTTAATAATAATAAAAATAATGATGCTAATTAAAAAATGATGCTATTTGTATCCAATAAAACCCATACTTCTCACCATGTCCTACCGTCTAGACATAATCTTGGACTCTTCTTTCCCCTCTCTTACTCTACCCCTGCCACACTGGCTTTCTCATCCTTTTAGAAGTACACCAGCTTGTTCCTTGCTTAGAACTTTTGTACTAGCTGTTCCCTCTACCTGGAGATCTTTCCTCCAAATCTCCCGCGAATGGCTCCCCTGTCACTTAGGCTCAATTAAAATATCATCTCTTCAGAAATCCCTTTCCCAGCCATGATGTGTGTATATATATTTTTTTAAGATTTTATTTATTTATTTGACAGAGATAGAGACAGCCAGCGAGAGAGGGAACACAAGCAGGGGGAGTGGGAGAGGAAGAAGCAGGCTCCTAGCGGAGGAGCCTGATGTGGGGCTCGATCCCATAACGCCGGATCACGCCCTGAGCCGAAGGCAGACGCTTAACCGCTGTGCCACCCGGGCGCCCCCATGATGTATATTTTTAAATGAACATGTTTTCACTTTGAGAATCAAAAAAAAAATCACAACTGGGTTTAAGATACGTTCACTTGAGAAACAAATATGTACCATCATCTAAAAAATTACAAATTATTGATTGCATTACTTAGTATTTTCCTACAGATTCTCTATTCCTTCATGGCGCAGCTTAGACACATACTGACTATCTTGGTCATTCAGGCTGTTATAACAGAATACTAGAGACTCAGTAGCTTATAAACAACCAGTTTATTTCTCACAGTTCTGGAGGCTGAAAAGTCCAAGATCAAGGTGCCCACAGATTCGGTATCTAGTGAGATCTTGTTTCATAGATGGCCGTCTTCTTGCTCTGTCCTCACATGGCGAAAGGGTCCAGGGATCTCTCTGATATCTCTTTTATGAGAGTACTAATCCTGTTCATGAGGACCCTGCCCCCCATGACCTAATTACCCCCGCAAGGGCCCCGCCACCACATTGGATGTTAGGATTTCAACATATGAATTCGGGAGGGGAGTGGGTGGGTGTGACACAAAGAGTCTATAGATAGCACTGACCTTTCTAATGAAATTACATCCTGTGCATAGAAAGCACCCATCTTCTGGTATGGGGAGATGCACCTTACCTATTACCTACCTATTTGACAGTCCTATCCCAATAGCACAAATTCTAAGACTTCCACAACTGCTTTAAGTAGGATGTCCCATAGTGTATTTCATTAAAGACAAATGGACACCTGAAAAATGCCATTGATATGCTGTTTTTAAAGACACATGTAGAAAATTGGATGACTAACAAGAAAATCCACAAATAACCAAAAAGTTCATGCATCAGAATAGATATTCCCAAGGTGACAGTCATCCTGCTAGTGAATTAAGTAAGTATATCTCTTAGAACTAATCAAGTTTAGCTCTTAGAATTGAATGGGTTTAGCTCTTCTGTGATATACTGTCCAGCACAGGGATTATAACTCTCTTTATTGCTCTATTTACAAGTGTCAAGACCTTCTGGGTATCCAGCAGCTCCGTTGAATCTCTAGCAAGTGGTCATACGCTTCATGTGTTAAACCTCTTAGAAAGTAAAAACATTCCACCTGCCAGGAAGATTTTATAGAGATGTAATCTGTTTGTATTTTGACAGCCATATCTAGGTGGTTAATTATACCTCTTGATTAGCTTTCATGATATATTCAATATGAGGAGCAAGATCCATTATCATCTGTATTTTACCAGTTCCTCTGTGTCAGACTCTTTCAGGAAACGTTTTTTCACCCCTATTTCCCCAATGCCTGGTATGATCCCTCTGACAAACACTGTTTCTGCTTGACTATTTCAGCACTTTTATGTAATGGAAAATTTCACA
The DNA here is from genome assembly GCF_002007445.2 of Ailuropoda melanoleuca. Lineage (NCBI taxonomy): Eukaryota > Metazoa > Chordata > Mammalia > Carnivora > Ursidae > Ailuropoda > Ailuropoda melanoleuca. The sequence goes on along the minus strand of NC_048218.1, from coordinate 184,644,083 downwards.
AACACTTGCAAGAAATCTTTGTGCCCTTGGTTGTCCGCTACGTCGATCTCATGGAATCCTCCATCGCCCAGTCAATTCACAGAGGTTTTGAGCAAGAGACATGGCAGCCTGTCAAGTAGGTATCTTGCCTAGTGTCCATAGAACATCTGTCTCTTCAGTCCTGACCTATGACTTTACACATGGCCATCTGTAGTTATTGCTTATGGTGGTCCCTTCCCACGTTGTTTGTTTCTTTACAGGAATATCGCCAACAGTCTTCCCAATGTAGCTCTTCCAAAAGTTCCAAGTCTGCCTCTTAATCTTCCACAGATTCCTAGCTTTTCTACTCCTTCGTGGATGGCTTCTTTATATGAGTCCACGTGTGTATCCCTCACTTATTTCCTGGTGGTGTGTTAGCTAGTGCATGGCCTGGGCTGAGTTCTGTGCACATGTGTTCACATTGCATGGCATTTATCATCATGCGCATTTGAGTTTTTTAAGCTATTAAGCTAAGCTGAGCAAATTGATGATAAATGATACAGATTAAAAAAACAACAACAACAACAACTCCACTCACTGGTTTGATGTAGTTCATAGGTGATCTGTAGCTTAGAGGTCATTTTGTGACCTGGGTTGTAGACTCTAGCCTAAATGACATACCACGGTTCAGGCGATCACTGTGGTAACAGTATGTCTGGGAACCTTAGTTGGCTTCAGCTTTGTTACTGCCTACATATTTTCTCTTGTACATGTAGAAAATCATCGTAAGAATCATTTCAAGAATATAGTGTTTTTCTGTTTAATCTTAGTCGCACTTATAAAGAAATAATATTTCAGGTTGCAGAGAAGTGATTGTCCTTTATTTCCTACTACCAGCAAGTTCTTCTTTTGTCCTTTCATCTATCAGTTGATGCACTTTGTTATTTTTAAATAGTCTTTGTATCATAAAAACCATATATCTATTAGCTCCATGTTGTGATAAGGCCACCTGTTGCAGATTCAATAACTAAGAGTCACTAAAACAAAAAGGACACAGGCTTTGAAATTCGAATTTAGATCCTAGTTTAGTAATCATTAAGTCTTTCTTAGCCTCAGTTTCCCCAATGCTGAAATGATTATGACACCTAATTTAAAGATATTTTTGTGAGGATATAAAAGAAAAAAAATGAAAAGTGCTTGGCACATCCTAGTAAATAATAACTACTCCTATGCTACATTATGATTTTTATCATTATTACTATTGTCATCAATCATTATTCATAACTGTATAGTTTTCAAAAGTATGAGCCTCAGAGCAATCAAATGAACTCAGTAATAGTCCATGCTTGGCCCAAGATCTCATATGACATCAGCTAAAAAGAATAATAATTAGAAGAAGAAACATAGCTACCACTCACAAAGCACTTCCCAAATTCTAGCTAAAGTGCCAAATCCTTTATCTCTGTTAAGCCTCACAACAACCCTGGGAGGTAAATGTTATTTTCCCCATTTTACAGTTAAGGAAACTAAGTCATAAAGAAGTTAAGAAACAGAACTTGCCCAGGGTCCCACAGTAAGTCAGTGACAGTGGCAAGCTTTGAACCCAGGGTTGCCTGACCGCAAAGCTCTCACTCCTCTTATTCATGTGTTCGGCTTCCAGAGACTATACTGGCTAAGAACTTGCCCAGCATCCTTTCTGCCTGTCCTCCCACAGCTGTTAAATTTGCTCCCGTCAAGGCTGCATACCCTCAAGAAAAGAAAGAAGACCAAGAAGGAGAAGAATAACTTGCAAACTAACTTAGCAATATCTCTCCAAGTTAAACATCATCACTGTGCCCGTGATAGTTATTGGGATGTTAGGTTACATGTGAATCTTTTTCTTTCAGGCAAATGCTTTGGGCAGTTACAGTGTATAGAGTGTTGTCTGTGTGTGCTTGGCAATTATCTGGGAAGTATAATGCATCTTTGTATGTTTATGTGTTTTTGTGCTTCTTAATACTGTTTACAATTTAACTCCTTCTTCCTCATTCCTCATCTGTTTAATACCCTTGATTTTAACCAAGAACGTTATTGTGGGCATGACCTTGTAAAATTTAGATTTTTTTTTTGGTCATTATTTTTTTATCTTTGAAGTATGTATGAAACCTGAATCTCATTTATTGGGAGCCGCTTTTTAAAATGATCTGCATCAAGGACAGGAATCATGACAAATTGTGTCTTCGTAAATAAAGTGCTTGTACTTTCATCATTCTGAGTAAATCAAAATCATGTCTTACAAGTTAATCACTGTTATCTTTACCTGCTAGGATTATCAACAGTAGGCTCTTCATCAGGATGCTCAAAATTACTTATAATGTTAGGATAATCACTCGTTTTTTGGGGTTCTGGGTGGTTTTTTTGTTAAAGGTTTTATTTTTATTATTTTTAAGTAATCTCTACCCCCAATGAGGGGCTTGAACCCATAACGCCAAGATCAAGGGTCTCATGCTCCACCAGCTGAACCAGCCAGGCACCCTTGGTTTTTTTTACTTTTGTTATAAAGCGTTAAATAGCAAAAAAAGAAAAAGAAAAAAAAAAGTCCGTTTCATATTAAGGAATTAAAAATAGAACGTAACCATGGCTTTAAAGGTACATCCCTCCCCACTCATATATCAGTATCACCTTACAAGGTGCTTCTCCATGTCTTCCTTCTCAATTTTGTTGTTGTTGTTTAGTTCTAAAAGTAAATGCCAATAAGATAAGTTTCCTACTGGCGTTTTTAGGAAGTTATCTCAGAGTCCATTATTTACGTTTGAGTTCTTTAATCTGTTAATAATGCTTTCAGAATAGGTCACTGATTAAAAATAATTTTAAAATGAAAAAGTTCTGAGTAAATTTCAGGTTATAAATTCCAGTTCAAGAGAAAACCTATTTACATTTTTTTCTATTTAATTGTAACAAACACTTGTTACCTTAATTATGTTCCCAATTAAGTACATTTATCATTCCATAGCAGCTAAGAACAGAAGACACATATATTCATACTCTCTATGAAAATTTAATTGTCATATATTGTGAGAGAGTCCATTTTGAATACAATTCTATCTTCACTATTTCAGATTTTGTTTGATGATGGTTTTTATTATTTTGTTACACTATTAAGAATACATATGTTTCAAATAGCTACCTTATATTTCTCCAAAGTAAAAAATTATTAGATTTGCTTCTTTAACCAATTAGATTCAATTCCTCGTAAAATACAGGTCCTCTAATTTACCGCATTGTACACTATGGATATATAAGAGGATTTTGCCTGGTCATTTTTTATCTCTTATTTTTATTATATATATGGCAAAAGGGAGAAATAAATACATTTTTCACAGCAATGTCAACATGGTGTTGTCTGGTTCCTTTGTTTAATGGTACTTTGAGGACACTGATTTTTAAGGTTACGAGATACTGAGTAGAGAGCTGTGGGTGGCATTCAGTGCTTTGCTGTGATTGGTCCATTGAGAATTTAACTCTGAGCACATCTTGGCTAGGCAAGGAGACCATGAGGAATTACCGACAGAATGAAAGAAGGATCACAAAGGAGGTTGGTGATGCAGGAAAGAAAGCATTTAGTTAGCCAGAGAAGGAGGTGTTTTTTTTAAGCCAACTAACTAAGATATATTTAGCCAAACAAAGTGGGTATTTAAAAGAATTTTATTTTTATCAAAGTTTTCCACTGTGCTCTTGGGATAAATTATTTCATTTCCCTATTTTTCTTTTGCACACTAACAATACAATTTTTATGTTAGTCTATGTTAAGCACTTACGGGAAAGCTGAGGAGAACTGCATCGCACAGCACCTTTTTTTCTCTTTTTGTTCTCTTTTACTATTAAGTTTCAGTGTGTTTGAACATAAGATTATTTTACTTTCAAAGCATCTGTTTCCCTACTAGGCTATATACTTGCATAATGGAAAGTAGTAGTATTATCCTTTGCCCAAATATTATGTGTACCTTGCTACTAATTACCTTCATACATGGTATGAAACTCTAGTCCCCTGGAGTAATTTTGCCACAGCAGTGAATGCACAGCAGATCGAGGCCCCAAATTAGATGGAATGACCTGAAATACATGATTTTGTTCCTACTTCAGAGCACTCTTAATGTCATTTCTCTGTTAGACTGGACGTCATACTGCTGGGTTTCATTAGGAGGTAGAAAAGTCACGAAGCATTTCAAAATATTCATAAGATTTGCCTCCCTACTGAGCCTGTTATTTCACTTGTACTACCTGTGTCCCCTTCACCTGTCATTGAGAAACTTAAGGATCCTTATGCTACACACCTGTCTGTAGACAGAAGCCACTCTGACGACAAAGGCTCATCCGGATATGAGGAGGAAGAGTGAAGCTCCCAGGGGCTGCCATCCAGACTTTCTTGCATAAAACATACTCCTCTGAATGTCCAGGAGGAGATAGTTATGTGTTTTATCTGTATCCTATAGGTTGGTGGAAAGCATTTAAAATGTTCTTCCATATACAATTTGATTTCTTTTCCTTAGTAAAGTACCCTTATGCATTCTACCCCTTTTTATGAAACCTTACTATATTCATTTCTGGGTTTTTTTGTTTTTTGTTTTTTTGCCTCACCATATTCATTAAGAAGAAGTGAAAAGGAAGAGATTTAGAAGGTTGAAAAAAGGAAGAAAACAATCATCAGAGATTTTATGTGGTATTTTTTTACGAATGGCAATTGATACAGAAAGGGGAAAAAAACAGTGTGTTGGCAGTCCTCACGGCTGACAGTGGAAGTTCGTGATGCTCTTTCTGTTTCCTTTTTCTTCTAGCAATGGCTCAGCAACATCAGAAGACCTTTTCTGGAAACTCGATGCTCTGCAAATGTTTGTCTTTGATCTGCACTGGCCAGAACAGGAATTTGCCCACCACTTAGAGCAAAGACTTAAACTAATGGCCAGTGATATGATAGAGGCCTGTGTCAAAAGGTAGACCTGTGTTTTCAAGTTGCTGCTTCGTACACCAGCACCCAGAGTAGCACTTTTCACTGAGTACCTGTTACCTAGTTGTCACAAGGAAGGTTTCAATATGTACTACCACTGCAAAATTTAATGAACCCTGGGTTCTCAGACCTAAATTCTGGGGTGTCCTGTAACCGATAAAATTGGCCTGAAACTTTTTTTTTCACCTTCTCACATTGCCCTCATCACTAGCATCCATACTATGATAATCATCTCTGTGGTGCTTATTGTTGTCTCTCTGGGAATACTGTGCTTTCAATTCCCGAGGCAGTACTTCCTGAGACATATGGAAAAGGGCTGTTAAGTACTTTATGCATTATGCACGGTGTCTGCTGTGAAATGGCGTGGCAAACCCGAATGATGATCAGAGCCATCGATGGTTCTGTTTTCTGGTATTCTCTTTCCATGTCAAATGAGTTCCAAGTATCCAGTTACATGCTTCAGAACTTAACCAGAAATAAGTTACGAGGCTTTGAATTTCTCCAGTATGCATTCATTTTCTTTAATAGTTCTTACAAAATGAGCATTGTATCTCTAATTAACCAAGCGTTGTTTTTCTCATTGTGCTTGTTCGTAATACATACAGAACAATGTGGGCAGCATATTGGAATAAACACTGGTTGGAGCAATTGAATAATCATGAATTCTTCAAAGTTAAGAAAAATCCTGTCTTTAGAATAATGTTTAATGGCTTCCTAAGGCAAGGCCATGAATTAGATTATTTAACATTTTAAAAATATCATATTTGTCATACATAATTCTAATGTCTCAAATCTATGGGTATCCTTTGGATACTTTCGCAAAAACAGTTTCAAATTGCCTGTTAACATGCTTTCTTTCGAGCACCTACCTACAACTTTGGGTATTTGAAAGAAACCTAAGTGACACAAAAGAATTATACATTCTCTGTTGTACGTTAATTATAATGTGTTAGAGTTTTCCGGACTTGTACTTTTTTTTTTAATTTGGTGAACCCTCACACAGATTTGTTCTGCTTTAATGCAGAGAATCAAGTGGTTTTTATACTTGGAAATTAATGCAGATAGTTAAGTAAAACTAAGAGGTTTTTCCATATAAAAGTTTTACAGTAGATGTAACCAGTAGCTTCCTTTGGGTAGAGATATTGTCTGCGTGACTGCAAAAGCTGTTTAATATAAAATATCTCCCTGCTCTTTCACCTGAGACACCTGAAAAAGAAGAGCGTCCCACCCCCTAGCTCCCAAGCAACGCCACACTTCTTATTTGCATGTTTTAAATTAGCATCTTGTAGTGTTCATTTCACTTTTACTAAACAGGTGAGCCATATTTCAGAATTTCTTACCCCGAATTCATGTTTTAATGAATAGAACAAGAGCTGCATTTGAAGTCAAGCTGCAAAAGGCAAGCAAAACCACTGACTTGCGCATTCCAGCTTCCGTGTGCACAATGTTTAATGTATTAGTCGATGCCAAAAAGCAAAGCACCAAACTTTGTGCCCTGGATGGAGGACAAGAGGTAAGTGAACTGAGTGTCACATGTGGATGGCAGCCCCGGGGTGCCCTGGCAGAGGAGGACACTGGATGCTTCCAGAAGTCTTTCACCTGATTAGATTAAAAGACCAAGTTCTTCAATAGAAGTGTTTGATCTTTTCTTTACTGTAATAATGGAAGGCCCTTTATCCTTTGTCAGTTTCTTTTTTTTTTTTTTAATATATGAAAACTGCCCAAAATTTTACAAGTGGCCATTGAAAGCTTTTAACAGCTTAGGTGTTGTGTATTTACATAAACCTTGCTTTTCACAAGCAAATAAGAAATCTAGAAAGCTACCTGCTTTGTTTATACAAATCTAGAGAATCCAAAGTTTGCATTCAAAAAACAAGGAACAGAAAATAGCATATGAAATATTTTTCTTTACGTGAAAATTTCCATGTTTTAAAAATCAAGAAGAAATGTACTAAAAAAATTAGACTTTTTTTTTAATGTCCCATTTTTTACGTTGATTCATGTTTTGTTTGGTTCTATATTTACAAACACAGCCTATTTTACCCCATGTTGTGTTTTTGTTGAGAGTTGTGAGTGGGTGAAAATGGGTCTGTTTTTCTTAGATTATCTGTTTAAGTTGACATTTTGTTGCCGCTTTTCTCATTGTAATTACTTTTTCATCATCTCTTTACTCTTCCCTTATGTTCTTCTTCATCGTCTTTTTTTTTTTCTCCATGGCATGATCCAGTTTGGTAGTCAATGGGTAAGTCTCTCTCTCTTTTTTTTTTTTTTTTTTGTAAAAGCACACTTTCATTTGTATTATTATTTGTGTAAATGTACCCTTTTTATTTTCATCTTTTCAAATTAATATAATTAATTCCATTTTCAGGTTTATGTTTTCCTTGTATGTGTATAATACTAACAGGTTATTATTACATAGCAATACCCAGAGACATATTAAAACACATATAAATAACTTATGCCCTAAATAATGTCAGGGGGAATGTTTCTTCCCTGTTAGGCTGTAGGACCTACAAACTGCTCTTAGATTTTTTTAAGGATAAAATTCTTTAGGGGCGCCTGGGTGGTGCAGTCGTTAAGCGTCTGCCTTCGGCTCAGGGCATGATCCCAGCGTTCTGGGATCGAGCCCCACATCAGGCTCCTCTGCTGTGAGCCTGCTTCTTCCTCTCCCACTCCCCCTGCTTGTGTTCCCTCTCTCGCTGGCTGTCTCTATCTCTGTCAAATAAATAAATAAAATCTTTTTTAAAAAATTATTTAAAACAAAATGAATTTACCTTCCTTTAAACAAAATTCTAAATAAATTCAGAAGCAGAATGATTTTAATATTTTCAAGGTGCATATATGTATAGTACATACTTTCACTGATACTAGAAAAATTTGGAACTTGGATGACATGTATATACCAGGGTACCTCTAAATTTGAGGACCAGGAGACCATTCCCAAGGTCACTTCATGCAGAAGAACCCAATTGTGGATTTCACTAAGGTACATACCCACCAGTGATAGTCTTTTTTCCCACTCACGGCCTGGGAAGTAACCATTATCAGAGGCAGGCCTGTGTGTCAGGAGACTTTCTTCTCCCCCACACAAGGTTGTCTTGAATTACCACCCAGAACCTCAGAGGAACATGATATGAAAATTTTCATGCATACAAAACTGACTAGATATTATATCTATGTGTCTTGTATATGTGTTTTGATAAGTTACAATGTTTTTGTGCTGCATGGTTATGTTTAATCTTTAAAGTCTTACAGTTGCCACCTAGGAGTCAAACTCAGGGTGCCTCTACAGGGCTGACAATTCTCATCCAAGCAGAAGGGCTAAGGGAGCTCTGAAAGAGGATGAGAGGGCCCACCATTTGTGAATGTCATACTTATTTAACCCAGCTATAGACATTAGCTATTTGGCCATAATTTATGCACATATATTTCGTTCTTTGAGCAATTCAAGGGGAAAAGATGTATTTCTAATACCTTAGCATACAACCTTACAGATATATTAAGTAACTGATATATGTTATAGAATGTTCAGTAATTATCATTCTCTGAATACCTACAACATGATTTATTATCTCTAATCATTTGAATGAGGAAGCAGCTGGCTTGGATATCAATGGCTCATCTCTCTACTTTTTCATGTTTTTCAATACCCAGATGTAAGCCTTTGATGGTCTACTCAGAAATATTGTCTTAAGTCCCTCCATAAGTCCATCCATTTCTCATCAGGTTTATAGAATCATCTTGCCTCTTCCCATTGATACTGGATTTATCCATCTGCTTTTATTTTAACATACATGGCAGTACCTAACATGTAATAGGCACTTAGTAAATAGTTGTTGAATGAACAGACTGATTTGTTGTCACCACTTTAAAAATCCTCCCCTGTAAGAAACAACTCTCTCGAGTACCTCAAAAGAAAAACAGGCACACACACAGATGACCAAACATTGTTGCATTGTCAAATGGTTCTTTATATTAAGAGGTAGAGATGGCTTTGAAAAGTAATCTGCTACTGTTCATTATATTTGCATCTGTACCTTCTCACCAGAGACAATTAGTTCCCCACAACTTTCACACGATTAATATAGTTCAAAATGTGCAGGTGTAAAACCCATTAGCAACTATGAAAAGTGGTAAACAAGAATTTCAGTGCAAAAGAAGTTATACTTTGCTTTTAATCACCAATAAATACACCCACATAATTGCACAGGCTTTCCCTCTCTGTATTTGAGATAAGTTTTGGCATTGTTACAAATTAGCAAATACATTACATGCAGAGGTGAGCCAGTGGACCTCATTCTGTAGTAAGCAACAAATTAAAAACTAGATTATTACACAATTTGGAACTTTGTAAAATATATGCTTACACAGATAAACCTAGTAGGGATAGTTTTCTGAATTTTAGGGAATTACCTCTCCAAAGTCTCCAGTAAATTGGTTATGTGTCATTGCTGAGATGAAACCTTCCCAACCCCCTTTCCATAAGGCAGCCCCTCCTGTGCTCTTGAGTTAAGATTCTGTTCTCTCACGTGGCACATGATGATACAAACGTGCTCAACCGCAGCCCAGAATGGTGTTTAATGGAGTCATTAGTGAGCGAATGATCTGCTCATGTGACAGCTATGTGTTATGAGTCAGCAGTCTCAGGCCAGTTCCTCGGGGACAGATGTTGAGACCACAAAACCACCAAGTGTTTAGAAATCGTTGTTCTCCACCAGCTGCATGGGTCCTAGGTAATCCTTTGCCCTCAGTGTCCCCCATCCAATGGCCCATCCTGTGAAGATGAAAGCACATTAATGGGGGCTCCTTGTGTAGGATTTGTTCTCATCGACAGTAAAATGCTTCCATTTCCAGAACTGACAATCCATACCTTTAAAGTTCTTCCCAAGAGAAGGACCAAAATCTTTTAAGAATGCTGGATTGTGGGGCGCCTGGGTGGCACAGTGGTTGGGCGTCTGCCTTCAGCTCAGGGCGTGATCCTGGCGTTGTGGGATCGAGCCCCACATCAGGCTCCTCCTCTATGAGCCTGCTTCTTCCTCTCCCACTCCCCCTGCTTGTGTTCCCTCTCTTGCTGGCTGTCTCTATCTCTGTCAAATAAATAAAATCTTAAAAAAAAAAAAAAAAAAAGAATGCTGGATTGTACTGGCATTTGATTAGTCTTCATTCCTGGTGTGTTTACATTAACAACAGTCAGGTGAAGTGAGGATATGTACCTGAGTGTAAGGGGACTGGGATTTCAGACCTGTGTCTGATCGCTGAATTCCCTGGGCTCCATGAAGTACGAATTCCTTAAGGTTAATCTTGATCTAAAATCAGAGGTGTCTGCTGGAGAAGCACATACACTTTACTTTTGAGGGCAGATGTAGGGAGAATTGGTTGAAGAAGTGGGCTGTAATTTGCCAAAGCCCTGGTAACGTAGGAGTATCGATCCAACGTGAAATATTCTGAAAGAAATTTTATAGGTTTTTATTGCAGACAAAACTTTGCAGATTTTTATCAAAAATTTGGTCTGTTAATCTAAATAAAATACACCAATTTTAGGTTAGGTAATGTAAATGTCTACGCAGATAAATTCTTTTCTTCTCTGTGATCTCTTTTGGTTTGTCTGTGTTTGTCTTTAGAAGCTATCTGGATCCCCTGATGAATAACTCTTTCTAGCTAACCTTCTATCATCTCTATGTGGCATATGTGAGTTACTCTCTTTGCAGAATATATATGTAAAATATGAATTCTGAGGCCACCTGCCCACTCCCACCCACAGTGCTTCCAGACCACCTCTACCAACTGTGTAGCTAGAACAGATTCTGGAAGTTCCCAGCAATTTTAACATTAGTGAAAGTCCCAGCTAATGAGATAAGTTTACAATAGCAAAATCTCATGTTATAAAAACCTAACAAACCTTCTGCTATTTGGGTTTGCCCCTTGGCTAATACGTTTAGTATACTTTTCTTCTTTTTTAATTTTTTGTGTTTCTCTCTCTCCGCCTCTCCTCCTCCTTCCCTGTTCCCCTCCCCACTCCCTCTCTCCCTCCCTCCTTCTCCTCTCTCTGCTTTTGGCTAGATCAGGTGTCCAAGAAAATAGCCGTCTAAAGGTGCATATTATAGGAGAATGTGATGGCTCCTGGGATTCATGCCTTTCCCTGCCTTTTGATAAAAAGGGTTTAAGGAACCTCTTTAGTGGCTTATCTCTTGATTTTAAGATGTGTCCAAATCAATCCAGGCTAAACATTTAAAATGCAGAAGCTCTGCAGTTTTATATCCAAGAGCCTTTTGATGACATCTGATTACTCTTGAGTTAAAAAATGAACATACAGCAGGGGCACCTGGCTGGCTCAGTCAGTAGAGCGTGGGACTCTTGATCTTGGGGTTGTAAGTTCGAGCCCCACAGTGAGGGTAGAGATTACTAAAAGATAATATCTTTTAAAAAATGAAATCTATGGCAAATACAGATAAACACTGAACATATCAAGTATATACTTAAGAATATGGAACCACTCAGAGGTCTGGGCCCTTTGATTCCTGTATGTTCTATAGCACTTTCCAGGGCAGAGGGAAGCGAGAAGCTTGAAGCCCATCCCTTGTATGTATCTCTTTCCTATTCTACCCTGAAGAGGAGTCTCAGTCTGGTATTTCACTTACTCCTGCTGCACAGACACAACTTTGGAGAGAGAAGGATATGAAGAGAGAGGAGTAGGGGGGAGCTCCTCACACCAGGTCAGCTGTAGAGCTTCGTCTGGAGGCGGGGACCATTTTGTACCTGTGTCTGGTTGGGGGGGCTTCCCAGCTATCTCCACTAGCAGCCAGATTCTCCAGGCTTTTTCTCTTCTACCTTGCTTTTCTTTATTGTCTCCCCTTTTCCTTCTTGTCAAGATGTTCTAAAAGCAAAGGAGTCGGCCCTACTCTCATAGAAATCCACCTTCAGTGTTTTCTGTTCCAGTTGTCTCTGGGCAGCAGAAGTTTGGGAGTCAGTAAGGCCATCAGTAGAACAGACACATCACATTTCCTTCACTAGGTGGAATACCTGCTGGGAAAGTTCCACATTCATATGTGTGCAGTTAATTGTAGACCAGTTGTCAGCCCACGTGCGTACATGCAGAGCAGAGAACTCAAATGCACCAGGATTAGGCTTCCTGTGTTATGTATGCAGGTAGATAGCCACTTGTAACTGTCAGAGCCTATGGGGGGAAATCATTCCTGCGTATTCCAAAGCAGGCCGAAGTTGTGTGGGGAAACTTTGAGACATGTTTTCAGAAGGAAAAATCGCTTTCAAAAACTTACATCCTAGGAAACCATTCATCCGGCAGCTGTTAAGTTGGTCTAATGTTTATACTGACCCGAGTACTTTTACTCTATGCATTATGTTAGCTATTCCAGGAAGCCTTGAACCATCAAGATAGGGTTAGTCTTTACAAGTCACATTTTCTCTGAAGTGCCTGTTGGGGACAATCGGCTGTCAGACAAATGCTTCTAAAGCAAGAATTACTGTTTAAATGAATGTGCCTTCGCACACTGCGGAAGCCGAAGCTCCTGCTAATTTAAGAATGCAACTCTCTCGTATTCTCTAAAGAAAGCAAAAAAAGGAGGCTTTCAGGTTTATTTTAAATACATCTTTTTTATATTTACTTAAAGGCGTCTTTTTCATGAGGAAGCAGTGATAAAACTATGGGGAGTGAGTGCTGTTTCATTATACCTTTTATGGCCTCTTAATTTGTTACCATCTATTCACCTTTGTTGATGAAATTTTAATTTTGCCCTTGCTTGAGCATATTGTAAGAATTGTATAAACTGCTTCTCCCTGCGCTGACAAAACGGTCCTTTTAGAGCGAACAATTGGGAGCTCATTTTATTTCTAGAGCACATTTAAAATAACTTATGAATGAGAGTTGTCAGACATGAAATGCTGTATTAATTAAATCTTTTTCCAGTCTTTTTGCTTCTCCGGCTAAACCAACCCTTTAGAAAAATACACGGCCACCTTAATTATAGAGGAGAAGACAAAAAGTATCCTTCACATTCCTCTGCCTGAATAAGAATAAGAACCCAATTCATCTCCATAATAACCCCATTAGCTGCTTAACTCAACAGTGCACATGGGAAAATTTTCAAGCCACAATGTAAAAAGTGTTGATTGGGGGGATCGTTTTCAAGGTTTTGTTCTTCTGATGTTCAAAATGATCATTTTAAGTAAATCCGATATGTCGTAACTAGGAGCTTTAAAGCATTTATGACTTATGACAAAAGTTTTGTGTCCACATCAACTAACGTATCTTTGTCTTTTACTATCCAGCAACAGTACCATTCAAAAATAGATGATTTGATTGACAACGCTGTAAAAGAAATCATTTCACTGCTGGTTTCAAAGGTAATGTATTATTGATTCACCTTTTTAAGTCAGACTCAGAAATCATTTTGCTGAGAATTTTTAGAAAAATCTGTCTCGTGTTTCTAAGTACCTAATCGAAAAATAGTTTTACAAAGAGATGCAAGAAAAGTTCAGATTCCAAGAAGAGTTCTGAACAAAATGTGAACACTCTTTGTCAACAACTTTTGATTTTTTTTTTTATTTACAATTCATCTTGGCTTTTCTTGCAGCTGTTGGCTTTTAAAAATAATTCTGTCTTCCAGTAAGACCTTATTATTTCCCATTTTTGTTCTCTTACTATTTGTCTATCTGTTGGACTGATTCGAGTTGTCACCAGTCTTTGAGTGTAGCCTGTTTGTAGGGATGACAGTGCCGAGGCTCTGGAGCTAGTCCCGGGCAGACCGGGAAGGCTGACAGCCTGAGGTTCTCCTCTCCTGGGCCACTCCCACGGTTTCCAAGCTGATGCTCCATTTATCTCTGACAAAGGCTATGGCCTGTAATTGTATAAGCAGAGATGAAGCATAAGTGAGTATTCCATTGAATGATTAGATGATTTAAAATCCCACTGAGGGGACGCCTCAGCGGCTCAGTGGGTTAAGCGTCTGCCTTCTGCTCAGGTCATGCCCCAGGGTCCTGGGATCGAGTCCCACATCAGGTTCCTTGCTGGGTGGGGAGCCTGCTTCTCACTCTGCACCTCCCCCTGCTCGTGCGCTCCCTCACAAATAAATAAATAAAATCCCACTGAGGGTAACAGACTGCCAGGAGTTGACACTTGAGATCTGGGTCTTGCTGGGGAAAGAGATGGAAAATGGAACTCAACAGGGTGAGGAGTCAGAATGGACATGGTCCAGGGGCATGTTCACGGGAGCAGATGGAGTCCTTGCTCTTGCAAGGCTTGATCAGGGAACCCCAATCAGGCTTCATAAAACAATTGGAAGAACCTACAAAAAGCAAAGGAAAAAATACCCCCAATTTAGTAAGCGAAGGACATGTTGTTTAGAAAAGAAAAAGCAGAGATGTTCAAGAAGCATGAAACGTGTTAAACCTCACTCATCACTTAATGAATGTAGAAAAACCACAATTAATATACTACTTTTTCTAGCAAAGTAACATAGATGTTTTTAAACTAACACTTGGTTTTAGGAGAGGTGAGGTGGGACACTCACACTTCCTGTCTGTGGGAGCGTAAATCATTACAGCCTTCCTAGAGATATTTTGGAAATATATCGAGTACATTAATACCCTTCTACCTAATAAGTATTTTTGCATTTTTTTCCTACTCAGAGAGGTGCACAAAAATATATATACATGATATGGTCACCTGACTTCTAATGAAAAATTGGAAACATTAATCTCTAACATGAAGAGAATGGTAAATTATGGGACATCTGTATTAAGAAACCATGCTTTCAAAGACTCTTAATGGTAAAGGTTTCATAATATAGTATTAAGTGAAAAAAAACTTAATATTTTGGAAATGGAAAGTACAATCTGAATTTGCATTGCAGAGAGAAAAGACGGACTAACCACCAAAATGTTGACAGAGCTTCTCTGGATGGTGGGATTATACTTGATTTTGGAGGCGGCTGGATTCTTCACGGTTTTTTGGGCTGGGTTGGTTGGTTTGGGTATTTTCCAAATTCCTTAGTAGCAAGTCTGGAGATGGAAAATAGCCACTGGAGCCACCCCTCCAGTTCTTGTTCTCTTCACTTCTACCCCCACAAGAATACCTGCGCCTTCACATACAACCCACACTCACCAACAAGTGGAAAGGGAAAGGGTGAGAAGGAAAAGCATCCAGCAGGTGGGGGAGAGGTGAACCCCTGGAGAACAAGGCTCCAGAGGCAGAGCAGGGAGGTTTCCGTCCTCCCAGGAGTCCAGCACCGCAGCTCGCAGCACTGCACAGACAGCCCACTAAAGTGAAATGAAGTTAACTCTGTACCTTCATTGTCTGTGAGTCGTCCAGGGGGGTTTTACCCAGATGGCACCTCCCCATATTCACAGTGTCTCCTCTGCAAGTTGAGAAGGGGGCCTACTGGAAGTCATTAAATTGCATGATAGCATGCAGTTGGTAAAGGGTTAAATAGGCAGCAAGGAAAAGAGAACTAGTTCAGGATTTCTGCTGGTGGGGGAAGGGTTGCAGAGGAACCTGGCAGGGCTGTCTATCATCTCTGCATTCTTTCCTGGCAAAGTAAAAAACTGATTTCTTTTATATCAAATACATCTGTTTTAATGAAAAAATAGTATATTTGAATCAAGTAAAGAAATGGTAGTCTAGAGATCAGTGTTATTCAGTAGGACTTCCTGTGGTATAAAAATATTTACCCAACACCATCCAATACTAGTCACAGGTGGCTATGGACCACTTGAAATGTGGCTAGTGCAACTAAGAACCTGAAATTTTAATTTTACTTAATTTTAGTCAATTTTAACTTAAGTAGCCTAATGTAACTAGCTATTATTATGGAGATGATCAGATCTAGATTAGTCTTTTTCTATGGATCATTTTTCCTGCATTCCAACAGTACTTTTTTAATAATCTTTAATTCTTTAGTTGAAAAGTATAAAACAAACCGACTTCATAGAGTGAACCAACCATCTTCAGTCCCATAGGAGATGACAATAAATGGTGTTTTTTCTTTAATTTTATTAAGCAAAGAAAATAAGTTTCTGTAATCCAATTCTTAAATGTTAGCAAGCCAAAAATTACTGGAGGTCTTGTTAAAATGTAGATTCCATGCCCCACTGTCCAACAATTCTGAATCAGAAGTTTGAGAAGAGGAGCAGGAAGGTACATATTTAACAGGTCACCGTGGTAATTTTGATGTAAGGGTCCATCGAGCCAGACTTTGAGAAGCACTGCTCTGATGAATCTCTATCCAGGCTATTATGTGAAAAATCCTTAAACTTCAGTACAGCATTTTAAAACAAAACAACCCTCTAAGGTAGTGTGTTCTTTTTTTTTTTTTTTTTTTTTTTTTGGTCGTTGTTGAAGAAATGATACCTTAGAAGGGGTTATTTATGAAGGACCAACTGTGAAGCTCTGATGGCATGGGCAGTCTTACCCTAATTCGCAGATACAAACATAATCCTCACAGTAGTCTATTAAATTGACTACACACCTAATTAAGTAAGAGAGTCAGGAACCAAACTTCTGAGCTTCAGATTCGTAATCCAGTGGACATGCTGCTTCTAGAAATCTAGGAAATCAGTGAAACACAAAATACTCTAAAAATTAAAATAGGTAACTTCTACATTTACTGCCTTTACCCTGTCAGATTTCAAGAGTCATGTCCTAGATATTTTTATTTTATCCTACCATATTAATTAACTCAATATGAAGTAGAATAGTGAATTACTTATGTTGTATTCTGAATGTTTCTTCCCATGTTTTAATTATTCTGTGCATCTTGATAAATATATTTGCTCTGTTTGGTTAAGTTAGAAAGAATACTTCCTTCTTTTTACCTCCTCTCTTCAATCCCAGCTCCATATCCTCTTCTTATTCCACACTTCTTCACAAATGACTGGAGAATGAGCCAGGGCTCTCGATCACATGTAGCACTCAACAGTATGTCCCCCAACTGCATGCACATGTCCATGCTGAGAAAAGAGCTTGGCTTTCCAACTCTGTGTCCTTCCTCCACCCAGGACCTAAATGCTAGTATTCCTTGGGTTTCCATCTTTAGTCTTCTTTTGAATTCATTCCACAAATTTCTGTGACTTTCGTACTTCTGATTTTATGTACTAATGATTCCCAACTCTGTGCCCAGGAGGCAGAGAGAAATCATGGTGAAAAGCCCACCTTCAGACCTGAGGAACCTAATGTCTTCATCTAAGAACATTGGGAAGCCATGGAAGGGTTGGGGAGGCAGCGAGTAATGGTGAGGAATTAATCATATCTGCAGTAGAACAAGATTCATCTGATTGCCTGTAGCAAATAGATTACAGAGAGGGTACTGCGGAAACTGTTATGTTGGTCTCTGGTGGACCAACCCAAAGACATTTAAAGAGTGCTCTAGACTGAATGTTTGTGTCCCCCTACCCAAATTCATATGTTGAAACCTAATAATCCCTAAGGTGATGGTATTAGGTTGTGGGGCCTCTGGGAGGTAATTAGGTCATGAGGATGGAGCCCTCCTAAATAGGACTAGTGCCCTTATTTAAAAACAAACCAAACCACGGATCTCCCTAGCTCCTTCTGCCATGTAAAAATGCAGCCAAAACCATCATCTTTGATTGGGGAAGTGGGTTCTTACAGACACCAGATATACCATCATCTTGATTGTGGACTTTCTGCCTCCAGAACTGTGAGAAAAAACTGTGCGTGTTTATGTCACCCAGTCTAGGCTAGTCTGTTACAGCAGCCCCGGGGTTAGTAATGGGGAGAGAAGGGAATTCCTCCGTTGCTCCGAGGTTTATGGCTTGAAGCATGGCATGCATGTCAAACCCATTGACTGGTGCAGGGTACCTGGAAGAGGGACAGATTTTTGAGGGAAAGACCATGATGTCACTATTGGACATGTGGAGACTGAGCTGCCTCTGAGATATCTGAAAGAGGGGAGGCCAAGGAGACAATCAGAGAGTTGAGTCTGGAATTCAGAGGAAGCATATGGAACCAAACTATCAATGGGATTATAAGATTTCAACCATTAGAGATGATTCTGTGTCAGTGGCTGCTGTTCTTAGGCAGATGTTCCAGAACAGGAAACAGTATGGAGAAATGAAAATCAGCCGTAAAGGGGTAAAAAATAAAGGTGCTTCTAGCCAGAAAGGGGCTCAGAAATTTTTACTCGAGGGAAAAAATGATAGCGAAACATTAAATCTTGCCAAGGAAAGGATGCCAAAAGATGCCGTATTTATCACCACCTTATAATAATTAAGTTGACCAATAGTTAAGTGTGGGAGAGTCAGAGCTGAACTCTGTTCCTGTTTCTTCATGTTACCACCTGCACAACTTGGTTTCCTCATCAAAAAAGCATGAGTATTAGATGACAAAAAATATCTATAGCCTTTTGTCAGTCTAAAACAAAAATCCTTACATACATCTCTTTGTAGAAGCCTCTGGGGACCCACATCATTTCTCCCCAGATTCCAGAGTCCCATGGCATGCACAGTGCTAGAGTTGGAACCCTGAGATCCTCTAGCAAGGACTTTACAAGTATTTTTATAATGTTTAGAAGACATATTTAATGTTCTCAAATACATCTTGGGTAGCACCCTAAGGTGTAACATTGATCGGAGCAAAGCTGCTCTGAGCAAAGAGGGGAAGGAGGCCTGGAGCTCTGCCTGTGGGGCCTCATCTCCCAAGGCAGACTCCCAAGGTAAGCCAGAGTTTACCTCGAAGTCCAGTCCCCTGGTTCACAGATGAGGGAACAGAGGCCCCAGGTCACATGGTAGGTAGCTGTGGAGCCAGGATCTGGCCCTTGTGGTCCCTAGGCCTGTCATCTTTCCATCACACTATACAGACTTCAGCAAGAGCAGAGAGGAAAAGAGTGGGAGCTTCACCACCCAGTCTTCTGGTGTCCCCTTTATATCTGGCTTGTACTCACCAGCGCGTGTGTTCCCTCCTTTGGCAATCGTTCCACACAGGCATACACGCCGTGGGACCAGCGTGGGCAGGTAGAGGAGAATGGAATTCATTGTATGTAACATGAGGATGCTGAAGAAAAGCTGAGAGAGCTGTGGGAAAGGACTGATCAGGGGAAATGGTTAACAGAGCAAAGAATGAGAAAGTGACCACTCCCGTGAGGCACTGTGGTTAACGGGGCTCAGTAAATTCTGGGTATGAAGTAAAAGAGCGGAGGGCTCTATTCAACCTACTAAATCCTTGATTATTGCAAAAAGGGATTTAGGAAGGAAGACACGCTACCTCACTGAGTTCATAGGTATAGAGGTAGGTGTAAATATATACAGACACAGATATATTCTTTCTGATAACCTAGAATGTTTCCCCCTAAATTTCTCTTAAGAGTTAGATGGGCAGAGGGTACATCAAACCTGATTACCTAGATTCTATAATTAAAATATCTCATCGACTCATGCTAAGATTAATTTGATTAAATTTACTCATTTGGATCAAGGCTCTATATTCTGAAGACACCTGTTGAAATCCAACTATATGCTTAAAAGGATTATTAAGAGCCATTAGGAGAGAGGCAATACAAAATACGATAGATAACTCTATTTGTGGGACAAGGAAAAAAGGAACAAGGAGAGGAGTGTGGAGAATTTACCAATGTCCGTGCTAGATGTGCCCTTTTGGAAGTTGTCTTAGATACTTTGTGGAACCAGGTATGTTACAAATAAATATTTGCTGTCAGATACTATCCATCCTTGGGCAGGGGCCTTGCTAATCTCTGTATCACGCCAGCTGCGGTATCTGTGCTGCTGAAGTGAGCGCTCAGATATTATGCATCCTTAACACAGATACAGAAAATCTGGAAAGACCTTTGGGAGTCAGATGGAACAAAGGTTCAAAGAAGTGGTTTCACAGCTGGAGAAAAGCGGATGAGGAAGGCACAATTGCATTGTATAATAACATTAACATTCTGATTCAGGGAAGGAAACCTGGTTTTTTCCAGTCCGTGGTACTGTGGTTCCATGTGGATTTTTAACAATACTAGCTAGTCCTGATCTTACCAAATAATAGATATCTCCAGCACCACTAACCCTCTCCCCGCCCCCCAAAAAAAAGAGAAGGAAGGGAAAGAACTTAGTTTTTCATGATCAGTCTTATTTGGATGAATCTCTTTCTGGAGGATGTTATAACTTGCAGTGTAAAAGATGCAAATATCCCTTATTTACTTAGTGAAATGACAGCTGAAAAAGCAGGAGCTGTGTTTTGAACCCACCAATCTATAGCTGGAATCCTCCTAATAACGTTTTGGAATTTGTGGTCTACTTTCCATATATGTGGGAAAATCAATCTTATACCCTGTTAAAATTCAACAGGAAATTGAACCCGCCATGCCTTGTGGCATTCTTCGTGTTTCATTCTACTAGTCATTTCAACGTGCTTTTTATCTTTAATTTCCTTGAGAGCGTGCATAGCGAGGTAAAGTTGGTAATTACCCAGACAGACTTAAGGTGTTAAATATTATTCAAACAAACCCAGTAAATGGCATCTACAATAAAGAGCAGGGAAACAAAGAGATGACAGTGTTTCATTCCAACCCGACACCCTCAGGAGAACAGAGAGCACAAGGCAAACCCCTAAGTATTTATATACTCCCTGAGCTGTACTGAGAAAGTTCACAGGAAGCAGTTAAAGACACAGCAACTAAACCCAGCGTTTAACTGGATTTCTTTGGAATCTTGCTGTTTTGTGCAATTAGCAGCCAGATGGAAAATATATCATTATTAGTCAGTCTTGATTTTAATAGAGTTTGGTTTTTGAGGCCGCTCTTCTGCATGTGCCTCATGGAAATCTCACAAAGACAGCCTTCCTGCAGGAACTGGATGGCTCAGCTGGTCGGTCCCAGGGGGGCAGACGCTGTTCACTGCCATGTAAGCACATGGGGTCCCTGCTGGCTTATGCCTCCCCAGGGGCCATTTGGGGTGGGGAGGAACTCGAGGAGAGGCTCTCTGCTCTTGTTAAAATGGAGGCAAAGAATGTTGTGACACGGACGCCCCAGTCCTCATGTAGGATTTACACAGATACGACCCAGTGCTGCTTGGTACTCTCAAGAGAAGGTGAGCCGGACAGGCTGCCAGCTGCTACAGGGGGGAACCTTTTGCCCGAAAACCATCACCACCAGTTGCTTCCCCAAGTGTCATTTTATCCCCTCCATTTCTGCCATCCTGAAGCTGGCTCAGCCTCTGTGCCACCTGGCAGCTTAATGACATCCTCCAGTTAGAAGTCATGCTTTCCTCCTTAGGTTTCAGTTACAGTTTGCCCACCTTTACTGGCCCTTAACTGTCATGACTAGTAGTATACACGTCTATCTCTCCCAGTAGTTTGTGTGTTCCGGGAAGGAAAGGTCTAAGATATAAATTGTCTATATTTCCTACACTAGGGGCTCAATAATAACAAAATGACATTTACTGAGTACTGATATGTGGGGCACATTACTTATTTAATGCTTACAACTGCGTACCCCTCATGGTAAAGAACATGAGCTTGGGAGCCAGACCACCTATGTTCAGAGCCTCCTTCCCGTGCTGTCAGCCAAACAACCTTGAAACAGATGGGATTTTAACGCAGGTCTTCCGATTTACATCCTCACGCTCTGTCCTACCTCAGTAGGGATCTTTTAATTGAATTAGACCCACTCGCCAATAACCAAACTCATTATTGCTCTTTGCCACCGAACAATCCTAAGGCAACCGCCGTTAACTTGTGACTTAACGTACAGAGGTTCTTAGACCTGTATAATGGATAGTGATTTAGCTAATCATATCAATAATATTAATTCTTTACATTTCTTTAGTATTTTGCTGTTCTCACAGTCCTTTCACATAAATTATCTCAGCCGGTCTTCACTGATCCTTGCGAGAGGGACGTGATGGCTGTCATTTTCCCCCTTCGACTGATGAGTATGCCACAGCTAGAGAAGCTCAAGGCCTGGCCGCTGCCCTGTAGCCAGAGATTGTCAGGGCTGCAGTTGAGCTAAGATCTTCTAAGTCCATCCGCAGGCGTCTTGCCTCTACCTCGCCTTGTCCCTCAGCACCGCTTACCTGTGTACACACGTACTCACTCGAGGGCAATGAGAACCAGGTGCTGTACTACAGCCTTCACTGGCTCAGGTAGTCTGGTAACCATAGCAATTGTCGCTCTCCTCGTGGCAAATGAGATCACCCAGCACACACTGGCTCTCAAGATTTGAGTTAGAAGAGATGAGGCATTTTCCACAGAGGGCCATTAAGTTTGGAATTCCCTTCCCCTGGTCTGACATAGCCCTGGAGCATTGGTCTTCTGGGTCTTTGCAAACCACATCAAGTTGAGTTAGCCAGCTGTGATTGGTAAGAAATCCTAATGGGCAGGAAGAAAGTGCTAAATTGACTTTTAGTTGTGAGCAATTTGTAATTTTGTGTTTTTTGCTGTTTGTATCCCTTAGGATAACTAACGAGCCATACATAATTTTCATTCTTTAAAAATACAATTTTAGTCAGCAGTTTGCCTGATTTTGTTTCTGTGTTCTTACATCATGTCGCACATGATGTGATGGAGAAACCTATAGGGAAGTTTTTGTTTCTTTTGCATAAACTATTTTGCAGTAATTGACCAGCCATAGAGAAAAGATTATCTCCTGTGCACTCTCAGTGAGTTCTCTGGTCACCAGAGACCAATAAGCTGTGTACCTAGAATTACTATCACTTTGTTGAAGAAGCTGCTATGTGAACAAAAACCAGCCTTCGTTAATTTCCCTTTTCGTATTTAAAAAACCTTGTCAGTATTTTCCCTTTGGGAGTATATAATTTGTCAATAGTGCATATAATTTTAGTTCTAAAGAGGAAAGATGCACAGTAGTAAATTCCTACTAATTTCTTTTTCTTATCTTAGTGCCAAGTCTTAATGTTTCCACTCAATGAAATATAATTCCCTACATTTTTAATCATATTATGGCATACATGTCTTCACTTTAGCTTCAGAGAAATATAAAATTGTAGAAATGTAAAACACTTGTGAGACGAATTTTAATTCCATACCACCCACAGTGCACGCGCGTACGTATGTGACACACACACACACGATTTAACTGACAGAAGAACTGACTGGTGCAGTGGTCGGCCTGAGCCCACATAGTAGTCAGTGTGGAATCAGGAGCTTATATTAACCTCAATCTAGTGCTCTCTCCCTGCAGAGTATTTATCTGGTTTAGGTCTCCAACTGCTTTGTAAGCTTCTGAAAGCAGGTTTGATCCTTTATGTCCTCATTAGAACTACTTGGTAAATGCCTGTTAACTAACGTCGGACTTCATTGCAGGGTCACAGGAGCCTCGAGTGCTACACATTACTTCCATTACCTGGTCATTTTGACTCAACCTTTTCTGTAGATAGAAAAAGTTGGGGAATGGTCAAGTGATCTATGACAGGAAGCAATCTGATTACACTTGACCATCATTACTTCTTTTTTTTTAAATTTTATTTTATTATATTATGTTAATCAACATACAGTACATCACCAGATTCCGATGTAAAGTTTGATGCTTCATTAGTTGCATATAACACCCAGTGCACCATGCAATACGTGTCTCCTTACTACCCATCACCAGTCTATCCCATTCCTCCACCCCCTCCCCTCTGAAGTCTTCAGTTTGTTTCTCATAGTCCATAGTCTCTCATGTTTCATTCCCCCTTCTGATTACCCCCCTTTTCTTTATCCCTTTCTTCCCCTACCGATCATCCTAGTTCTTATGTTCCATAGATGAGAGAAATCATATGATAATTGTCTTTCTCTGCTTGACTTATTTCACTTAGCATTATCTCCTCCAGTGCCGTCCATGTTGCAGCAAATGTTGAGAATTCGTTCTTTCTGATAGCTGAGTAATATTCCATTGTATATATGGACCACAGCTTCTTAATCCAGTCATCTGTTGAAGGGCATCTCGGCTCCTTCCATGATTTGGCTATTGTGGACAATGCAGCTATGAACATTGGGGTGCATATGGCCCTTCTCTTTACTACGTCTGTATCTTTGGGGTAAACACCCAGTAGTGCAATGGCTGGGTCATAGGGTAGTTCAATTTTTAACTTTTTAAGGGACCTCCACACTGTTTTCCAGAGTGGCTGTACCAACTTGCATTCCCACCAACAATGTAGGAGGGATCCCCTTTCTCCACATCCTCTCCAACAATTGTTGTTTCTTGCCTTGTCTATCTTTGCCATTCTAACTGGCGTAAGGTGGTATCTCAGTGTGGTTTTGATTTGAATTTCCCTGATGGCTAATGATTTTGAACATTTTTTCATGTGTCTGTTAGCCATTTGTATGTCTTCATTGGAAAAGTGTCTGTTCATATCTTCTGCCCATTTTATGATTTGTTTATTTGTTTCTCGTGTATTGAGTTTGAGAAGTTCTTTGTAGATCTTGGATACCAGTCCTTTATCTGTGGTGTCCTTTGCAAATATATTCTCCCATTCCGTGGGCTGTCTCTTAGTTTTTTTGACTGTTTCCTTGGCTGTGCAGAAGCTCTTTATCCTGATAAAGTCCCATAAGTTCATTTTATCTTTTATTTCTCTTGCCTTTGGAGATGTGTCGTGAAAAAGGTTGCTCTGGCCGATGTCATAGAAGTTGTTGCCTATGTTCTCCTCTAGAATTTTGATGGATTCCTGTCTCACATTGAGGTCTTTCATCCATTTGGAGTTTATTTTTGTGTATGGTGTGAGAGAGTGGTCAAGTTTCATTCTTTTGCATGTAGCTGTCCAATTTTCCCAGCACCATTTATTGAAGAGACTGTCTTTTTTCCACCGGATGTTTTTTCCTGCTTTATCAAAGATTAGTTGCCCAAAGAGCCGAGGGTCCATTTCTGGGTTCTCTATTCTGTTCCATTGGTCGATGTGTCTGTTTTTGTGCCAGTACCATGCTGTCTTTGTGATCACAGCTTTGTAGTACAGCTCGAAATCCGGCATTGTGATGCCCCCAGCTTTGTTTTTCCTTTTCAACAGTTCCTTGGAGATTCGGGGCCTTTTCTGGTTCCATACAAATTTAAGGACTATTTGTTCCAGTTCTTTGAAAAATGTCCTCGGTATTTTGATCGGGATAGCATTGAAAGTGTAGATTGCTCTGGGTAGTATGGACATTTTAACTATGTTAATTCTTCCAATCCATGAGCATGGAATATTTTTCCATCTTTTTATGTCTTCCTCAATATCTTTCAAAAGTGATCTATAGTTTCTAGCATATAGGTCCTTTACGTCTCTGGTTAAGTTAATTCCAAGGTAACGCATGGTTTTTGGTGTTATTGTAAATGGGATGGATTCCCTAATTTCTCTTTCTTCAGTCTCGTTATTCGTGTATAGAAATGCAACTGATTTCTGGGCATTGATTTTGTATCCTGCCACCTTACTGAATTGTTCTATAACTTCTAATAGTTTGGGAGTGGATTCCTTTGGGTTTTCCATATAGAGTATCATGTCATCTGCAAAGAGAGACAGTTTGACTTCTTCTTTGCCGATTTGGATACCTTTGATCCCTTTTTGTCTTCTGATTGCTGTTGCAAGGACTTCTAGTACTATGTTGAATAATAGTGGCGAGAGTGGGCATCCTTGTCGTGTTCCTGATCTTAAGGGAAAGGCTTCCAGCTTTTCCCCATTGAGAATAATGCTTGCAGTAGGCTTTTCATAGATGGCTTTTATGAGATTGAGAAATGTACCCTCTATTCCTACACTCTGAAGGGTTTTAATCAGGAAAGGATGCTGTATTTTGTCAAATGCTTTTTCTGCATCAATTGAGAGGATCATATGGTTCTTGAGTCTTTTCTTGTTGATATGATGTATCACATTGATTGATTTGCGAGTGTTGAACCATGCTTGCATCCCAGGTATGAATCCCACTTGGTCATGATGGATAATCCTTTTAATGTACTGTTGGATTCTATTAGCAAGGATCTTGTTGAGGATTTTGGCATCCATATTCATTAGAGAAATCGGTCTGTAATTCTCCTTTTTGAGGGGGTCTTTGCCTGGTTTGGGGATCAAGGTAATATTAGCCTCATAGAATGAGTTTGGTAGCTTTCCTTCTGTTTCTATTTTTTGAAATAGCTTTAGGAGAATAGGTATTATTTCTTCTTTGAATGTTTGGTAGAATTCCCCAGGAAAACCGTCTGGGCCTGGAGTTTTATTATTTGGAAGGTTGTTTATCACTGACTCAATTTCTTCATAGTTAATTGGCCTATTTAAGAAATCTATTTCTTCCTGTTTCAGTCTTGGTAGTTTATAGGTTTCCAGGAAGGCCTCCATCTCTTCCAGATTGTTTAGTTTTTTGGCATATAGCTGTTGATAAAAGTTTCTAATAATCCTTGCAATTTCAATGGTGCTGGTCGTGACCTCTCCCTTTTCAGTCATAATTTTAATAATCTCAGTCCTTTCTCTTTGTTTTTGGACAAGTTTTGCCAGTGGTCTATCAATTTTATGGATTCTCTCAAAGAACCAGCTTCTAGTCCTGTTGATCTGCTCTACTGTGGTTCTGGTCTCTAATTCATTGATTTCTGCTCTAATCTTGGTCAACTCCTTCCTTGTCAGTGGGTTAGGCCTGTCCCTCTGTTGCTGTTCCAGTTTCTTGAGGTGAGAATATAGAAACTGCATTTTAGATTTTTCTATTCTTTTGAGTGAGGCTTGGATGGCTATGTATTTCCCCCTTAGGACTGCCTTTGCAGTATCCCATAGGTTTTGGACCGTTGTGTATTCATTCTCGTTGGTCTCCATAAATTGTTTAATTTGTTTTTTGATTTCCTGGTTTATCGAGTCATTCTTGAGCAGGATGGTTCTTAGCCTCCAAGTGTTTGAGTTTCTTCCAGGTTTTTCCTTGTGGTTGAGTTCCAATTTCAGAGCGTTGTGGTCTGAGAATATGCAGGGGATAATTTCAATCTTTTGGTATTGGCTGAGACCTGTTTTGTGTCCCAGAGCATGATCTATTCTTGAGAATGTTCCATGGGCATTTGAATAGAATGAGTATTCTTTGGTTCTGGGGTGTAGTGTTCTATATATATCTATGAGGTCCAACTCGTCGAGTATGGCATTCAAAGCCTTTGATTCTTTGCTTAGTTTTTGCCAGGGTGTTCTGTCTATTTCTGATAGTGGGGTGTTGAGGTCCCCTACTATTACTGTGTTCTTATCTATATGTCTCTTTATTTTGGTTAAGAGTTGGCTTGTGTATCTTGCTGCTCCCCTGTTGGGGGCATATATATTAATAATTGTCATATCCACTTGTTGAATACTTCCTTTAAGAATAATATAGTGCCCTTCTGTATCTCTCTCTATGGCCTCTAGTTTAAAATCCAGTCTATCTGATATGAGAATTGCTACTCCAGCTTTCTTTTGAGGTCCATTTGCGTGGAAGATGGTACTCCATCCCCTTACTCTAAGTCTGAATGCATCTTTGGGTTCAAAATGAGTCTCTTGTAGACAGCAAATGGATGGGTCATGTCTTTTTATCCAATCTGCAACCCTGTGGCGTTTTATGGGAGAGTTTAAGCCATTTAGATTGATAGAGATTATTGACAGATATGATTTTAATGATGCCATTTCTCTTTAAAGTCTTTGTATCGGTTGTGACTTGCTGCTCTGTATCACTCTTGGGGCCTTTTTACCTTTATAGAGCCCCCCTTAATATCTCCTGTAGGGCTGGTTTCGTGGTTACGAAATTGGTTAATGATTGGCGATTTTGGAACGTCTTTATTTCTCCATCAATTCTGAATGACAGCTTTGCTGGATAAAGGATCCTTGGCTGCATGTTTTTCTCTGAAAGAGCTTTAAAAATGCCCCCCCAAGCCTTTCTCTCATTCCAGGTCTCTGTAGACAGGTCTGACGTAATCCTGATACCTTTGCCTTGGTACGTGAGAAATTTCTTTGCCCTGGCCGCTTTCAATACTGTATCCTTGGATCTAATATTTGCGAATTGCACTATGACATGCCGTGGCGTAGGTTTGTCCTGGTTGAGCTTGGATGGGGTCCTCTCTGCCTCTTGGACACGAATGCTTGTTTCCCTTGCTAGATTAGGGAAGTTTTCAGCTACAATTTGTTCAAATATCTCTTCTAGACCTCTGTTTTTCTCCACCCCTTCAGGGATGCCGATGATTCTGACATTGGATCGTTTCATAGAGTCAGTAATCTCCCGTAATCTACATTCGTGGGCGTGGATTTTTTTAAGACCAGCTTCTATTTTCGTTTTTTCTTCTACTAACCCATCCTCCAATTCGCTAACGCGTTCCTCTGCCTCGGTGACCCTGGCCGTCAGAGCCTCTAGTTTTGACTGTATTTGGCCCACTGAGTTTTTAATTTCTGTCAGATTCGCTCTCATTTCTGCCCTTAGGGATTCTATATTCTCAGCAACGCTTTCTCTGATGCTTTTTTCAAGTTTACTCATCATCTTGACCATTGTTGCTCTGAATTCCATTTCTGATAATTGGGATACATCCATATGTATTAATTCTGTGGCCGAGGCCANGTTTGGGTAGAGTCTCTGTGTCCCTTGCGAGGGGGGATGGGGATGGGCACCCTGTGAGCCGGTATTTCCGGGCTTTTGTTCTCTGGCGGCTTTCCCTGGCGGTTTGCTATGCCTCTTCTGAGAGAGCAGCAGCGGCTGAAATTCAGCCTCTGTCTCAGAACAGAGGGATCGCGGATCGTTCTCCACTGATGTTCTGGCCACTTTAACTCTGTTTCTGTTGGTGCTGCTCAACCCTGCAGCATCCCGGGCTGTGCGCCCCACACCCGGCGTCCCAGCCCTCACTTCCAGGGCCGGCACGTCTCTGTCCTTTGTGTTTCCAACCCCGCCCGCCGCCAGCCGCCCCGCGCGGGCTCCCGGAGCTCCCCGTCTCAGTCTGGTGTCTCACGGGTGCTGACCGCGAGTCCGCCTGCTCCCCCGTGCAGGTGGCCCTCCAGCCGCCAGCCGCCCCGCGGACGCTCCCGGAGCTCCCGGTCTCAGCCTCGATCCAGTGAGCACACCGGAGCTCCGGAGCTCCGTGAGATGCTTGGTGGTGCACGCTCCCGGCTCACGGACTCAGTCTGCCGTTTCGAGGGTGCGGGTCCGCGGTCCACCCGCTCCCTGGTGCAGGTGGCCCGCCAGCTGCCCTGCGCGCGCGCTCCTGGAGCTCGCATTCTAAGTCTGCTGTCTCGCGGGTGCTGTCCGCGAGTCCGCCTGCTCCCCCGTGCAGGTGGCCCGCCAACCGCCAGCCGTCCCGCGTGCGCTCCCGGAGCTCCCTTCTCAGCCTGCTGTCTCAAGCGTGCGGGTCCGCGGTCTGTCCACTCCCCCTTGCAGGTGGCTACCGCTTCCCGGCGCCCTGACACGGCGGCTCCCTCCCCCTTCTGTTTAGCTTCCGATATCTGTGCGCGGTTTCACGGCTCCCCGCTTCGTACCTCGATACTCAGCGCTGGAGATGTTCATTTGTAGAGATCCAGATGTATCTTCCTGCGTCTCAGGCTGATTCCGTGGATATTCCTGCTGGTCTGGTGCCTATCCAGCTCAACTCAGGGGACCGGCTGAAAAAGGGGTCCCCTACTCCTCCCGCCATCTTAACACTCTCTCGGTCCCATCATTACTTCTAAACATCTCTACTGAAGTTGAAAATTGTTTTAAGGAATAGTCTCAGGAATTTCAAGTTAACTTATCAACAGTTTAAATTATCTCACATGTTCAGTGACCAGGCTGCTGTTACATGTTTACATGTTACTCTTATCTTAAAAAAAACTTTGTGTATCATTTCCAGCAATAGGAAAGGGACCTTAGAACTCATCTTCAAAGTGAAAGAGTAAACATTACAAGTCAGCCCTTTGACTGTCAGTTTATTCATTGTGGATTTTTGTGCTGCAGGAGAAGTTGGTCCAGAAATTGTTCGCCCTGTTACTAATTTGTAATATTCTAAGTACTCACTATAAACAATTACAGTTTGTTTCAGTGTTGGAAGGGGTGTTATCTAAGCTGTCAAGATATGATGAAGGCACTTTCTTTTCATCCATTCTGTCATTCACTGTAAGTATTTGAATGAGTTCTCTTCTGCTGTCTTTTGACTGTTGTCGTAGTACTTATCTAACAGTTAAGAAAATAATTCTCATAATTATCTCTTTTCCACTTAAGGTGAAAGCAGCTGCAAAATATGTTGATGTTCCAGTAAGTATTTTTTATTTGCTTTTAAAAACTGTGTGTGTGTGTGTATAATTCTTTTTTAAATAATTATGGTTTACCACAGGTTTATTTCAGATCTTTAAAGTGAGTGCCATTCCCTCAGGGAGCAGTTTATTTTCCTTAAGCAAGTGCTAACCCTCAGAAGAAGGCTTGACATGATTATTTCAGTGTACTTTTTCCATTTTAACTTGGGAACTCTTACGGAGGTCAAGTCATTATGAGAACATGTCAGCTTAGTTGCAGAGGGTAATTCTAATACTCTAGGACTGGGTAGTGAATGCCTCATACCATTTATAGAAAAATACTCACTGTCTCTTCCCTTTATATGAAAGCTGTAACAGGTTTCTTACAGGAGTTAAAGTGACAATAAAGAAACCAGTTAAAGAATGAGTTTTTTAAATACAAAAGTGTTATAAATCAATATTCACTTATTTTAGCATTTGATGTTTCATACAATTCTTGGGAAATAATTTGTAACCTGTAAATCTGTTCAAAGATTAAGATACCATGAGCTGCAATTAGAAAATTCACCTGATAAATCAACAAGTTAGTGCAGCATTTTTAAATTGATAATCCTAACAAATTACTTTTCGCCTTCATCCTATTAACACATATGTGATCAAGGCCGAATATGTTCTGTTTAATCATATATCTTGGCATATGTATCACATTTCAAAGAATTTGAGCACAATGAAAATAAAACTTACAAATTAAAACTAAATGGAACATAAGTCATCTCAGCTTTTACTTAAGATTGTGCTTGGGTAGCATCACACCCCGATCGTCATTATGAATGTCAGTGGCTTAAGGACAGGCAAGCTCTGTATAGCAGTTGTAGATGGCTCTTATTTTTAAAATGCAGAACCACATATTATACTATGGACTAAATAGTCCCCAGATTTATTGCTGCCGTAATTATTATAAATGGATATTTTTTATCTTCTTTTTCATCATGATAGATGTACTCTTTAATCCCCATCCCCTACTTCCCCCATCCCCCCACCCACCTCGCCTCTGGTAACCATCCACTTGTTCCCTGTAGTTAAGAGTATAAATGGATATTTTAAATGAAAAGGCCATGGACTTTCCTGCCTTTGCATAGGGTTTCTTTGGAACAAGGCTGTTTTATTTCACAAATGATTCCAGAGAAGTCTTAGTATACTCCTTGTATTGTACCTCGAATCAGAAAACCAGCACTGGGCAATAAGCAGAAATAATCACAGGTGTAGGGTCTTGCAAAATGACAGCACAAAAGAGAGAAAGGGAAAATTAAGGAGAGTTAAAATTCCTATCTTAAAAAGAAAGAGACAAATCATCACAGGAACGCATGAAATTCATCGGAATTCCTAACATATTTTATAATATAGCTTTGTTTTTATTTTGAAATACAAGTAGAATGGGACACCTTAAATATTTGTTCTTAGGGCTTTTGAAGTTCTTTTTTTAAGATTTTTTAATCTATTTTTTAGAAAGAAAGGGCACAAATGGGAGGGGCAGAAGGAGAGGGGGAGAGAATCTCAAGCAGCCTCCACACTGCATGGAGGAGCTGGACCGAGGGCTCAGTCTCCTGACCCCTGAGATCGTTACCTGAGCTGAAACCATGAGTTGAATGTTTAACCAGCTGCTCTACCCAGGCGCCCCAGGACATTTGAAGTTCTTAATTTGACCCTGTACGAGATCTGTTAGACCTTATCAAGCTTCAGACTTGAAAGATAGAGAAAGTGGTTCATTCATTCTCCTTCTCAGTGCAAAAACTGCCCCTCCTGATATCCCTCACAAAGATTCGTTCAGGCTCTTTTAATTTTTTCAGTAATTGCAGGCTTACCAAAAGGCGGCAGCCTCCTCTTACCTACAATGACTTGAAGTTCCGTACCTCTGTGAATTCTACCTTGGTTCTAATCCCTCTTCTGCATGATAGCCCTTCAAATATTTGATGATAATTAATCATGCCTCCTCTTCCCAAAGGATGTGGTGGCTATTCAAAGGGATATATTGTCTGAGGAATTCGTACTTTCTATATTAGACATTTTCAATTTCTTCACTGAACTCACTATTTAAGTATTTATTTAAAACTAAGTGCTAGGTCCCAGGCTTACATGATGAAAATATACATTGACTGCCCACAAGCCATTCAGTGTCAAGGATGAGAGAGAGAGAAACAGACACACATTAGAACAGCTACAACCACTGTACCCCAGCTCTTTATCATGCCAGTCACTCATCACTCTCTAGGCGGATTCAGCTTACCATTATTAAATTTTTAAATTTCATTTATATAATTATTAAATCAAGTTGCCCCCCTGCCCCAGCAGAGCACACTAAACCATAGACATGGTCTGGCTGTGGCAGATTACTCAGGGAGGAGTTTCTCCGTCCGATCTGGACATTGCACCTCTATTACCGATGCCTGAATATCAACTTCAACGGCTATAAGTCGCTGTTGACTGTTACTGTTGTTTATGCTAAAACCCCAGCAGATATGCCTCTCTAAAGCAGTCTTTTAAGGAGAACCTCATGAGGAAAAAGAACACTGGCTCATCTTTCACAAAAACTAACTCAAAACTGATCAAAAACCTACCAGTAAAATGCAGACTTCTAGAAGAGAACATAAGAGAAAATATATGTGGTCTTGGGTTCGGTGATGAGGTTTTAGGGACAACACCAAAAACATCCAGGAGAGAAAATTGGACTTAATAATTAACTACTCTGCACTGTCAAGAGAATGAAAAGACAAGCCAGACACACATATTTGGCAAAGAACTTGTATCTAAAATGAACAGAGAACTCTTAATACTCAACAATAAGAAAACAACCCAATTTGAAAAATGGCAAAATATCGGAATTGACACTGTAACAAAGACATACAGCTCTCAAATACATGAAAAGATGCTCAACGTCATTTGTTGTTAGGAAAATGCAAGTTAAAACAATGAGGTACCCCTACACACCCATTAGTGTGGCTGAAATTTTTTAAAAAATGACAATAGCAAGATGTTGACAAGGATAGGGACCGACAAGGACTCACATTCATTGCTGGTGTGAATGTAATACGGTAGAGCTGCTTTGGAAGGCTGGCCGTTTGTTACAAAGCTGAACAGTCTCACCATGCAACCCGCCAATTCCAATTCTGGGTATTTATCCACCTGATGTGAAAATGTACATCCACACCAAAACCTGCACACGAATATTCCTACCGAACTGATTCATAGTCACCCAAATTGGAAGCAACTAAAATATCCTTCGGTAGATGAACGAGACGATTGGAATACTATCCAGAAAAAAAAAAAAGAGGAAAAAGAAATGAGCTAACAGGCCCCCCAAAGATATAAATGAATCCGAAAGGCCTATTGCCAAGGGAAAGAAGCCAGTCTGAGAACAGGCTACACCTCTCACCTACTAGTACAGGCAAAACTATAAAGATTATAAAACAGACTAGTGGTCGCCGTAAGTTCAAGGTCAGTGAAGCATCTAGGTGAAGCCCAGGAAACTTCTAGGAGCAGTGAAGCTATTCTGTGCGACACTGTAATGGTTACATGATACTATGTATTTGTCAAAGCCTGATTTTACAGCAAAGATTGAACCTGAACATGGGCACATTTTTAAAAGATCAATTAGGATATCATGGGATCCCAGGACGGAAAGGAGATTCTGATTTTTTAAATATTGCAAATGTGTGGAATAACCTCCCTGAAAAAGATGGAGGAAAAAGTTCTGATTTGAGTGACAATGAAAATGAGTGGAGTCTGTAATAATAAAGGAGAAAGCAACTGCACGTAAGCATGGTGGTCTAGTTGATAAAGTGCTTTCCCACCGGCTAACAATTCAGAAACCACTAGGCCTATCCCCTGGAAGGGAATGATGAAGTACAGGGACGGTGTTTGGTGAGAGCCAAGTTTCTCACTGTTGGAGTGAGAGGTTGGAGACGAGGAGGCTAGAATGGTCTCTGTGGTAATGGATTGGAGTTGGAGACATTAACGTGAACTTGTCTTGAGCTTAACATAGAGCTGGTTACATGTAGAAATACTTATATATGCATATATTTCCTTGGCTTGTTCACTGAGAGGGCCCAGAAGTAACCATACCCCAGCAGCAGCACCACACCTAGTACCCAGCCCTTAGTGTCTGATCTCCAGGAAAGTGAATCAGGACTCTCTGGAGAAATGGCAGATACTGGGACTGGGGCAGCAAATATACAAGATGACCCTGGAACATCTTATAGAGGCAGAAAGTAAGGAAGTGTTTAAAACACACACACGCACACGCACACACACACACACAACGATAGGGGATATATTAAAGAGACACAGGAGGCATCTGAAAGAGCTCGCAATGGCCTGAGCTAGGATCATTTGAGCAAGGATATAATCCACAATATAAAACAAATGTGCATTAGTCCACACTTACACAAGTAAATGTTTGATTGAGGAAACAAATGGCAAGAAAGATAGCCCTCCCTTACAGAAGACTTCCCAATAATTAGTGTAGATGCTTTGCTTGCAAGGAGACCATGTTGCTCCCCGCAACTTAAGGCTGTGCATAGTGACGTCCTACGAAAGGTATAGTATAAGAAGGAGGGTGGGATGTGGGGGGCAGGGAGGTGATAGATATATCATGGATGAACCTGACAAATAGTACCTCAGCCAATTGACTGAGGTCAACAGCAACAGTGATAAATTATGTTGACAGTATTTCCTCTTAATACTCTGTCTTCCTCCAAAAAACCTTTAAGTCCCAGTCTAATCATGACATGTATTGTTCCTTTGTCCACAGTATTTTTTTCTAGTTCTTCGTCTTCTCATCATCTACTAGGTGACATTTTTGGGCTCTGCTCTCTCTTGCATGGAACAGGAGAGACATTAAGAATTCACGGAATGATAAAATGTCACAGCAGGATGCCTGCAGTTTCTGTAACATACCCATTCTATAGATGACTAAATTATAAGTTGTGTTAGTTATGGGGCATGTAGGGGGGTGGGGGTATGTGAACAGTGCCTATTGAAAATTGTCTTAACGTTAGCACACACATTGCACATATGACCTCTGTGCTAGACGGTGAGGTGACACAGCTAAAGAGAGTGGAGGACATGATAAGGATGACTGACCAAGAACAAGGAGGAAGCACAGGAGAAACTCTCCATTGATTTGCTTCATAGTGCTGATGCCCGAGCCTGGTTGTCTGTCCTGCAAAATGGAGAGGGTTTCTTTTTCTCTTGTCTTCATTAATAATTCTTTCAAATTCTCTCTCTTCTTTATGACACAGCCAAAGATGTCTAATATCCCAACTCCCCAAAGTGTGGCTTGAATTCAGCTCTATACCATACAGACTTGCCGTGGAGTCCAAGATTTAGTTCAAATCCCACCCTCTGCATCCTATTAGCTGTGTGACTCATGGGCTGCCATTTTCCCACCTGTGCACTGAGGATAATGGGTAATTCCTGTGCTGTCTCCCTCACTAGGTTCCTAGGAGTTTCAACAGGCATATTAACATAAAAGTTCATGGTAGAGGTAAAGCACTGTTGAAATAAATGGGATTGTTATTGCTTCTACCTGGAATGATGCTTTCTGTTCTCATACATTCTGCATTTCCCATTCCTTGCTTCAAAAGAAAAATCATTTGCCTTCCACAGAGTGAAAAAAAAACAGATTGTTTTTCATATATTTTTCAAATATTAAGCACCTTGCATATATCAGTAGTGACCTGTATTTTTTCATTTTTTTTCAAGATTTATTTATTTAGGGGATCCTGGTGGCTCAGTTGGTTAAAGTGTCTGCCTTCAGCTCAGGTCATGGCTTGGAATCAAGCCCCACGTCTGGCTTCCTGCCCAGGGGGGAGTCTGTTTCTCCCTCTCCTTCTGCCCTTCTCCCCACACACACCTTCTCTCTCTCTCTCTCTTACTCTTTCTCTCTCTTTCTCTCTCTCTCTCAAATAAATAAATAAAATCTTTAAAAAATATTTTTTAAAGAGATTTAGTTATTTCAGTGAGAGAGAGTGTGCCAGGGGAGAGGGGGAGAAAATGAGGGAGAGAGAAACCCAAGCAGAGTCCGCACTTAGTGCACTCCACGTGGGGGCTAGATCTCACCACCAAAGATCAGACCCCAGCCAAAACCAAGAGTTGAAGGTTTAACTGTGCCACCCAGGTGCCCCATATCAGTGGTGACTTTTAAAGGTATAGTCATGGCACACCTGGCTGGCTAAGTTGTGAGGGCTATATATGACTCGATCTTGGAGTCATGAGCTTGACCCCACACTGGGTGTAGTGATTACTTTTAAAAAAATGTTAGTGCCCATTGGTGATGGTGAACAGTTAAATAAAGATTTTTTTTATTTTAAAATTTATTAAAAATAAAGGTATCATCGGTCAGTTCAGAGACAATGGTATTTTCCCTCCTTCTTTTGCTTCAGATATTGTTTATTTCTTAGATAAGTCCACATGAATACTCAGTGCTCTCTCAGAATGACAGCCAGGCAGAATCAGGGAGTGGAGCACCTGCCCACTGGGACGCAGTCACCTGGAGGGAGAGAGGCACCCCGGGACCAGATTAAAGTCTCGCCATTGTAGGAGCAGAGGAGGTTGCCTATTGCCGTTCCTAGACACGCATTTTGCTTCTGTCATCTTTCTTCCTTTGTTTTTTGTTTCGTTTGTTTTGTTCTGGCTGGCTGGCTGGCTCTTCTCATAGAGGGAAATCCATGGACTGACTGCCTCCAGACTTTGACATTCAAACATCTTCAAGTCTCCTTTAAGCCAAAATCTGACATGTTCGGGACTGAGTAAATCAGTCCCAGTCAATCTGAATTTTAAAAGCTAAATGAAATAATACCTACTGCATTTTAATTTCACGTCTCCAAGTCCTCAGTGTAGTTTCTATGGTTGACATCATAACTGTAGCCAGACAAGGGAGAGGTTAGCGAACTTTGCTATAAACTGAGAGACTGGATACCTTCATCATCATCATCATAATCATTACTCGTGAAAATAAGAGTATAAGGGAATTATGTGCTACACACATGAGCACTTTCCTTGCGTGGTAGTCCTGTATCAGCACCCATTCCTCCAAACTCTGAGATGTTAGTGATCCTTATTACAGATCAGAAGTAGCAAGAGAAATACTAGAAGCTCACAGTGTCAAATGCTCAAGGCATAATAAGATTAAAATTGAGCCTATAAACCTCAGTTCAAAGTCAACCTGCCTCTTTTTCTTGAGTATTTCGGGCTAATGTTTTAAACTATTATTCAGTATCCCTTTTAGTACTCAAAAGAACCTCATTTTTGGAAGGATTTTTTCCCCCAGTGATACAACAAAGTGTTTGTACATATACATGCAAATTCTTAGATTTGTGAATAATAAAATACATCACCGTGTAGAAGAAAGGGTGTGAAGCATCCATGTAAATTTAAGAGTGAAAGCAATATGACTACATAAGGTATAAGA
Source organism: Ailuropoda melanoleuca (assembly GCF_002007445.2). Taxonomy (NCBI): domain Eukaryota; kingdom Metazoa; phylum Chordata; class Mammalia; order Carnivora; family Ursidae; genus Ailuropoda; species Ailuropoda melanoleuca. The sequence goes on along the minus strand of NC_048218.1, from coordinate 184,606,569 downwards.
GTATTAGTTACAGAAGATTCTGATATGATATACTCTCATAGCATTATGGTAGGAACCTGCTTCTTATTAATTGTACTCACAGGGGCAGACAGAAAACCCGTAGCCAGAGGAAGAACGCTGGAGTAGTGGAACTCTCCCTCTTAGAAATGTAGGACTGAAGGAAACGTGCATACTTAAAACATACATGTTCCACGTCTAAAAGATGTTTTCAAGTGGATGTGGGCACCGTTGTCTTAAATTCAGAATTTTCTGCTTTCCAATTTGGAGTCAAAATATATAATAGTGTTAACAGAATTTTGAATATAGCTGAATTAACAAAGAGGAAGGTGACTGGCCACTTCACTGCTTGAAATAATAGTTTGGAGGGTTTGTTTTTTTAGAACAATGAGGGTTTTTTTCATTGTTTTTAAGTTCAATAAACTATTATTAGGAAATTTTGAAAACTTTATATCCTTGTGACATTTTCATGGTTCACATTCCCCCCCCACCCCACTGCCAGGCTTTTGTGAATTATTCCTCTTCCTGGGCTTCTGTAATATTTAAGATGGTATAAATCTAGTTTGAAGGCTTTAGTTCTGTTTATTTCCTTTTGCTTTTCTATGCGAATACAATTATTCTACTTTGTACAAAATTGGTAAAATATATTTTTTTACCACCTAATCATCATAGGTATACTCAAACCTGTTTTTTTTTAAGTTTTTGAGAATGTATCATTTATTTAACATACTGCAAATGCTTTTGAAAAGCTTAACTTTAAGAACATTTTCACTCAAATGGAAAACTGTAGAAATTGCTGCATGAATGCCAGAGTAATAAAGAATATATTACACGGTGAAAGAAAGATCTCTATTGCTGTTAAAAATACCTGGGATAAGTTATATGTTTGTAGAATTATGTCCTCCGTTCCCTGATGATCAATTACACACTACTTCTGAATCTGAAAAGCTGGAGCTGAGATCGAAATTGCTCCTGTTACAATTTCAAACTGAGGAGACCTGCAGTTGTTTTAAATCTCACAAGATTCCTATTTGCAGATTATCTTAAACCAGGATAACACAATTCCACTCTTGATTGTTTCTTCAAGGCAAGCTTTTGTAGGTTATGAGAAGTGCACTTTCAAATTAAGTCAATTATACTGTCGCTTCTAGTTCATCTTTGAGAGTGGAATAGTATATTTAAAAAATTGTCTCCTTGTTAAATAGACACCATGACAGTGTTTGCATAGTGTATTGTTAACCTCCCGTGGGAGGTTAAGCGGCTGCTTCTGCATCTAAATCCGTTGCTGTGGAAAATGACTGCAGCATTGCACGCACCTACCCATGAATAGATAGAGTGAAGACTTGCACCTGTGGGATTAGGCGTAGCAGCAGGAAGTAAGAGCATTTGCAGCATATAATTAACAAGGAATTTTTTTCTCTCTTTCTCAACAGCATTTTCATCTCACTAGGTTAACTAGTGATTAACGACTGGGAAAAAAAAAAAAAACTGCTGGAACCTGCACCCTTACTTAAACTTATGCACTCACTGCACTGGTGTATTCTATTACTTCCGCGGCCAATGTCAGGGGCACTCCCCTGACCACAGTTCATTTCCTTCCACATTTATTGATTTCTTGATGCTCATGGGGGAAGCTTTTAGATGTTTGTGTCCTTTTACTGTAACTTTGTTAGCCGAATTTTGTTCTTTTTTTGAATCAAATTAGAATTTGAGAATTCCTATTTTGATTTAGAGATTACTATTCTAATAAACAAGATGGAGGAGTTAGTGCTTGGTGAACCAAGGATCTCAGAGCTTTAAATGAGGGAATGGGAAAAAAAATTTTTTGACTCTGAGTGGCATTTAATCCATAGAGTGCTTGCTACATGATTTTTAATTGTTCTTCTCTCCTCTTCGTTAAGAAAACTATAATTACCAATATAGAAAAGATTTCTAAATATAGCTCTCTAGAACACAATATTCTTAATAAAAAACTCATCCAAATCGACAGTTTCTGAAGTTTACTAGACGTCTGCTTTGCTAAAGCTAGCGGACAGCCCCCAACCCCCGCAGCAGCACGTGTAGCAACTTGTTGTCTCTGCCAGGCAGTCACGTGCATCCCAATCATCGACACACACACACACAAAAAAAAAAACCCAAAACTTAACCACGTGTGTTCAGTTTTTACTTTTTAACAAAACTTCACTTCCTAATAAGAGACCATGTAATGATGAAATTAAATGCATAACATGTAATAATGGAGTTAGATGCAGTACTTCCAAAGTATGTAAATTTTACTGCCATAAAACAGAGTCTTTGCACAAAGGAGCACTGAACCAGTGATAATGTCTTCTATCCAAACACATTTGTACTGTAAGGAGAAACTGTTTAAAAGGAAAATTACATCTTTTTCAGCAATTTATCAGAGATAATTACCCTTCATACACTAAAGGAAGGATAAAGAACTATAATTCTAATTGGTAAATGTCACCAACTGTTGCAGTTACTCTAACTTGTGTATATTCTCTTAATGATTATAGTCTCATGCCACAGCTACATGAAAATATATTCACTAGGTGTGAAATTCCCATATGTCACAGTTTCAAGAATAGGTAAACAGCTCAAAGATAAAGAAATAATGCTAATGAGAAATGTAAGAATGCAAGGTTTTGTTTTCCAGGCAAGTGGATCTTAATCTGCCAAAAGGAGAAAATATAATTTCAAAAACAAACAAAAAAAAAAGACAAAAAGATAAGCACTTAATTTTGTTGAAATAAACTTTTAATGAGCTTTACTTCACACCCTAACCAGAGATTCTTATTTCCTTAGGAAGTGTAGAACGGTCTCAACCTAAAGCTTTCAGTATCCTATCCCTCAGGTCTGCCAAAGGGAACAGCATTTAATTTTCTTTTAGGCTTAAACCGTAAAATGTTTGTTAGTTTTAGATGTTAGAAGATAAACTCTTCCTGGATGGGGTTTCATTATGTCAAATGTTATCTTGAAAGGGATCAAAGAAACAGGACAAAAGACCTTAGAATCTATGGCAAGTGTTTAAAGTCAGTATTCTCCAGTCCTCCAAGCTATAGCTTAGTTTCCAGTGAGTCTGATGGATCAAGTGATTGACTAGATTAAACTTGTAAGCCTACTCTTCTGTCAAAAGAAATAAAAATGGGGTTGGGTTGGGGGGAGAAATGGTAGAGAAAGCAAGCCTCTCGTTTTCATATTCCTGAACTCCCAGTTTAGCTAAGTTGTGCCCAGCTGCCTTGGTATTATGTATATCGTAGTAGTGTGTTTCCAGGCACCTGATTGAAGGTCATGCTGAGCTACCTTCCTGTACACTATCTATTACACATAGAAAAGTGTTCTCTTGTCATTTTCATTCTGTGGCAGTGTGGTTTCTGAATGTTCTCATCTTCAGTGTTGTGACAAAGTTTGGGAAACATGGAGAGAAGTACTTATCTTATGGGTTAGCTGTCTTTGAGTATTAATAGTAGTAAACTTTGTACAAATTACCCTGCCTCTTCACTGGAAAAACTGATATATACACCTTCCCCAAGAAAAGAAGAAACATCCTAGGTTTCTCTCTTGGTTATCCTTGTCATCTTATTTAAACTTACAAACATTGCTTAAGAGAATTATGCAGAAAAATAATGTAGGAATTAATTGGAGTTGCCTCCATTAGGTTTGAAACATACTCCCTACACCGTAGATCCTCTTCAAGGAAAGACTGGGGAAGACATTTAAGTAGTTGTTTCAAATTATAACTAATAATGAAGTTTGTTATATTGGGTCATGTTTGAAAGGATCCTTGAATTTATGTGGATTATATTTCACTTTAGGCCAAATATAAGAGCAGTAAGAGCTTCCTGTGACTCTCATTACCCAGAAATAAATTCGTTACCGAAAAATCAAATTAATTTTTATTAATGAGTTGTTCATTGCCTATACTGTACACTGGTAAGGAGATGGGCAGTTTTATCATTGTATATAAAATATACTCCTCTCCCCGCCCTCCAAAAAAAGCAATAAAACCTTTTTGTCCCTCTTTTAAGGGGAAGCACTACCACAATACTCAGCAGTATGCCTTGTTTTTCCTGCAGTGGTAATAGTTGAATGGCCCATATTCTCTTTCACCTCATTTCTTTGCCTGATTTACTTTAGCAAAATGAGTCTGTTGATGGAGGTTATAAGTACATTCTATGGCTATGAAATGATACAAGACTGACTCATTTGGGCATCAGTTCCACCATTTTGTTATTATTAATGCCATAGTCTAATCAGATGAATAACTCAGTACAGATCAAACGTAGATCATTCAAATGAGTACTTTTATTAACGGGTCTAGCTATTTGAAACCCAATAAAAGAATTAAAGTCCGGTGGGGCGCCTGGGTGGCGCAGTCGTTAAGCGTCTGCCTTCGGCTCAGGGCGTGATCCTGGCGTTATGGGATCAAGCCCCACATCACTCCTCCGCTATGAGCCTGCTTCTTCCTGAGTAGAAGCAATGAGTAATCCTCAGAATTTTGGTTTACATTCAGTTTGTAATCCATTAAATTTTTTTGCCCAGTATCTTCCTAATAATATTTCACTCAGATCAATAAGGAAATTTAGCTTGCATGCCTTGAGAACCTAGAGTAGTTGAGGAAGGTAATCCAAGGAAAACTGACATTTTTGTTTTTAATGTATATGGATAACCAGCCAGAAATAGTAACAATAAATTGTATTGGCAATTAGGAAATGATTATTTCAAGCGGGGACTTTTTTAAAACATGCATTCGTTTATTCTTGGCATGTTAACCTTTCAAGATAGCCCTAAAGAAAAAAAGATTAGTAGTTAACAACCGCATGTCTCTAATCCTTTCAGTAATGACAAATAACTATGACCTCAAGTTACAGACGTCAATAATAAACTTTTATTTATTTTAATTATGGAATTTACTGAAGGTGCTCATCGTCGATTTGGGTATTGAGCGTATTTTACTAATGTAATTTTTGAAATGATACAGTGAATTATTTTCTAAGGTTGTGATTAAATAGTATTTTCGGGGTGCCTGGGTGGCACAGCGGTTAAGCGTCTGCCTTCGGCTCAGGGCGTGATCCCGGCGTTATGGGATCGAGCCCCACGTCAGGCTCCTCTGCTGTGAGCCTGCTTCTTCCTCTCCCACTCCCCCTGCTTGTGTTCCCTCTCTCGCTGGCTGTCTCTATCTCTGTCAAATAAATAAATAAAATCTTTAAAAAAAATAGTATTTTCACAATTGAGACCTGATATTTTATTCCCCATGCTTTTCCCCCACAACAGAAACCAGGAATGGATCTGGCAGACACCTATATTATGTTTGTTCGGCAAAACCAGGATATTCTTCGAGAAAAGGTCAATGAGGAAATGTATATAGAAAAGCTGTTTGATGTAAGTAACTGCCCTTGCAAGGCTTCCTGGCATCATAGAAATATGTGCAGGAAAAATTGCATTTTGATGGTATGTTTGCAAAGCAGACTCCTTTTCTGATCCTTTTTCTTCTCTGCAGCTAATATAGTTGATAATTTTATTTCTCTGTTGACAGAAGCCTTAATTGGCTTCTTTTGTACATGAAAACTGTCACTGTTAGAATGAGTGTCTCAAAAACCTTCTAAGGTTAATTTTAACAAGCAAGATGATAACCAGTTTATCATTGTGTACAGCATCATTTCACTCGCCTTGGCTGCATTCCGTAAACAGAATCATGTTGTAATGGATTTGGCTCTTTTATCAAAATTTTTTGAGTCAATATAATGTTCTTTAGTTAAACAAAGACCTAAGCTGCCGTAAAAGCAAATACCTGCCACTCTACTGTTATTGAACATTTTTTATCTCGATTTACAGCACTGAGGCACGCTAACAATATAACCCTGCGGTTCTTTCAGGACAGAAGTCTTCATTTACCCATGGCAACTCCTAGAAATGGGGGATTGCAGTTTTAGAGAGCATGACCACTAAGTTTCATTTGTCTAGTATCTGTCAAGGAAACTAAGAGAGCAATCCATTTCAATCACAGTGTTGTCACCTATTTGTAATTATTTAACAGTCAAGTCAAAGGAAATGGTACTTTGCTGGGATGTCACTTCCCATAAGTCACCACAGTGCCGATTCTGAAATGGAGTATTTGCTTTGAACTGTATTTATTTATGTGCCTCTCCCCTGCATTTTAGAAATGCTTTTCTGGCAATTTCATTTAATTATGCAAGTTACTGCAAATGTTTTCATAACAGCAATTCGCGGGCTTCGCGGCGACACTTCCGCTGTGGCAGGCACGGAAGGTCTTGCTGCGTCATCCTCCTCACCGTGATCTGTTGTGTCCGTGTTCACTGTCTGTCAGTTTGGGTGGTCAGAATGCGTCTTCCCTTTCATATTTCATGCTTCCAGCCTCTACCCGGGCTGTTTTACAATAAAAGTATCATCTGTTTTAATAAGCTAAGTGTTAATATGTGTGAAAAGAATGATTTCCTAAAAGCTTTGATGCCCTGCAGGGGTAGAAAAATTATCATCTATCCAGCTGGCTCTTTTACAAAATACTGAAACCATATTAGCAACTTCTTCCATTTGGTATTGCTCTGAATTTACAAGCGCATGTTTTACTTCCAGATTCGCTTTTACTTTTTTTTGCTTACGTGGTAATTTTCAGAAATGTTGAACAGAACAGGAAAATCGGATTGGTGTTATTCCCTTTATGTTTATTCTTAGCATAGCTGAAGCACGTAGTCTATGATGAAAAAAGGTGGACTCATCTGGAAATAGGCCATTGTAGGTAGGAGAGAGAGAGAGAGAGAGAGAGAGAGTGTGTGTGTGTGTGTGTGTGTGTGTTTTCTTAACATCTTCAATTTTTCGTCTCGACCTATTTACTACAAAGCTTGCCATCAGTTCATAACAGGTAGAATTTCTTTCTCTATAAAGATATTACGTACTTCAGCTCCCTCCCATTCACCAAACTTTTTTCAAAGACTTTTTGTGTGACCATGATAAACGATGGAGCTAACTGAAGTGGACGCAAGGATGCCAACATTAAAATGATGTCTAGTTTAGGGGAGCCCGGCTTGCTCAGTTGGTAGAGCATGCAACTCTTGACCTCGGGGTTGTAAGTTCAAGCCCCACGTGGGGCGTAGAGCTTACTTTAAAAAAAAAAAAAAAACACATAAAATTATGTCTAGTTTAATTGTTCTGGTTAGGTATACTTTCCTTTGATACCTAAGCATCTGACATGGCTGTAGGTTTGCTTTTGAAAAGAACGCTTGACAAGCAGTTCTGTTTTTTGGTTGTGAGGGTTTTGTCATTTTGCATATCCCCAGTCGAACACTGGACTTGTTATTTGTAAAATAGTTAATGTCCTTAAACATTCTAATATTTTTAAATTGCACATTTTTATTACTGTAATTAAAAATAAAAAGTAGACCCTAATTCTATTGATATGTCATCAAGAATAACATGTATGAGGGGGTACTAAGCGCCCCTAATTAGCCAAGACTGAATTTGCCTCAATTATAGTTAGTAAATGAGAGGTTATCAAGTATGTGTTGAAAGGTAAAGCAGAATGTGTATCTTAAGCAACAGATCATTACTGAGAGACATCATATAATTATTGGAAATCCTCTTGGCTGGAGCTTAAAATAATATTGTTAGGTGTCAAGAAACAGTTGAAAATAATGACCCTATAAATACTGTTGGCAACCTTAGTCTATTACAGAAAAAAAGATTGAAGAAAACGATTTTACTCAGTGATCATTACAAACTTTTGCTATTCCAATTAAAATAAGAAGTAAATAGAAGGAAAGGAAAGGAAGGAAACAGACTCCTAACTTCAGATGCAGAGGAAAATGTCCACACACACACACACACACACACACACACACACAGAGACATCCCTGCACATGCCTATAGTGAATCGACACGTAGTGGTTGAGCCAACCCAGATAAGGGTATAGGGGATCCAGTTTCTGGTCATGCAGTATGAGAGCTTCACTCCTTAAGAAGGACACGCTTTTAACCCAAATGAGATTAGCTTAGTTTTGGAAATACCACAAATTGCAACATTTTTCTATAAAACAATTATTCTGAAGATACACACTCATCCTGCCTCCAGTACCAACACTTTAACACCTGCGTGTTTTACTAAATAATCTTTTTCTGCATGATGCTTCAAACTATTGAACATTCTGTCAAACTTTCCCTGAGAGTAGTAATTAGTTGTGGTGTTTCTGACCTCAAAAACTTTTTGATCAATTAAGCATCTTAATTGTTCCTGATATTTGTAGTGAAATACTTTAGGGTTCTATTTAAATAACTATACCAGTGACTAAGGCCAAATAATGACCAGTGCCCTCGATTTGTGTCCGTTGTTCTGGGGTGCACCTACAACGGAGAATGGTACCTCCTACAGCCGTCCGTACACAGCCCGACGGCCCTGAGCATCCAGCACCGCTATGATTACTGTGCTGGTCTCCAGGGAAAGCGTTTTTGCTCCTTATCGCCAAGTCTTAAAGAGAGGGAGGATTAAAATCTGTTATTATCTTCAAGGCCGTAAATAAGATAATCTTAGACTTTTACATTAAATCTTGAAACGGTAAAGCTAAACGTACTCTTGGAAGATCAAAAAAGTTAATCTTAGGACAAATAACCAAGACATGCCACTTCATTCCATAAGTGGTTAAACTTCTAAAACGTCTTTTGCGTAACACAGATATAATTTTAAAAAAGTCTAAGAACAGTACAGGTTCATGCTGCTCATAGAAGGAACTGAGTTTAAGGTATATCCCTAATCTCAAATGATCAAAATAGTGATCCCAGGGACGCCTGGGTGCTCAGTCGGTTCGGCGCCTGCCTTTGGCTCAGGACGTGATCCCAGGTTTCTGGGATTGAGTCCCTCATCGGGCTCCTTGCTCGGCAGAAGCCTGCTTCTCCCTCTGCCTACCGCTCCCCCTGCTTATGTTCTCTCTCGCTCTCTCTCTCTCTGACAAATAAATAAAACCTTTTTAAAAAAATAGTACACCCAGCCCTAGCTGCCACCAGCACCATTCTCAGGGCACCTCCGTGTATCAGGCAATGGATGAGGTGGTTCACTTGTGTCATTTCTAACCTGCTGAACCAGATGCCATCCTCCCCATTTGTCCTCATTTTCAGGTAAGAGAAGTGACTTATTAAGTGTTGAATCAGACTTCGAATTATGTCTCTCCAGTTTCAAGGCTATGCTATCTCTACCATACCTTAGACTTACAAAATCTGAAATAGTACAACAGTACTGTGGGAAGAGGGCTGGACCAGGAATCCACAGACCTGAGTTGCAGCCATAGTTCCGCCATTGACCGTCAGTGTGAGTTTCAGCAAGTTTTGTCACCTGGGACACCTGGGTGGCTCAGTGTGTTAAGCGTCTGCCTTTGGCTCTGGTAATGATCCCAGGGTCCTGGGATCGAGCCCTGCATCAGGCTCCTTGCTCAGCAGGAGCAATGGCTCCTTGCTCTTCCTCTGCCCCCTCCCCCCGTTCATACTCACTTGCACACACGTGCTTTCTAGATAGATAGATAGATAGATAGATAGATAGATAGATAGATAGATAGATAGACAGACAAAATCTTTAAAAAAAGGAAAAGAGTAATGTCACCTCCTTAAGACACAGTAGAGTTAGTACACATAAACTGAAGAAACTGGTCTAGAATTCCGGATGGTTTCTGGAATATCTTCCAGATTTTAAACGAACTAAATTAACTTTGTTTTAACTTTAGCAGTGGTGACAAAAATTAGTGGGCTGGTTGGATGCTGAGTCTTGCACCTCAGAGTAGCAATTCGTAAGTTTTTTTTTATCATGGCCGAGTGAAAGCAGGGTATCCCACCCACGAAGGACTAGAAAGTGCAATAGATAAAATACAAGAAAGATCCTATATTTTTTAAAAATAGCTGTGCCATAGGACACTCCATGTATCTACCACAAGGGCTCTGAACCCCAAATTTAGAAAATTAATTGGAACTCATCTATTCCATATTCATGCTAAGTCTTTCTGAGTGACCAGAATATTTTAAACAGAGACTATCTCTTCCTCTCAAATGGTCACTGTTATACATGGTAAGTTTAAATCTACGTGTTAAGTTTACATTTTCAGTTTAGAAAAATGTGTCTTCTCTGGGTAAGAGAAATCTTAAGGAAGTTCTCCTCTAGTGAGAGAAATCATGGTATCACCCAAAGGTTTTTCTGCTTTGTATGTAATCTGTCTTACCCCTGTGTGGTTTTTTTCTTACATGTAAAACATCATTGTCAGCAACCTTTGATAGTTTTTATCAAATCAAAACCATCTACAACTCGTCTAATCCCAATCCAGAAGTGTGACAAAGATTTCCCAGTTCTTAAATTCCATTTTTAATGTCTACTACGATGTTCCTTCCCACACGCTCAGGCTTCAGGGCACACAGTGGCAGCCACCAGTGCCCACGTGTCAGGAGAGAGGCTGGGCAGCCCCTTCAGAGCGTTGGCTCTCTGGGTCAGACCGTGGTGGTGGTGTTTCCAAAGTCAAAACTGACATCTGCAGTAATTGCCCTAGAGCACCCTCTGTGGTCGTCTGATGTTGTCCACAAGTATTACAACCTGGAGATAGTTAGGGGTTCACTGAGATACATCTTATGTCCAGGATACACCCTAAACCTAGCTACCTCCCTAAACCTTTATACAGGTGTTGGGCATTGCCCTTCTCGAATCCCTTTGAAACAATTTCATTTCAGCTCCCATGTTGCTGAAGACACATCAGGGTGCAGTATTTAATTGGTAAATCATGCAGATTAAACGTTCTCTTGTGTTATAAACTGATTAAATATTTAATTGTTGAAGAGTTTCATCTCAACGAGATTTTTTTAAAATGTTGTGATGTCTCATAAAATTAAAAGTAATTCTTTAAATGGTAGTTAATCAGTTATATTCATCTAAATAGTGTTTTATAAAGGATTAATTTCTCAGCACTTTCCCTGAAAAGAATTCTTTTCAGTAAAGAAACTCTAAATTAAACATTTAAGTAAAATGGACCTAAACTAAGATATGGTAACATACAAAGAAAAAAAACGGAACCTATTACAAGAGAATATGTTTCTCAAAATAAAACTCATTTTCCATTTCTGCGCTGTTGTCTTTGGACTCCCAAATAAGAAAGGGCAGAAATGCTCAGAGTTTTTGAGTGTAGTGTTTCACACCAGTTCCCAAACTTTGTGACTCAGGAATTTATCTATCTTCAGTTAGATCAACACTACTATTCTTAATTTATTTAAAGATTCAGTTTATTACCATGTCATTTTCACGAGAGTCGTTGAAGTCAACAGAGCAGGGATAAGGGTGGCTGCTGGATAGAACTCTCCTTCCAGGATGCCCTCGGTGGTATGTATTTAGAACTGTCTACTTTTTCAGTCCTTTCCTTTGGATAAATTTCTTTGTGTGTGTAATCAGCCTCTTTATTGGGAATGCAGGCTGCAGCCCATTAAAACTGAAGACTTCTTTGTCTCCTTGCATCTCTTATAATTCTAGGATGTTACAGGTATATTCTCTTATATGTGAATGTCGATTTAAAAATAGCAGTTTTCCTCTTTTCAATAATCTTTCACTTTCAAATGACTAGGAAGTTGTTACATAAACTACATGAATTGGTGTAGATTCCCATTACAGAGAATTTTCTTTTTGGTGTTGTCTCTATATTTAAAAGAATTCAAATGTAAGACCATTATGCCCAACCATGATTTTCCTATCAACACTCAAATGTTAATATCACTCTCTCGCGTCGTAACCATTATTTTTCTTCATCAGTAGAGAGGGATGGCTGACGTCAGTCCAGCAATGATGTACTAGAGGCTAGTTGAGATCATGTGTTTTTAAGCATGGTGATGTTCTGTACCCTGGTATCTCGCTGTGTACTAAAGGTAGATAAAAAGTGATCTCTGTTTGTGCCCTGTGTTACCTTTAGCGCTGTGTTAATTTAGCTGCTGTGACACATTGTTTCCCAGGTGTGTTTTGGTTTTGTTTTTGTTTTTTTTTAATTGTTTGAATTTCTGGTTCGTCTTACCTACAGTATTTGGACTCACACTGAAGTCGTTTGACCTCTTTTAAGAGTCATAGTCAAACTCGTTCCGTGAATTGCCTTGTCTGCCTCAGGAAACGCCGTCCAGAGCTTGCTCCTGAACTATTTTTTCCCCCCTCAAAGTTGGTCTCTCCCCTCGAATTAAGCTGTCTGGTTCATTTTTGTTAATAATCCTTATTTTAATGTGAAGTTATTATTTGTAAGTGTAAGAATTTATAAAAGGATCTACTGTTGATGTACAGTAGGAACCAAAACAGCTTTGGCAAGTCCAGACGCAGCTTAGAGCAGCCCAAGGCCCTCATTTGAATCTAAGCTGTTGGTGAATTAAAACCTGAGAAACTTGAGACGTGCGTGCCTAATTGCCTAAAAGAACCTCAGCGAGAAAATGTAGTGTAGCGTGTTGATCTTATTTCTTTGATAATTCAAAAGAATCTTCCAGAAATATGTGGACTTCTTACTTATATTCTTGAAATGTGATCATGAAACACAGTTGTCATTTGGCACATTCCCAGAAACACACATCTTTGCAGGAGGCACCTGGACATATGTGGCAGGTCTGGTAGAATCAGCTAATTAACAACACAGGCTTAAACAGGCACCTCATCTGGCACTGCAGTCAGTTGCCTGATGGCGCTCAGCAGGATTGGGTAGTGCTTTTTCTTTTTCTATCCTAATGGTCTGCTGCCCACCTAATTTTGCCTTATTGTCAGTCACTACTTACCACAGCTTGGGGCCCTCCCAGGAGGCTAAATTATTATCAAAGGATTAGGGAGATGTAGCCTTGCAGCTCTGACATTTCTGATTACTTGTCTATGCCAGAACACTAATTAGCTGTGACTAATTAAGAAAAATGTCCCTGCCATAGAAAACCATTTAAAAGAACTGAGGAGTAGAAAAGCAATTCAAAAGCTGAGCAGTGCTCAGATTTGCCGATGCTCTTTAGATTTCCACCAGAGCCTTAACTCACCTTTAATTGTGCTCAGAATTTTTAAAAAAAAAAGGAAGAAGAAGAAGAAAAAAGAAAAAAAGATCTCACATGTGAACTGATCTGAGGTTTTTATTTGAAGAGGACAAAAAAAAAAAATGTTGATCACCTGCACTCCCTTAGCAATGGTAAAATTGTCTTTGATGAACGGGAGATGACAAAACTTTCACTTCCATCGAGAAATTTTTCTAAACACCAAATGTGTAAATGTGCATTTGCATTCATTCACCCAAGCCAATAACAATGACTTAATAGTCATTGAAGAAACTAGAATATTCTCTTGACTGATTTGATAAAAGATAGTTAAAACGCTGACAAGCAACACATTGAGCATTTTCAAAGTTTGTATTGATTTCACGCTGCTTCCACACTGAAGATCGTCTGGGAGTTCTGACTTCTCCGCGCAGAGCCTGTTCTTTCCACGGTGACTTCGTATGCTTGTACTGCAACTGGCCACTCGTGACTTGTGAATGAAAAGACTTGGGCCTCCCCGGAGACCAGAGTCTCTGTCAGTTGATCTGTACAAGGTGTTGGTAGGCCTGGTAGCTACTAGTCTCCTTCTCTTCAAGCCTCACTTGATCAGCAAATGACACATGGCCTAAGGCCATTTTTTGTGGTGGCTTTTTCAAGTCCCCCTCTGTTAGCCACCCCATCTGCAAGCCTTTCCTGCGTTCCTGTCTACGTTCATAAGTGGACACGGCAGTAGCAGCCAGACTGCCCCTGTTGACTGAGTCCAACTGAAAAAAAAAAATCTGTAGGGAAGGGGCTGTTGTAGTAAAACCATTATTAGATGTGTTTACTGAATGCATTGAAAGGAAACTCTATGAAAGAACAGTGTTCAAAGGTACTTATAAACACCTAGAGAGAGCCCTTAGTATCCTGACAATGGCCCAGCCCCTAAGAGACCATCTAAATTTTACTATCTTAATATGGGCAAAATATTTCATTTGAAATAAAGTTTCTAATGCCATCTCACCTAAATTCTTCATGCTGTTTTTTAAACCCATTTCCCCTTTTCCTCTTAGTGGAGAAAAAAAAAAAAACAGGTAGCCAGCATCCTCTAGGGAATAATCGTTCCTATATATGAAGACTGTTATTAAGGCACTTGTCATACTTGTCTACTCCGGGATAAATAATCCCTATTTGTTTCACTTCTCTTCATAGGCCTCTTTCCTAGCCCTTTAATCATCTTTGTGGCTGTCCTTTGAAACTTCTCTAAGCATTTTCTGTCATGCTTAGGGTTTTGATTCAGGAATGAGATGCAGTATTTGTGGCTGAACAAGATTCTTTCAAGCCATGTTCCTATTATACGTTCTAATAAATAACATTCCCATACTTTTGCTCTACGGATCCTCATAAATGTTGTTCCATATACACCCCACATTTCTTTGTGTTGACTTTCCCCTCAGTTACCATCCGCACTATATGCATATAATGTGGATGTTTATTGATGGAGAATGTCCATTCAGTTGATGTTTTATATGCATAAGGAAACCTCCAATTCACTGTTCAATTACTATGTGTAAAGCATGGTGGGAATGCTGGCATAAAAAGGTTGGCATTGTTTTGTTCCACAGAGTAACTTTGTCGCGGTAACAGTGGATTCTAATTAAAATAGAAAATTGAAACTCCCCTTATTAATCATTTATTCATCCAACCAATATTTATTCCGTAGAGGCCACATGTTGTGTGGTAACATTAAAGAAGATATACCAAGTCCCTGACCTAAGGGAGCTTACATTCTTATGATCAAATGTGTCTATTGAAAAAGTGAATTCCCTATTAAAATGTTTTACATTTTCATCTACAGAATAGATTTTAACATATTTTCTTTCAAATGGATGTATTATGGAGAGCTACAATTTAATTCCCTTTCAAAAGAGATAGTAGTGATCATGGAGTCTATTTATTTGTCCGTTTCAAGTGGAAAATCGGAAACCTGCCAATGCAAGGTTTGCACCTAACTCCATGACTATAAGCTAAGGACACACTCTTCCTCTCTACCCTTCGTGGGCTCCTTGCTCAAAGCCAGGCTTATTTCAAGTCCCAGGGGAGTTCTCATGTTCCCTTAGATTGAAGTTAACAATGCCAGAGCAGTGATATTTTTCTGCCTTTAAAAAAAAAAATAGTTCACAAAGCCAACAAGTATAGAAGTCATGCAATACATGTCACTTGGTGGTAAAAATGCACAGGCAGCACTCCCAACTATACTCCAGATATGCCCCCACAGCCTTAGATACCCCCAGGAGCGGGGCCCAGTACCCCTAAGCGTATGCTGGAGAGGCAGCTCCCTGCTCGTGTGACCTGGCTGAGCATATCAACAGCTGAGCACGTAGTATTATATCTTTATGTCTAAGAGCATGTATGTGGACACTCATGTATATTTCTCCTTTATTTAATCCATCCCTTAAAATCAGACTGTCACATTGAAAGCTCTGTTTTGGTCCTATGTTCAATGTTTTTAGTCAAATGCAATTGTTTACTTTTTGGTGATTTCTACAACTTTGACATCTATTCAGTTATTTTTCTATTACTGACATGTGAATCAAGTCAACGACCTGGCTCTGATACTCTTCTATCCTCTCTCTTTTAAAAAGAACAACTGCACTGTCATTATTATACATGTAGTACTTTCTATCTCCGAATACTTAAAAGCATTCAGTCCTTCAACAAATACGCAATGCATGCTATGCGCCAGTCCGCTGAGGGCTGGAGATAGAAATAAAAGTAAGACTTGGTTGCTGCCTTGTGTTTACACGTAGCCCATCATGGCAGCCAAATAGCACATTGTGCAATATTTTTATAGATGCCTGTACAGAGTTCGAGGAGCAGAAAATATGGGACCACCGGATTCTGCCCAGTAAAAGACAGTATTGGCTTCCTAGCAGAAATAGTGGTTGAAATAATCTCAAAGGTTGACACAGATCTGGCCAGGGAAACCTACTTCGGGATAAAAGTCCAGGTGGAAGGACTGACATGCCCAGAAATCCTAGATTTAGAGAAGCCCAAGCAGCAGCTCATTCAGCTTGCTGAGAATGGATCCTATGGGAGTGGCCCGTGAGTTGAAGACAGAATGGTAGCTAGTTAGTCCGGTCCTTACAGCATTCTCAAAAAGTAATTTGGGAATGATTGTTTTCCATTTTTATAGGGCAATTGAAAGACCTGCTAATAATAGTTAATTCTCAGGCCTAGATTTTCTCTCAAACTGTGCCATTCAGTTGCCGTGCCAGGAGTCTGTATTTTTATTCAGATCCTACGTATGAAATTAAATGCAATATTGACCAAAATTGTATACATGGTATTCAAAATGAGTCATTCAACCAGATGAAAAAGTCATTGTGCCCAAAGGAGCCATGCAGTAGAGATGTGCCCCAAACTGGTGTCTACACCAGTGTAACTGGATTGACCACTGAGTTTGGCCAAACTGGTGATTGTGATTAGTCATTTCAGTCAAAAAATGAGTCAAAGCAGCATGCATCCCATCATTTGTCATGAAGTAGGAGAGAGGGGAACAACTGATTATCTGAAATTTTCACTTACAATCTTTTTTAACACCAGGGAAAGAGCACTAGAATAGAATGACAGAGGTACTTACCTGCTTGATAATCATGAATAATAAAGAACAGTATAGATTTTATTTTATTTTAAAGATTTGTTTCTTTTTGAGAGGCCGCACTCAACTGAGGGGGGGGGAGGCAGGACTCCCTGCTGAGCACGGAGCCTCACACAGGGCTCCACTGGATCCCAGGACCCTGAGATCATGACCTGAGCCTAAACCAAGAGTCAGGCACTCAACTGACTGAGCCATGGTGCCCCTAGCATAGCATTAACTTTAATCTCTTTGTGTAATGTAGGAAAAGAGAGGCTAGTTTAATGTTATTTTCGGGACATTTTGGAATGAAGAGAATTTTGGATGAATGAAATAGTAGCAGAAAAGGGCTCGTACAACTCCCAATTTATGGAACTTATCCTGTTATGTAACTTTTTCTATTTTATAACTGAAGAGAATCTAATTCACCTAGCAATATCTTGGTATTTATACATTTTTTGTCAGTTATTTGTTGTTGTTGTTGTTGTTTTAAGTAATCTCTACACCCAATGTGGAGCTCAAACTCACAACTCTGAGGTCAAGAGTCAGATGTTCTACCGACTGAGCCAGCCAGGTGCCCCTACATTTTTTTAAAAGAGACAGTGTGGGAGCAGAAGTATTGAACTTCAAGAATAGGAAAGTTTTTTCAGCATTCAACAAACATAGTAGGTGCCTACTCTCCTACTGTATGTCAATCCTCCCGTGTTATTAGCACTTTCTACATTTTCTTAACAGACGTCAGCGTGCTCCTAAACTCTCCTTCACAGACTTCCTGATAGAGGTAGAAAATGAAAACCACCCTGAGTATGAGGTTGTTGAACACGGAAAAAGAAAGACATGAATCAAATTCTCCTCTGTTCTATGTTAAAAAAAAAAAAAGATGAAGAAAGCTGTATCTATAGATGGAGCCCCCTTATGAATGAACCAAGGATTTCTTTCCCACCTTGCATTTTTTTGTTACAGTGGGGAAAAAACCCTTCCCAGGATTCCTAAGCATTAAAGTGTATAACACTTTGAAACATCTTAAGAATAGGGGGCACCTGGCCAGCTCAGTAGCACGTGGGACTCTTGATCTTAGGGTCGTAAGTTTGAGCCCCACGTTGGGCATAGAGATTACTTAAAAAAAAAAAAATCTTAAGAATGGTACATGTTCGGGAATGGCATAGCACAAGAGCCATTAGGTTGGTTATCCTAACAGGGAGTGTGGCTCTTGAAAGAATTTATTTACATTACATATTATTAGGTTTACAAATATCTTTGGTCTTTGGAAATGTAGATTGTTTTGACTTGCAAGAAAATGTGGTAGACTTCTTTGAAACAATTAATAAGCACTTCCTGTTTACTTCACAGTCCTGTGTTATAATGACAATCAGGAACCCCCAAGAATAGTGGAGATTGATTTCTTAGTTGTCTGCTGAAAGTGGGGAACTGCCCTTAAAGAATCAGAGATTTTATTGACCAAACAGACTGGTTTCTAGAAGGAAATGGAATAACCTAGCAGTTGTGAGTACAGACTCTGAAGCATGGATATAAGATACAAATTATGTCTTATAAATAAGATATAAATGGCACTTATACTTAGTGTATAAACCTTAATAACACGCTTAATCTAAACTCACTTTTCCACCCACATAAACTCAGTTTCCACATATGCAACATGGGAATAATAATAGCCATCTCATGAAGGTGGTTGTAAGAATAATTTTATTTTATTTAAAGATTATATTTACTTAAGAAAGGGAGAGAGAGCAAGAGAGAGAACACAAGCCGGGNGGGGGGGGGGGGGGGGGAGCAGGGCTTGATCCCAGGAACTCGGAACACGACCTGAGCCAAAGGCAGACACTTAACCAACTGAGCCACCCAGGTGTCCCTGGTTGTTGTAAGAATTAAATGAAATTTTAACTGATGCACTTAAATTTCCCAGGGAAGACTTAACAAATATAAAAGATGCCTTTGTAATCAGAATCTATAAAAAATAACAGACATGAATAACTGCACCTAACAGTTCATTAGAAATCTCATTAATTCCTCATGACACCTGATTGTTCCATTCTTAAAATTTGTTTGTGCTTCATTAAGAGGTCAGATGAGGGCACCTGGTGGCTCAGTCGGTTAAGTGTCTGCCTTCAGCTCAGGTCATGTTCCCCAGGGTCCTGGGATCCAGCAAGGAGTCTGGCTCCCTGATCCGTGGGGAGTCTGCTTCCCCTTCTCCCTCTGCCTGCCACTCCCCCTGCTTGTGCTCTCTCTCTGTCAAATAAATAAATAAAATATTTTTTTAAAGGGCCAAAATGAGTAAGTTAAAAACAGACAAAATAGGTGATAGAAAGTTCTGGAACTCTAGACTTGCTTTTTTTTTTTTTTAAGAATAAAGCTGTATTTAAGTGCCATGTAAAAGGGAAAAGGTGTGACAGTTTTTGGCTTTTTCCTTGCAGTTCATTCTTACAAGAATCACCAGCTGTATTGGTTCTATTCGTGCCCTTTATTCTGATAATCAAATCTAATATAGCGTTTCTGGAGAACATCAGAATTTTATTAAAAAGCTAGATTTACATAATCCTTCATATGACAGAGGAGAAAACTGAGACATAGAGGAAGCTATGACAGGCTCAAGCAGGCAAATAGCAGCATAAAAGGTGTCGGCCGTTCTGCCCTCTCCGCTTCTGTGTTGATGTGCTTCTCCTCCCGTGTGTGGACAGCCAGCCCTCAGCTGCCATGTTCAGAGGCAGGTCTCCATCTTTCCCTCATGAACGCTCTGGCTCTCGCTGGGAATGTTGATGGGTGTAGGTTGGGTTGAATACTTCCTATATCTTTCATCATAATAGACTGGTTTCAGTTTTCCTGAAATGTAGCCCTTACTCCTATTCCAACCCAACAAAAAATTCACACTTAAAACTTCGTAGTTGCTTGTGTTTCAGGAGTCTGTGTAATGGAAACAAATAGCATCCTTTCAGTGAGATGCCTGGGTGGGGGGGGAGGGATGTTGGTGTTACTGTTTCAAATTTACCATTAATATAAAATTTGCGTTTTAGTGTTTGGAAATGGAAAGTGACTGGCCGGGAATTTAGTTATGTGAAATAGATGCACTGTTGGCAAAAGGAACATGCAAGGTACAATGAAGCATTTATATTTACCTTTTAATATACTGGTGAAACTGTAGGGCATTCATGTTTCTAAATATTTTGTTGCTCTCCAAAGTGACAAAATGATCCTCAAGAATGGCTTATATTTATCAAACTTATCAAAACCTTCAGCATTTTAAAAATGTTATTTGTTCTTTTATTCAATTCAGCTTAGCATTTGAAAGGTACAATTTCCTAGGATGACATTTTCTAGATGGTATTTCACTTCAACTTGGTGACTCAACACTTACAAAGCAGACAGGTTCCCGTGAAATAAATGAAGAAATGCATACATACTGTGGAAATGTAGCCATTCAAGATCTTAGTGCACTAAAAAGTGTTGGCTTGTTTTTTGTTTTGTTTTGTTTTTTTCTGTTGTTCACCTATGGAGTTGAGCATAGCTGGAGAAGAATGAAAATATATCAACTAGTTGTACCAATTCGTAATCAATAAAAAGCTAAACACTTAAGCAGAAAATTTATCACAGATTTATTCCTAGCAAAGCAGCTCTTTCCGCCTTGCCATCATCATCAGAAGCCGTATTCGGACAGAAATCATTTGCTTGAAGCAGCCGTGATATATAAACCCTATGTGGTCTCGTGATTCAGTTTAGGAATATCAGCCACAGAGGGTCTAAAGGCATTGTGCATTAGTATGTATTGAGACCTCATTCCAGGTGGCCAGCAGCTGGACTTTTTAAAAATAAAATTCCCAAAATAAATGTGAAGTGCTTGTTGCCAGGCAGTAAGTGTTATATTTAATTGAATCATCCTCAGCAACGTTATAAATTAGGCAGAAAAGGGAGTTGTGCATATTTAATATATTTGTTTTATATTTCCCCTAGTCAACAGAATAATGAAATTCCTTAACTACTTCTCTTTAACTTGCATGAAGAAAGCACGGTATGTTGCTAAATCTCTTTTCAGCAGCACCGCGGAGAAACAACTTTAATCCTTGTTAGAAAATTGCCGAGTCTGGGACTGACAAAGAGCTCATGCTTGTCCCATTGTTAGTGCTCCCCGGCCCCAAGAGCAGAGCCCTTTACAGCTGCGTGGATCCCGCCCGGCTCAGCTGCACTATTTAGGAGAGGACGTTTGTCAATTTCTATTGACAATGGAGAGAGTTTTTCAGGGCCTGTAGCAGTGCTGACACAGTTGGGGATCAATGCCAGCCATTCAGACTGCACCCTCTTTCATTGCTTTGGTTTGTTAATTCAAGACTAAAGGTCCGCTGAGGGGGTTCAGGGTGTTTAAGAAAGCTGATGAACTGTTTAAGAAAGCTGATGAACTACAAGCGTTTATAGCCCTGGTGTGGCAATTTCCATAGTCAGTGGCAGCTCCTGGCACTGAGGGAGTTGTGTCCTTGTTGACCCTCTTGTTATTAAAAATGCACAAGTGCTGCGCTTCTCAATATTTCAACACTCTTTCATTGTCAATACCACCTTCTGAGCCCTTCAGCTTGTTGCTTGCTCTAAAGATCTTCTTAGATTGGGTTTGAAAACTTCACCTTAAACACTAGATTAGACTGATGTTCTGTTTTCCGTGCTCCTGTTGATTTGTTGAACCTTCCCAGGGCTGGAAAGCAAGTAGCAGCTTGATGGGGAGACGGGCTGCTAATATGATTTACCAGTCTACAGTCATGCACAATAAGTGTGAATAAATACAGGGGTCTCACAGAGTCAACCCTAGCCTTTCCTTTTCTTTTATTTTTACTTTAAAAGAAATATCTCAAGAAAATGAAGTGAGTAATGCATGCCCTTACAGGAGTTGAATGAACCACAAAAAGAAAAGAAAAAAAAATATTTTTTGTTAAAGTGGTAGGCTGCTGTCATGGATTGATGCAGAAAAAAAAAATGTAGACTATACACTTACTGCTTTATTCCTAAGTAGACCAAAGCAAAGAATGAAGCAGTAATGCCATACCCGTGACTTCAGTGCAAACGGCAGCACCCCTTCCCTGTCATCCCCCGAGGGGAAACAGTGCATAGTCAACCCGATTGTTTTATAAAATTAACTTCTCCAAAATGAAAGGACATTTGCTAACATTCAGACTTTACTGCACATTCACCCTTTTCATATGTTTTTTTTTTCTTTTTGTTAGGGGGGTTGGTTTTGTTGGGGGTGGGGGAAAATGAAGCTAACCTACCTTTGAGTTTTGTGTCAAGATGAAAAAAACCGGGACCTCCCATATTCCAGCACCCAAAAGAGGAACATCTCAATTCCAGCACCAGACAGAGGAAAGGGCTGGAGATTTCTGCTGGGTGATTTTGTTTGTTTGCTTAATTGTTTGGAGTGTGCGTGTCTCTTAAACTATATACAAGAAAGAAGCAGTCCTAGTGGGTTTGTTGTTGTTGTTAGCAGCAACATAAACTCGGAGCTAAGTGCTGCTTTCTCTTAATTGTTTGATGTAGCTGAAAATCTTCAAAATGCTTTGACTTGGGAACCAAAAAATATGCATTTTTATCTGAAAAGAATAATTTGTCTTATAGAATTTTCCTTATCGAGTAATTGATTACCTTTAAAACGAAGATGATGGTAAAGTAGCCGAACCTTTTTACTTTACAGTGGTTCTCTTTTCTTCTCTGTTTTTTTAGTTAACGTCCAATCATTTTATTCCCAACTCATCTCTAAAATTACAATTTTGACATTGTGTTAAAGAAGTGCTATTAACAATAAATTTCTGTGTTACATTAGATGTCCTTTTGATTATCACTTAATTGTAAGTATCATTTATGTGTAATGGGAAAATGACTTAATTTTAAATTGTGTAAGGATTTTTTAAAAACATAAAGGTACCTATAGAGAAATTTTAAGAAAGTGTTTTCATTTCCCTCAAATTCATACAACTTACCATAGATATAGTAACTTTACAGTCTAACAGATTAACTAGGATGTTATGCTAGACTTCATGTATCATATTTTGTTCCTCCAATTAAAAAAACTCTTACAGAAGGACTATAATTTAAGAGTCATAACTATTATGACTACATTTTAGCTTTCAAATTATCTAGAGACCGGTGTAGGGATGAGAGTCTTAATTTAGTATCTCATATTCCCTATCACCAATACCTGAGCGTGTTTACCTGTATTAAAATAGAACTCAAGAGGTTGAGGCTATAAATAGTTTGAAATAAGGAAGTATAGGATTTAAATACTATTGGAAATTACTGTGTCAGCTGAAGTACTGAATTCATCAGCAGTTTATTTTTTTAAGAATTTAGGGGTGTATCTTATTTTTGTAAAACTTATTTCTGATACTTTTCTAATGTCTGGAAAATTAAAAAAACAATCATTAGGGAAGAGCATAATCAGGTACCTGAATAACGTTTTTTTTTTAGATCGTGGCCTATCTCACATTTTAAAAACCTGAAATTTTCATTTATCCATGTGCTATCATAACATTTAGCAGAACAGATATTCATTTTAATTAGCTTATCTCATTTTATGCATGTATGTTCAGTGTACTAACAGATGAACAGAAAGAAGTCTAAGAAATGTGAAACTGATTCATGTTTAATTTATGCTTAAAATACCATTTCTTATACTAAATTTTATCAGAACAATGTTAATAAATACAAGTCCAGATGAATTTCAGACTTGTATCAAGTAAGATTTCTCTTATCAATTGAATTTACTATGTCAGTATGGAAAAAAAGTATTTTTTAAGAGCTTTTTCCTGTGTTTGAAAACCTAAGCACGCGTGCTGCACGCGGACGTGATCTATGGTATCCCTGTATTCCTGTCTACAGACAAGACACAAAATTCCTTCTCTTTCAAAAACTCTCATCATTTCCTAAGTGCTGAATGGACTTTGCTATTTCTCACAGTTATCTGAATGAGTAGCATTAATATTTTTACAGTATTTTACAGTATTACTTAAACTTAGCCCTAGCATGTAGTGGTGAATCCCTTAAAATGTTACCACTAATGGTAGATTGTCCTCTAAAAAAACACAAAAAAACAAAAAACAAAATGCCTTCTTTTACTCTATTCCTGGACATTACATAGGAACAGGAAATTACATTAGAGAAGAATTTTGATATTCCCCTCCAGAGAGTGGTAGTAAAGGGGAAAAGATACGAACCCTCCAAAAACACTAGCAAAATGAAACAAATTCTGTCATGATTTAGTCAACTGACCTCTTCTTTTGATTCTTGTAGACACAGCAATTCCATCCTGATAAAATTCCCTCTTAGGGTCCCACACTTCTATTTTAGGTGGTTTTAAAACATCTCGACAAATACTTCACAACCAGTGGTAGATAAGAGTGTGACTGAGGATCCCTAGCTAGGAAGCTGTGCAATGCTTTACCACCGCGTTTGTAAAATGTTATTTCCAGCTTTGACTGCCTGTGTCATGACATAATGCATCTACTCTGATTTTTACATAACGTACAGGCTAATAAGAAATTTCCCTTCAAAAATAATTCACCTGCTTTTTCCTGCTGTTTGGGAGCCTGTTCAGTCCCATAACATGTGTTTAGTGCCCATTGTTACCTACAGATTACAAAGCAGGCCGCTAGGCTGCAAGCGCAGGAACACGGTTTCCCATGAATATGTTACAGCTGAAAGACTCATGTTAATTCATGTAGAGAACAGCCTAGGTCAACTTAGCAGATTTTCTAGCAAAACATACAATTCTGTTAACAGGAAATTATAGCATTATTGACTTCAAGTGCTGATCTGTGGTCATTCCAGAGTGTGTCATTACCCCCTCATTACCCAATCTGTTACATGAATACTGCAGAGGCTGTTTTTCTGTTTTGTTCTCCTCCCCTCTGCCCCCATCCTTCTTTCCAGCAATGGTACAGCAGTTCCATGAAAGTCATTTGTGTCTGGTTGGCTGATAGATTAGACCTTCAGCTTCATATTTACCAACTGAAGACGCTCATCAAGATTGTGAAGGTAAACAAAATGTGTTTAGACGTGAATTGCCCACCAAGCTATCAAGAATAATGGCTAGATATTGACATACAAAAGAATTGTGTTTGATGTAACTGAGCGGATATGAGTACTTTAAAAACATCACTCTCGGCAATGATAGGCTACTGTTCACTTACATTTTCAGTTTGATTATTAAGTCAATTTTAATCTTTTCTGCCCTAATAAAATATATTTTATCAAGTAATCACCTTTTAAGATAATGTACATAAAGCCTTGAGCACATTTACCTGATTGTAATAGGTCCCCAGTAATTTGGTATTAATTTTCTTGATTACAGAAATGTTTTCTCCTCATACATTTCCGTTGTATTTATTAGGATCACATATCATTCTGAGGGCTTTTGAACGGTAACTGCCCACAGCATAAGGAGAGTCTCCACTATTTTTTTGTATCCTAACACAAAAGTCACACTGTCACTGCCTGACTCCTTTGGAAGGACGCCCCATCTCACACGTAAAAGATGATCAGGTTGAGTGTTGGGGACCATCCCAGACCACCAACAGGTGTCACGTCACTTAAGCAAGGCCATTTTGACTTTTGCTCTTCAAGACAAAAGGTTAACAGAGTATGTATTATATTTAGTGAGTAAGGGCTTTAAAATCATATATTTATTTCACATGATTTTTCACACTTTGTGAATTCTAGTGGGAACACAAAATTTGCCACAAGTATAACTTTTTCTTAAAATTGAGACAAATCCTACCTTATGCCTAAAAACATAACTCTAAGCTATTGAGAATCAGCTGTTCTTTTAAAAAGATGACCTTCACTTCCATTTTAGTGTCATTTATTAAATAGGGTATATATACCATATAGAGATCTAGATCTACATAGATATGTATATGGGCATATATGTTTATATTTATGTGTACACATGTGCATATATGACATCCACACATATACACTCAGTGGTTCTTAGTGTCATTCCTGACCTATCATTATCAGCATCACTGGGAACTTGTCAGGCATGCAAATTATTGGCCTCCACCCCAGACCTACTGAATCAGAAAATCTGAAACTCTGAATGGGGCCCAGCAATCTATATATTAACAAGCCCACCAGGTGATTCTGATGTTAAAGTTTGAGAAGAACTGTTATATCATTAAGTTTTATCCACAAAACAATATTTTCCATCATTCTCTAGGTTCCTACAGTCTAGTTAGAATACATGTTCTTCTGTGCCATAGCCACACAGATTATCACAAATCAGAAGAACCATAAATAGGAAAGTTCCATTCTAAAGTGAGAAATCAGCAAATCTACTGGAACATAAAACAAGACCTATCATCTCACGGTAATAGTAATCATGATTAGTCATAAATAACACGTAAAATTATAGCCACCCACTAATTTTTAACACTACTAAACATACTACATTTTAATGGACAAAGTACCTTTGGTCCAGAGCCCTTCTTACTAGGTGTTAATTTATTTTACAAAGAAACTGAAAGCACACTATGATACATTCATATTTGCCTTCATTTCTGCAGTGTTTCTTCCTTGTTTCTATAAATGTGACTTGGGGAGCTTTCCAGTGAAGTTTGTTTTTCATGAAAGAAAATCCAGATTATCTGTGTATACCTTCTAAATACATGTGTATGTTAAGGTTGCAGTCTGTAGGTACTGTGACTAATACTGGGATTAGCTGCTTATTACCCTTACAATCAGCTGTGTTTTCAAGTTAATATCTATTGCATTCAAGATGTCTGAAAGGACCTATTCAGCTGATTGGTATTCATTGATAGATAAAGTTCTGTGTTTTCAGAATAAAAGTCTCCATTGTTTAGTAGCCCATCATTTGTTTCTTTGAAAGTTATTCCTCTTATATTCACATGTCATTAAAGATCAAGCAGCACTGACTATTTTAGCAGAATAAAATGCTAATGTTGTGAATTATACGGTGACATTTCCATTGTATTCTAAGTGAATCAATTTATCTTATTTTAACATAGTCTTCATTATGGGCTGCCAATAGTCAAGACTGACAAATATAAACTTCACGAATATGTTTGACTTTCCATGCTTTGTTTCTCACAAGCAGGCCCCCAGACTCAGCGAGTGCTTTCTTTAGCTGATACATTTAATCAAATTGTAGAGCTTTATTTAATGATTAAAATTTATTTTCATAGTGAAAATCAGGATGAATTAATAATTTAATGTTTTAATTGTTCCTTTTCCTACTTTGAATATAAACAGACTTTAACCAATTTCATACATAGATTCATAATTCTTCAGAACCTATATAGTTATATTTATAATGTTCATTTTTCAGTGAATTTAAGAAGCTATTGAATAGCAATGCATACGATTGTGAAGGTCCCCGAGTAGGCTTTCCTTCCATCCACATCACCTAGAGTAAGCCTGCATGTTACCACAGGGTAGCTAGCGCATTCTGCCCAGGAGCCAACTCTGGTATTCTGGTCCTTACTATTCACAGGTATAGTCTTTCTTCTGTGCCCATTGGAGACATCTGTGCCCACAAATGCCTTCAAGATGTATGTCATAGCCAACTTTGCCCCACAAACACACTTTGATATGAATTGGTTCATTCATGTTGCTCACTAAGAAAAAACAAATTCCCCTAAGAGTTTCACGAAGAGTTTAGGACTAAGAAATTATTCGCAAGGTTTTAACATCAGAATGATTTATTGAGGAAGGGAGAAAAATAGAATCCTCAAAAAATCAAAATGGCTGATGGATTTGCGTTCTCCCTAGTGGCCAGATGACACTGAAAAGCAGTTAATATAAATCAGCTGCCTCGTACTAAGAGAAGACAAGTGAGCAGCACCCGGTGGCAGGCCCCTGTCTGAAATAAGACCACAGAGGATGTCCAAGAGTCAATCACATTTTATGAATTCTAAAAAGAGAGAGAGGGATAGCAGGGATACCTGTCCTGCAGCTCCCCTAACAGCTTAGTGCCTGGTGATAAAATAAGAAAGTAGAGTCTTAATTACAGATAAATTAGAAAGCTTTCGGGACTGCAAATCCACAATACAAATCTGTCCTCACCAACATACTGACAATTAAGCTAAGTCTAAGGAAAGCCAATTCGAATAAAATAAGAAAGTAGGACTCACAATCTCAGTATGTAATTGTCAGCGGAACAATCATACTTCATGTCCGATGCATTATCTGTACGTGAATATTTTGTGTGCTTAATATACTTTTAATTGAACTATGAAGCAGTTACAGGCTTGCACACAAATCTGTGGTAATAACACTACGTATATGTTACCAGATTTTCTGGACAAAACTTATCTTTCAGGGCTATTTCTATAGGTTTTGATGCAAGTTACCGTAAGTTTTGGTGTAAAAGAGTACCACCTTAGTAATAATAAGATTAACAGCTTAGAGAACATGAGGATGGTGGGGTGTAGGTGTCTTAAAATATTAAAATGTAAGTGAAAAAAGAATTTTGATCATTTAAGGAAAAAGTCTCTGAATTAAATTTTTATTTGCTATTAAGATACTGATGTCTGATACTGTACAGTATTTCTCACAGTTCAGTTTATTTTTGGTGGACTTTGGTGGTGGACTTTTCAAATATGAATTTTATGTATAACAGTGATTATCCAAATGAAAAAAAAAATATTCACCCTCTATACATGCTTTTGGCATATCACCTCTGAAACCTGGAATGATACTGGGGGCTTAAGTCAGAGTAAAGAAGACAGGAAGATAAAATGTGAAAATACCAATGGTCCCACAATCTTATCATGGTTTTACTCCTTCCCTGAAGTCTGTTCGTAAGCCAGGTGTGTATATCAAGGGGATTAAGATGCCATTCATCATCAGCATTTCCTACCTCAGACGAATAAGTACCTTCAATTCAACTCCATGAATATTAAAAGTTTCCTTCTATATAATTATGTTGAGGGAAATCAAGGATCCCTTAATGCTAATTTTCAGCCACTGGAGTTATAGTATTGGGCCAGGAAGTACAACATTCCTTCTTATTTGACTCTTTTTTACTATTAAGTATAAGGCAAATTTAAAAAGTGCCCGCTAGAAATCATTTAGAACAAAACAGTGTCACATTGATAGATTCTGATACTTGAGGGCCAGTCTGATGACATCTCAATGCTTACTATTCTAAATCTAACCTAGGGCAGTAAACATCTTAAAAGATAGTTAGCATTAGAAAACACCTTAGAAGTGCCTCCATACAATGGGATATCTTCATTTAAAAATCAATAATAAAATACTAGTCTTGTTTGGCTGGAGAAAAATCATACCTGAGGAAAATTGCACTTAAGGGGATAAGTGAAATCAGGATAGCTTTATAGGTTATGTGTCTTCTGTGCCACAGAGCCCAGCATTCTGTTGTTCTTGTCATTGTTCTTAAGAATCACTACATAAATGCTAACATGGTGTTTGTTCTAGTTTTGACATATAATACGTAAAACTATACTTTTCACAGAAAATACAAATACATGTTTTATTAGCCCATCTATAGAAGCTTTATGCCAGAATTTGACATTTCACATTCCTAGGGGATTTCAAAAGGAAAGGGCAGAATTCATACAGACTTTTAGGTGTATGCAAATTTTTACCCGATGGTATATATAATAAACATTATAATTCAGAAATACTGAAAATGCAAATTTCTTATACTGATAGTAGGAGTAATTCTTTCCCTCCACACCTCCCCCCAAAAGCTAATGCTCTTTATAAAATGTATTTTTCGGTTTAAAGGAACTGAAAAACCAAAAATTCCTTCATATTAAAAATGTACATCAGTGCATATCATTTCAACTTTGTTACAAGTCATTCAAATAGTAAAGTCTGTGCAATCAGGCATATTTTGGAGAAAAGCTCATTTGTCATCTGTCACAACATTTTGATCTATTCAGAGCGATTCTAGTTTGAAAAGCAGTATCCAAAGTCTCATTTCATTTTCCTCCCCAGAAATACACCAACAAGTGAATTGACACAGGCAACTAGAATTGGAATCCATTAGTGAATTGTCCAAGGTCATTTCTGAAATGCCAACTGAGGATATGTACATATTGACATCCATGCATACAGTCTGTAAGTTATCTAAGCAGATTCTCTCTTCTTCCTCCAGAAAACGTATAGGGACTTCCGACTGCAGGGTGTGTTAGAAGGCACACTGAACAGTAAGACCTATGATACTCTGCACAGACGGTTAACGGTAGAGGAGGCTACAGCCTCTGTCTCAGAAGGAGGAGGACTTCAGGGCATCACCATGAAAGACAGTGATGAAGAAGAAGGCTGATAACCGCTGGCGCTGTAGGAGGAAGGAGGATGTTGACCTTGTTTATTTTGTACCCTGTCTTTGTAATTACATTGATTGTCTGGACCAAATAAAAATGCTTGTATTCGCTCCATTTTGTAAAGAGTCGACCTGGAAGCAGAGTTGAAGGGGAAAATGCCAAGTTTTTTGAGTTTTTGTTTTTAAGATCAGCCTTTTCTGTGTAGCTTGACCTAAAATGAGCTTTGGCTTTGTGATTGGAACGTGATTTTTTGGTTTTTTAGAAGCTTTGACTTTTTCTTCTGTAATTACATCAAAGTAGTGTCCTCTGTGTGAAATGAGATTTGCATTTCTCATAGTATGACATTGTGAGAAGAAGCCACTTCGGATCACTGTGCCAGCTCTATTGTACCCTTGTTAAAATGCTGTGTATTTAATAGTTTATCGTTTACGTGTCAGGTTTTTTTTTTTCATAGTTAATTTGCCATTGTTGTGATGTGTGTAAAAACTTTAACCTCGGTTCTTAGTACTCTGAATTCATCTGCAGGCTGAAAGGACTGCCAAACCAAATATAGACTAGATCCTCCATCAGCTTGTGTCTTGTTCTATTCTGAACATATCTTTCAAGTTTAAAAAAAAAAAAATCCCAAAGTGTAAGGTAGTAAATGTGCTACCACAACATACCGCATTCTCCTACTTCTAAGTGTACCAGCTTGCAGGCAATAAAAATCTATTTGGTCAAAACAATTTCTGTATTTATTAGACTTCTATAAATTAAATGCAGTAAAAAATGTTTGCAGTATTACAAACATCCCAACGATATGGCTCTGTGTTTTTGTTTCTTTTTTGTTTTGTTTACAATCAAATGAGTAAAAGATATTAACGCTGCTTTGCATCTGATAGGCACACACACTTGTTAAAAGAATAAGTTATTATGACAGCATATTTCCATAGCAAAGGTAATGTTGACTACATACTCATATGTATTATTAACATTAGCAATTAGTGTTAACTAATAATGAGTAATACTAGGAGTGCTAGTGATTTAACTAGCAGTTGACATATTGGTTAACAGTTATTTCTTCCCCCATAGTACTTTCTTGCTATAATTTTCAAAGACAGTAGTATTACACTTTATAATTTCTCTACGAATTTTAATTTTTGTATTTTTTTCCTAAGATGTCCTGGCATATTGTGCTACTACATTCGTTCATAAGTAATTTTTAAATGAGCTAAGTTAATGCAAAATACCTGGAGTTATCGCTGAATTTGTGTAAACTCTAGTTCTGGAGTTTTGGAAGTGAACAACTTCTTAGACCTCCAAATTCATTCTCTTGTGGTGTTATGAATGGTGCCTCATTAGCTGGACTAGTCCACAAAAGTCCATTTGATCTAGTTATTATATGATACTGGTTTGGGTTCAAATCTGGGTCCTAGAGGTAAGACCTCCCGTGATACAAGATAAACATGAAAGGAGATTTCTTCCCCGCTCCTGGATTAGAGACTAACTCTTCCAGTTCAGTGTTGTGGGAAGGCAGTTTGTCCTGAATGCTCTCTTTCCCTCTCTCCGCCCTCACGTCCAATAGCATCCTGTCTTCAGGCCACCAGGTGTCCAGTCTTGCTACCCTAAACTCAGTGGTACCCTCCTCATGCTTGCATGCTTGCTGCTGCACAGCTCAAATGGCTGTGTGCTCAGAAATTACCCACCCTTGTTTTCCCCTAAATGTCTGTGTCGTTGAAACAGTTCATCCCTGAGTATTTGCCCATATTGTCCTAAAGTGTGAATGATGAATGACTGATGAGCTCCCCCCTCCCTTAGCCATATATATAGATACTTGAGGAAATACCTAGCTAATCCAATTCAGATATGCAGGGGAAAGCTCTTGGGGTCAGGACGGTCTCGCTGCTGATCTGAGCTAGTTCACCTGCTTACTGGCCCTCTTTGCTGGTCAGCCTCCTGTAGTTTCTCTCCAGATTTGAATGTTCTCTACTCCTTCCCTTCTGTAAGTAGGAGATTTCTAAAAGCTCTATTCCCCAGTCCAACCTCCAGTGACTTCCACAGGGAGGACAGAGCCAAAGGTAGGTAGTGGAGCTGCTCACAGGTTTATGGTGACTTTGTGGACTAAACTTTGAGGCACAGAAAGGTGTATGAAGAGAAATTTATAAAGTAACTGAAAAAGAATGAAAAGTCATTTTTGGGTTTTTGCCCAGAAATTCTCTTCAACATAACTGCAAATTGCTTGAAATGACTTAATAATTGTTCATTGGTGTGTGTAACTGTTAGGGTGAATGCCCAAGCATCTGTCTATTAAAAGAAGCCAAGTGCTGTTATTTTTGAAATATTATTTCATTAAAAGGGATGTAATTGAAAGCCTAACAAATCTTACAAAATTTTTTAAACGAAAAATCATTTTTAACTAAAAAAAAAAATAGCTCTACCCTCCTAAATGGTTTGGGGGAAGGCCCAAAAACTGCATTCTTTGGGCAGTTTAGGAACTGTTGCAGGAGAAAATAACTAATGCAGTCTAATATCCAGCTGGAATGGGTCCGTTAAATAGCACGTCTAAAAGGAAAGTTTCTCCAAACTCATGGAGAAAAATAACGCCTTTTCCCGGAAAGGGAAAGAACCACGCAGAGCTTAACGTAAACCTCTCCGCTCCAGCTGTGGGTCCTTCTTGTATTCACGGATTTTTCCACTTGAATTCCCCTTAGTTCTGGTTCATTGTCCCTCGCTCTGCAGAAGGGATTTCCTGCTACTTTTGCAGTAAACGCGGGTGCAAAGTGTCTCAGGGCTCCCACCCCCGCCCCCCACGGTCAGAGCCCGGCCTGGCCTGGCGTCGCCCTCCTTCGCCCGCGAAGACTTAGGTGAGAGGGTGTGTGAGCTCCTGGAGCGTGCGCTTGGTGGGAAAGAGGTCACCGGGCCATCGCTGCTCATGGAGCCCCTCCCTCCCTGCGGCGACCGTCTGCCGTCCGGAAGGCGTGTGCCCCCACTCACCCTCCGCCAAACCCGCAGGGACCCGGGGCCGACACTAGGCGCAGGGGCCAAGCGCGCCGGCCGTGCGCGGGATCCCCTCGAGCCGGAGTTCAGAGCCTGCCTTTCCAGCCCCTCCCGCCACGCGGTCGGTAGAAAGACCTGAGCGGGGAGATTCGAGCAAGAGCTCGGTCGCTTGTATGTCTAACTCCCCAAACAGAAAATGGAAATTTCCCGGTCCGGGTCCCTAAAGGGAGGTGATAGATCGATGTTCCCGAGAGACGTTCACGCGCCGCCGCCGGCGGGGCGAGCACTCGCCGGGAGAGCAAGCGGGTCGGCCCCTGCGCGCTCTGCCCCGGCGGCCCGCCCGAACCCCCACCGGCAGCCCTCCACCCGTCCCACCCCGGCCAAAAAATAAAAACAGTAGTGGACTAGTTGTGTGCGGAATATGGAGGCCTGACTTAATGGGAGTTCTGGAAGACAATGCTCATCGTATCTTTACATGGGGTCCCCCGACCGCACCCCCACCCCCTGCCCCGGTGCTATGCCAGGAGCGACGGTGGGCAGCGGGTCTCCTTTTCCTTTCAAGCTCTGCTCGCCGGCGGGGCAGGCACTTTCGGGGAAAGCGGACGGCTCATTTTGGCTTCGCTTTCGCTGCAGATAGAGTGGAGTCCAGGGGGCCTGGGCAGCCGGGAAGAGGTGAAGACTTGCTGGGACCCCACATTCCCCGAAGCGCGCGGCTGGAGGCTGCCCATTCCAAGGGTGAGGCTTTCCCCCAGCGTGGGCTGAAGGGTGAGGTGCAGAGATGCCTTACTCTGTTCTTCTCTGTGACGCTTAAGTAAGATACTTAGAGGAACACAAGCGGATACAGACTGTGAGCACAACGCCCTGAGCCTGGGTTCCAGAAGTCACGAGTGACAGTCGCGCTCTTTGTCCGTGTGCAGTATGTGATCGTTTTAAGGGAATAGGCACTGGAGTGTGAGAGTATACTACTGAGAAAAGAGGAAGTGAGAGAAGAATTCGGTGTGTTTCCCAAATGAAGAAGACCCCTGATTTAAAGAAATGCCCAAGAACCAGGTGTGCAGGACACAGCTTGGGAAATCGTAGTAAGCAGGGCCTTGGAGCCAGAAAAGCCTGGGTTTGCCTCCTAAGGGCTACACCTCTTGCCCGCGTCTGAACTCTCTGTCCTTGGGCAAGTCACTCAACTTCTCTATAAAATGGCCACTTAACCGGGAAGGTGGTTTAAGAATTAGAGGCATGTAATAAGTTGTGGCCAGTACGAACTAGTTCTTCGTGAGGAACGGATTGAAAAGAAATCGTGGCAGGCCTGCGTCTGCCAACGTGCACCACCACTCTGTGCCCATTCCCCCCGGGGTGGCTTCAGGTCCTTCTAGACCACAGTCCGCTCAGCGGATCTTCAGCCCCGCCCCTGGCGTGTCAGTGGACCGGCTAGAATTATCCGGTTCCGGGGTTATATATAAGGCCGGCCAAGTGGGAGGAGAGGAGCAGACGGGGAGGGGCAGACCTACCCCGGTCTACTGCAAGGGCCGGCGTCGCGGAGAGCAGCGCGGAGCAGTGGTTGGGAGGGGAGGCAGCTGGAGTCGTGCCTTTGGGCCACGAGGGTATGATGTGGGTCAGGGGCTCTGAAACCGGACAGGTATGATCCAGAGATGCTAGACCATTAATAGGCAAGGAATTTCAGACCTCGGCCTGTGCCCAATAGGTGTAGTTCAAGAGAATTGAAGGGACAAATTGGTGTTCATTAATGTTGTCCAAAGCGTAAGGAGGCCTAGATGGGCGTCCTGCGTCTCAGACCAGAGATGCGCACACAGTGAGCGCTTGGAAAATGCGCAGCGGAACCGAGAGAGAAGCAGAAGAAAGCAAACCGCTCCAGCGTGCCCCAAGCTGGCCTCAGCCACGGAAGCCGAGCAAACACGGCAGACACTGAGGGCGACAGTCAGCACTGAGCCCTGACCCCGAGTGCTGAACTGACAGCCCTAGTAGGCTGTCAGGAAAACACCAATAATTTGGAGACCTGCCCTGGTCGAGGGCACGCCCCAGGGTTACATCCCAGCGTGTCCGTGACGAGGAAGACGCGTGCCCTGGTGGTGCTGGAGTCAGGCACTCGGTGGCCTTGGGGAGGCAGAGACTCATCGCTTACGAAAGGGGAAGACACCTCGCCCTGCTTTGGGCTGAGACTAGAGCTACTTTTTTAACGGCAGGGATGTTTCCCAACTTCATCATTCCTTTAAGGTAGCCTGCCTTCAGCTTCTGAGTTCCAGATCCAAGGAAGAATCTTACATACACACACACACACACACACACACACACACACACACACACACACACCACTCTGAATACCACAGATGCCTTTATTCTCCCTGTACTTTGAAACTTTAAGAGTGGCTGTATTTATGTGCTTATTTGTGGGTGACTTTTTAAATGTAGCAAATAAACATATTCTCAAATTGTTTAAAATCGTTTTCCATCCCCAGGATTAGTGGTTCTCAAGTCAGAGAGGAAGTGAAGAGTTGATTTTGAATTCAAGAATCATCAGGCAGGTTAGTTACCCTTTTCTGGGCTCTGACACAGACTTGTTTATGGAGCCCCTACACACGATTTGTACCTTTGCAAAAATTAAAAGTGGTGTGTCAAATTATTTCCTTTTCTGCTTTAAATAAACTCTATTGTGTCTTTTAACACTACT
Organism: Ailuropoda melanoleuca; assembly: GCF_002007445.2. Classification (NCBI taxonomy): domain Eukaryota; kingdom Metazoa; phylum Chordata; class Mammalia; order Carnivora; family Ursidae; genus Ailuropoda; species Ailuropoda melanoleuca. Next base: position 184,570,994 of record NC_048218.1, on the reverse strand, counting down.
TCCTTGCTAACACCCAACAAGTAACACCTCTCTTGGGTGTGATGGCAGAAAGAAACATTTAAATGCTGAAAATTGTTGTTTAGGGCATTTCCCTAAAATGCCAAGGAAGCAAAACTAATTGTAATTTTAGAAGAAGATTTTGGTAGGGAGGTAGGAAAAGTTTCATTAAAAAGGGGTTACATAGGAAAAGGTCAGAACCCAACAGGACTGTATTTCAGAAAGTGGAAAGTGAAACATGGAAAGGCTGTGGTAGTGGCAGATTGTGGCAAGAGAGAGCTGTGTTAGATCCTCCCACCCCCAAAGCCTGGTAATAATTTTTAAAAACACACTTCAAAGTTGCTGTATTGGAGAACTTCATTCATTGTCATTCATTCAAACTGCCCAGTTTTTTTTGTTACATTGTGTGATTGCTAGGTGTGTTCTTTCATATAATTAGGATAGTCTATCAGAAAGTTGATTAATTTTAGAAATGCATAACTGCTTCTAAAGAGATGAAATCTGCTTTAATCAAACTGGGATTTTTGAAAAGCTTTTGTGAAAGGTTAATTTGTCATTCTACAGAAGAAAGTGTCCCCTGGGGACCTCAGGACTGAATGTGGGAGAGCAGGCCCTCAAGGATAGGGAAAATGCTCAAAGTTGTGAAAAATAATTTAGCAAATGTGATTCTTTATGTGTATTTTAACATGTCCGTGTATTTAACCAGAAACTGAATCATTGAGCAGAAGGGTTGTTTTTTAAATACAGTTGTCTGAAAAATATTTTGGAAAAGTTTATAGCCTAACTTTTTAACAAGATGATAGATAGCTTTTCATATGTAAAGTAGTTTATTTTAAAATCTCTTTTCAATCTCCATGCCTCCCAAGAATGAAGTGGGCTTTGATTTAGTCCCATTTCACAGAAAAACAATTCAAGGCAAAGGGAACTGCCACCATCTGTTCTGGTTAACAAGGAGTCCACTAGTTGTGTGGCCTTCCCAAATGAAGGGACCCTGGTCTAGGAGGCCAAAACAGGGCAGGAAACTGGCATCATTTACTCCAGCCCTCAAAATGTCTGGACAAATTGGTGGTAAAAGTACTTAGGAAGAACTTTCTTAGAAAGGGGGAAAGTTTGTTCTCCATTTCAATGAATAATTGAAGAATCCAGCTTTAAAAGGATAGTAAGGGACCTGGAGGAGCCAAGGGCATTACTGCCGTTACAGGTCTAATTAAAAGCTCTAGAAATTAATGTAAACGACAAGGGCAACCTACTGAGGGGTTGGACTGCAAGTTATAGAATAGGGCCAGTTTTGCCTAGGGGTTTTGCAAAGAAAAGGGAAGCCGGAAGAACGGTAAGAGGCAGAAGACAGAGGAGGGGGATAGGGTCTTTCGCGTGGTGGATTTCCAGTTACCACCGGCACCCCCGCCCCGCGCCGAAACAGTAGGGGGAGGGCGCCTTGCTCATCCGCGTCTGGACGCGAGACTCGTTGGCCGAGGCCTAGCGCGAGACCAAAGGGCCCCCCCACCACGGCGGCCATCGTGGCTAAAATAAGGGGACGCTAGGGTCCCACAGATCTTGCGGCTGGATTTGCCCTTGCCCCCGTTCCACAGGGAATCATTAAGAAAATGCCTCAAGTAGAGCTCCAGAGTTTGAATTTACTAGGGGTATCTAAGTTCAAACTCAGGAAAAAAAGAAAAAAGAAAAAAATACTAACCCTAGAAAGGCAACGACAGCAATCACGTGTATTGTATAGCTGCCACGTTTCGCTTTTCCATCTTATATTTGAATGGCCAGTTGGAGCCCGGTTGACAGCGGGGTCACTCTGCCAGTAAATGTTGTGGCCTTCAGTTATCTTGAGAAATAATAAATTGGAATATCCTATTAATATTAAAGGGTAATGATTTTGCTTTTCAAGCAAAACGTCGCTGTCTGCCAAATAAAAGGGGAAGAGATCCTTTGGAAAGTAAGGAACCCCAATTATTATCAAGCCTACAGCCTTTTGAACACAGCATATGCTCTTAATTTTTAAAATTCTTTTGCCGTTCTTGAGAAATCTAAATCAGCGTCATTAAAGCCAATTTCTCTTTCTCTCCCTTTTTTCTCCGTCTCTGCCTCTTCTTTCAACAGTGGTGTGAAAGTTCAGTTATTCCCCGTCATGAGTAAAAAGCTTTGGAAATCAGCTAATGTGCCAACACCGGGAACATATCCAGGCCCACGGTGCGAAAATGGAATATGTGCTGTTGAATTATTATTTTTGTTCTTTAGGTTTACATCTACGCCTTTGTATTATGTAAATTTATGAGAAGCTGTGAATCACAGGGTTAGGTAGAGGAGGGGTTTCTCCCCCTCCACAGGCAGCAGGAGCCGACCCCATTCAGTCTTTGAATGACGCACAGCCTTCTTCTTCCGGCTTTTTACCCAGACCCAGCTCCTCTCCCCACCGTCGACCCCGCGGGCCGGCAGGGGCGCGGGGCTGCCACCCAGGCCCCAGGAGCCTCGGCGGGCACGTTCGTGACATCAGCAGGCCGGCCCCACAAGGTCACCGCGGGCCGCGGGGTGCGGCTCCCCTGTTGCCAGCGTCAACACTGACGCGGGGCGCCTAACGCTCCGCGGTGTTTCCAGCACCCTCTTCCTCTCTGGGTCTAACGGGGAACTATGAAGGCAGACCTACCGTTTAGTCAGAGTCAAAGAGTGAACTGAACTTAAGACACGGAAGGGAGGAAAAAAGAAAAATGACTTCCAAATTAATTCAAACTAAGACACCAATGACTTAACAAGGTAAAAGTAAGATTCCTTAAAGACGGATCCAACCTCTCCTTGGCATTTACGTCTCAACTCTTGACATGTGTACAATGCCTGTGGGACCGGGTCCGAGAGAGGCCCGGCGGGGAGGCGGGAGTTTATATCGCAGAAGGACGGCCACCTCCGCCAAGACAAGGGACGGCCAGTGGCTGAGCGTCTCCCTCCCTGTTTCAGGGACCATGGAAGCCAGCTGGAGGTGGCCGCGGGGGTATCGTGCTCGGCGGACAGCCGTCCCATCTCCTCTCTTAGCAAGGAAGGAGGGCTTGGCGGGGAGAGCTCAGGAACCGGAATGAAAGGACAAACTGGAGGGTGGGGCCCAGAGGGGAAATTTGAAGGAAACTCTTCAAAAGAAGAATCTAGTTAGAAAAATTTCTCGATTTCCCTGGGGACCGTCAGCAGATACCCACTAATTCTAAGCACAAGCCGAACGGCTCCGAAGGGAGGATTCGCGGGGGCAGGGATGGGCACAAAAATATATGACAATGGACAATGAAAGGTTTTTGGAGTAGAACTCAGAGGTGCCCCCTTCCCCCAACCCCGTTTAAAATCGGCTTAAGAAAGTGTTTTCCGGGAAACTGAAAATGACAGGCAAAACTTAGAAAAAGATGCTCTAGTTCCTTCTTGGGCGTGCCACGGCGTCAGGCCTGTTTTCTTTTTCTTGACATCTAGATTAAATGACCCTTCAGTTACACTCTGAGTCGTCAAAGCAAGTCTATTAGCGACTGTTCCGTTCAAAAACTTTTCAAACGGGAGTCCTCCGCCATCTGTTACTTGGTCTTTAAACCCGATCCGGCACCCCCTCCCGAAACTCTTTAGTGCCTGCCCCTTCTCCCAGCCTTGGGGGTGGGGGTGGGGAGGGGAGGGACGGAGCGGCCGCTGAATCCGCGGGGGTGCGGCGGGGAGAGGGAGGAGCGCCATCGCGCCCCAAAGGACCGCGGGGGGCGAAGGTGCGGAGGCCGGAGGTCAGAGGGACGCGAGTGGCGACGGCGCGGCGCAGGCAGTCGGGGCACCGGGAGGCCCCGCGCGGGCGCGAGACCCGGGAGGGACGCGCCCCGGCGCGGGGGGCGGCTGGGGAAGTCTGGCTGGCGGCGGGCTGCGGGAGTAGCGCCCCAGCTCCCAGTCCCCTCTAAGCCGCTCGAGTCACTATGCCCAGCCCCTCCGAGGCAGTGCCCCAGAGCCCGGTCGCCCTCGGCCTCGCCAACGTCATTTTAACTGTTCGGGACTCCTGAGCAAGGACCAATAAGTGGAGAGTCCAGCCGGGGAGAGTTGTCAGCTTTTCTGTTTCACTTCGGGCTTCCATTAAATGGCTCTGCTCCGGGAAACGAATCGTGAGTGAGGCGAGGCACCTCCGCACCGGCGCCCGCAGCGGGGACGCGGTTCCCTTCCGAGGCAGGGCCGGGGGACGCCGAGGTCGCCGCAGTTATGGAGGCCCCCGTGTCCGAGGGCAGCTGGTCAGCGCGGGGCGCTCCCGGCCTGGGGCCGCCGACCGCCGGGGGCCGGGAGGTAACGACGCTGTTAAACGGTTCTCAGAGATTTCTAGTTCAAGGATTTTGCTTTACTTCTTTTGCTCCTCCATTTCTCTAAAGCTCACTCTCTGCTCTGTATTATTTGAATTTCTATTATAGACATTTATTTCGTGGGAAGTAAGGAAGAAAGTTTGAAAATAACATCAAAACTGCTCTAAACCTCTTGGGTGGTATCAAGGAAAGAATCGCGTTGTGTTGAATGTAGTTTTTATTTTGACCACAAAAATTATCTGGGGACTGCCGCAAAAACGCTAATCAGCCAATTGCATAACCAGCTATCAGTATAGAACAAAAGAGCATATTTGGGGCGTCCTCTTCTAATTGTTCACTTCTCAGGTTTCAACAACACCGTTGTAAATTGCAAGCAAAACTTGTCTGGCTTTTGTAGCTTGACTTCTAGGCAGCTTCTCGATAAGTTGGAGAAATTGGTTTGCTTGTTTATAAACTTCTTTTTCCATCAAGTCCAGCCCTGAGTGGAGTCTGTAGGGAACACACCTCACAGGCCTGTGGGAATGGGTGAGAAAAATCCCAGCATTAGTGCAGGGGCAGAAACAAACCCAGGGCAGGTGATCCCTGTCTGTAATGTTTGCCGGCTCATTAACAGCTCTCACCTTTGGGGCTCTTCATTTACTTTTACAAACTGATTTCATATGTAAATACTGTCCTGTGGACCATAATTTCACTAGGTTGCAAAGCCCTACAAAAAAGAAATAGTAGTAACAACAAAGGTCTAAAGATAAACAACGAACCACTTGCCCACCTCCCCTCCCCCAAAAGAAAGGAGGGTTCTGTGAGTTAACTGACCCTTCCCTTACAACTGCCCTTCACCAGCTCTAGGAAATTAGCAAAAAATCTTTATCTGCCCACTGGGAAACCTGCTTCTTCCTCTCCCACTCCCCCTGCTTGTGTTCCCTCTCTTGCTAGCTATCTCTCTCTGTCAAATAAATAAATAAAATCTTTAAAAAAAAAAAAGAAAAAAAAATCTTTACCTGCTTCCAAACTGAAAGAACACTAGTAGCCTTAAATCTGAACTTGTCACCCAAATGTTTGTTGATGTGCTATTTAGTTCTCACTGTGTATTCATGAACTAATCTGAGGTACTCAAGAAGACTCTTTCCTTGAACCTTTCAGACCCTCCTGTTTGGGGCCTACTCCAACACCTCGCCTCCATCACACATCACAAGGAAATAGCAAAAGACCAGTCAGAGATAAAGACTGAGCAAAACTGTAGAAGAATTTAGGAATGTTTTTGTTCCTCTAGAAGGAAGGCAGGTTGCTATTTATTAAAAGGAAGAAGTGTAGATGGGTCTGTGTGCCTGGGGAGGGGAGGTGGTCAAAATAATAATCTTGTCTCCCCTATTTAGCTCACAGTAGTTAATAAGAAGCAAAGGCAAAGCAGACTGCTATTTTTAATGAAGAGGCAGGGGTCATGGACGTTGGAAAGGCCTGAAAATCCTAAAAACATGACCAGAGATGAATTAATGCACTTGGCAGAAGGTTAGATAAGTTATAATATTTCACAATCCATTTTTTTCATTTTTTAAAAATTCACATATTCTGTGACTTATTAAGGAAGAAGAGATGAAAGATTGTGGGTTATTTGGTAATTGAAGGCTCCATTATATTGCCTTTTATTTCAGATTTCAATAATCTTGACCAAAAACTGCATTTGCTTGTAATAGGGTTGAAAATAAAACACCTATGGAAATCATGCAAGTTCTTGAGTAATCAAGAACACAGTTTAGGAAGCATTGAAATAAAAATTAGGTTTCATAGGCAAAAAATGAGAACTTTAAATTCTTTTAGAGGAGTAGAACTTTTTCTTATTTTCTCAAAAGGTCTTAACTCAGGGTTTATCTGGCATCTTCATATCAAGGACTGCTCTGCTCTCCTCAGTACATCTCACGCAGGATAAACCACACACTTAATACTCACTTTCCACAAGGATTTAAAGTGGAGCAAATAAATACTGCTTTTCTGTGGTTGGGAAGGGGAGGAACACTTAAATCACCAGCTCTGACCAAAAAAGAGGGGATTAGAAGATTCTCCAAGAAAATCCAAAGAAACAATAACTGAGCTTCTATTTTGCCATTAACAAAATGAACAAGGCTCTCTTGCATTCTTTTAATAAACAATGTTAAAGTGTTGAACAGTTTTAGAAGCTTCTAAATTTGCCAAATATGCTCTGCTTTTCTTGGTGTTTTTTTGTTCTGTTATCTTTCTAATGTGTTTGGGGGAAAAAAACCAAACTACTGGACAGATTTGACAATAAAATGGAAGCCCTTCCTAAATACATTTTGAATTTTGTTTAAGGTAATCCTTACTTAATGGAGATTTTTTTTAAAATTAACAGTTTTAGGTTTTGAATAGAAAATACTCATTAACAAATGTTGGAATATCAAGACCTTGATTTATAAAAGCACCTCTTCAATCTTCAGGATTAGCAAGCTCAGGTCTGATGTTTTAAAGGAAGGACATAATTGCTACTTTGAGATATTTGTGTTACTCAAATGACACCGTACTTTCAAACACTTGTCAAAAAGGCAAATCCCGAAAAGACCAGTGAAAAGCAAACAGCTGAAATATTAACTATACAAAACACGTATACCCCTTAGCCAATAATTTTCCTTTTAAGTTCAGTGTCCACCGAAGGAGAAATTACTGAGGTCAAAGCAAGGCTCTTTTGCCGTTAAGGAGGAGGGAGTGGGGGAGGGGGGAAAGGGGAGAGGGAGGGACACGCGACGAACGTAAAACAAACTGGTGGCATTCAGTCAAGAAGGCAGGTAACGCTCCGGAAGCGGGTGAGTTGTACAAGTCAGCTGAGCGCTCCAAAGCTGTCCAGAGCCAGGCCATTTCGTGCTGCTTTGCTTTTTCCTTTAAACCCGGCCTTGTGTTGGAGCACTGCAGCATGGGGCGGGGGATTGATGTTGGAAAGTGGCAGGTAGGAAAGGAAATCTGACCTGCCCCAAAAGGCAGCAATTAAAGTCTTAACCACGACACATCTGTCGTGGGACGCCCCCCCCCAACCCCGCCTTTCCCCTAGCAAAGCCGTCCCGCGCTCTTTGTCTGAGCAGGGAAGAAGAGGAAACAGGTTCTGAGGCCCCAACAGCAAAAGGAAGGAAAATTTGCAGCGTGGGCGCACCCTGGGTGACCGATCCCCGGGCAAGGACCGCTCCGAAGTAGTGTGGCCCCTCTTCCTGGACGAGGCTTTAGTGCCCTACGCTCGCCTCACTCGGCCCTTCTGTACCACCGCATCTGTCGTCCTAGCCCGAAGCCACCCCAAGACCTGAAACGAGACACTTCCCTGGCCTACTTGTTAAGGCCGGTCGCATCCAGACCTTTCTCCCTATTTAGCCCTTTGGCGGCCTTCAACTTAATAGGACTCATGTCTCCTCTCCACCTCCTTAGCAGCTGAGTTTCTCCACCACCCTTCCAGCCTCCCTGCTTTGTCGCGGGGCATCAAGGCGCCTTCCCAGCCCAGGCTCTCGGCGGTTTCCACCCCTCTGGGCTCTCCGGGCGGGGGCGGGGCAGACCCTCAGGAAAAACCCGTGAGTGGCCTGGGCTGAGCAATGGGGTAGGGAGGAGGGATTATTTCGAGGTTAATTTCCTCCGTTTGGGGTCCAACTTCCCATTTTGGGTGGCATTCCTCAGGAGCTCAACAATCCCAGGGTTTCTAGTCTGCTTGCACCCAGCCTCCCACTGCCGACCCTTTCCAGAGCTCGTGCAAGAAGACACCCACACCCACCCGATGTCTGGCACCCGTCACCACCCGTTCTGTACGCACTCACTGAGGGTAACTCACCAGGTAGATGGCACCCTGGGCTGCTGCGGGCGACCACTCACCGCGCATGCAGGCCGCCGGGTTCTGAGCTGGCACCTCTGCGCTCTTCCTCCACTTCCTGGCTCGAGCTCCCGGCCGCGGTTTCCCCGCTGCGCAGCTGCTAGTCCCGTGGCTAAGCTTTGCACATTCGCAGGCTTGCAAAGAGGAGCAACCAGGAGCATGAGCGCCGCTGCTCTCGGCACGCTCCCGGCTGCGCCCGCCAAGGCAGTAAGACCCCGCGCAGCCGGAGGAGCAGCCCACCGAGTCTTCTCGGAACACCCCTTACGCTCTACTACTCCTCCCGGAGAGTTTTGACCGGGGCTCCAGACCCCGGGGCTCCTGCACAAGGGGTCATTGCAGGGGCTAGGTCTCCGCGCGCGCGCGCCCGCAGGTCCCGGTGCTCGCCGCCTCGCGGTGCACACAACCGTGGCTGCCTACTGCGCTGCGGTGAGGAGTGCGGACTCCTGCAGTAGGGACGTGGGGGCTTGGGGGTGGACTCACTAAGTTGTTTCCCTTCTCAGATCAACTTTCAGTATTTAAAATGCTCCTGCAGAGCTCTGAGAGCAGGTACTTAAATACTTTTTCGGGCTCTCAGGGGGGTATAAAAGCGCGCGCGTGTGTTTTTGTTTGTATCAGGGGTGGGGTCCGACCGTAGCCGAGGCTTCTTTTGGTGTGACACCCGCTTATTCCTTGCAACTCCTTCTCAACTTTGAGGATGGAGTGCGTCTTTCCCGAGCTTATGTCACGACATCGCATTTACAAAACCACAAACGCACAACAAGCCTCCCAAGGCCTTTAATACTCAGGGACTTTTTGTGAGGCCAGTTACCTGCTGGCGTCTTCCAAGTGGTCCAGACTCGGTTCGGGCCGCAGAAACTCTGGGATGCCGGGAGTCCTGAGCCCCACGCCCTAGAGGAGCCCTAGAAAGAGGGCTGCGGAGGACGCGGCGCGGCTTTGACCCAGGCCCAGTGTCTGCCCGGCAGAACCGTGCAGGGAAAGCTAGGATTTCGCTGCGGTCGGCTTCCTTGCCGTGGCTTTCCTGAGCCTGGCGTTTCATAAATATAGCCTGGCGTTTGCCCCTGAATTAGACTCTGTTTCCTTATTTAGCCCTTGCACAATGATTTTAGATGATGTCACTTAGAGCTAAACGAGAAAATTGATCTCAGATTTGCTTGGCCTTTAAAGCCTGGTTAAGCAGATTGAGAATTAAAAAGACAGAGGAAAAAGCAAAGGGGCGGGGGAGGATGGCGAGGTGTGCGCCCGAAAGACTGGGAGCAGAGGGGAGGGCGTGCCGCGCGGCGAAGAGCTCGCCCGCCTCTTCTGGGCGGGGGAACTTCACTCACCAATGAAAAGTAGTCACTGACTGCAGAGAGAGGAAAAAAAAAAAGTTTTCCTGTTGACTGTTGGAAGCGAATTGAGCAATTATCTAGTTTACCTTCTCCTCTTGGAAGTTAACGATTGGCGAGATCTTGGCTGCGTTATTGACACAACACTTTCTATTGATAGAAATAAGTAGTGATTGTCCTCGAGTCATTGGTGCGCCAAGAACTCTGCGATGGGCTGGCAGGAGTCCATTGGGCTGGGCAGGCAGGTTCGGCTGGTGATGCTGGGGAGGAGGAGGAGGAGGCTGCTGGTGGTGATGGTGCCCGTCCTCCTCTCCGCAGGTCTGTGACAAGCAGGGAACAAGGCAACGACGGCGCAGCCTGGCCCCGGCTGACGGACGCTGGTGACTCAGTCATGGACAGTACCTGCCACAACGCGACTGCCAAAATGTTAGCTGCTGCTCCGGCCCGGGGCAACATGATGAGCACCTCCAAACCCTTGGCTTTCTCCATCGAACGAATCATGGCGCGCACCCCCGAGCCCAAGGCCCTGCCCGTCCCCCACTTTCTGCAGGGAGCCGTGCCCAAGGGGGACCCCAAGCACTCTCTGCATCTTAACTCGTCGATCCCCTGCATGATCCCCTTCGTGCCTGTGGCGTACGACACGAGCTCCAAGGCAGGAATGACTGGCTCGGAGCCGCGGAAGGCGAGTCTGGAGGCTCCGGCGGCACCGGCGGCGGCGCCCGCGGCGCCCGCGTTCAGCTGCAGCGACCTGCTCAACTGCGCGCTGAGTCTCAAGAGCGACCTGGCCCGCGACGCGCTGCCGCTGCAGCAGTACAAGCTGGTAAGGCCGCGTGTGGTCAACCATTCTTCCTTCCACGCCATGGGAGCCCTGTGCTACCTGAATCGAGGTGACGGCCCATGCCACCCGGCGGCGGGCGTTAACATCCACCCCGTGGCCTCCTACTTCCTCAGTTCCCCTCTGCACCCTCAGCCAAAAACGTATTTAGCTGAAAGGAATAAACTGGTGGTCCCGGCGGTGGAGAAGTACCCCTCGGGAGTAGCTTTCAAAGACTTGTCCCAGGCTCAACTGCAGCATTATATGAAAGAAAGCGCCCAGCTTCTGTCGGAAAAAATCGCGTTCAAAACCTCTGACTTCAGCCGAGGCTCTCCTAACACCAAGCCCAAAGTTTTCACTTGCGAAGTGTGTGGAAAGGCAAGTACTATGTAGAAGGGAGGTCTCCCTTCCTCCCTCCCTCCCTCCCTTCCTTCCTTCCTCTTTCCCTCCCTCCCTCCCTCTTTCCTTCCCTCCTTACAAATTTCATTTTATTTTATTATGTGTGTACATTTGCTATAAGGTTATTTCCTTACCCCACCCCTCCTCGCACCGGGTTTGGTTTCAAAGTGCTTGTTGGGCTAACCTGTTGTCCGTGTGTTTAAATTTAAGGTCTTTAATGCACACTATAACTTAACCCGTCACATGCCAGTGCACACAGGAGCCAGACCCTTCGTTTGCAAAGTGTGTGGAAAGGGCTTCCGGCAAGCCAGCACCCTATGCAGGCACAAGATCATTCACACCCAGGTGTGTGTTCATCTGTGTTAATTTCACCTGGTTTACTTCCAAACGGTTTGTAGAAAAGTAGCTGCTAAACTCTTACTCTTTAGCATAAGGTTTGAAATGTGCTAGCTGGACAGGGGGAAATGCCGTGTTTTTGCTTTTGTTCTGCTTAAAAGCATGAGAGCATTACTGTGTTTTTGAGTTTGCAGGACTCCCCTTAATAACAAAATACCCTAACTTCCTACTTTTCTTCCCTTTCTCTTAGGAAAAACCTCACAAATGTAACCAGTGTGGCAAAGCATTTAATAGAAGTTCCACTTTAAACACACATACCCGAATACACGCAGGCTACAAACCGTTTGTGTGTGAATTCTGTGGCAAAGGATTTCATCAAAAAGGTATAGAATCCAGGAGGCGTTGCCTTTCACAGTAGTCTTACCGAAAGTTCTAATATTTTCCAGATATTTTAGAAAAATGATTTTTTAAAGTGCAGCTAGTTACTGGCGCATATGCTGACATTCCAATCTCCTACCGGTGTGTCTGATTAGTATTAGAGAAAGGCATGGTTTATATACTGAGGGGATATTTCCTAACAGCTTGTTCTCATTTTATAAAATTGGATTAATAAACTTGTTTTAAAATGTGGAGGGAAGGGCCTCATTGTTGATATTTACAAGTAAGCTTGGGGAGAGAAGTGCAGGTGCCCAGCACAGCCCTGCACCTGCTGTCCGAGCTGTGGCAGCTCTTCCTCTTGCTTTCCAATCGTCCACTCCTCTCTTTTCAAGCTTTTCAGATCCACATCCCTGTCATTTGTCTGTTTCAGGGAATTACAAAAACCACAAGTTGACCCACAGCGGGGAGAAGCAGTTCAAGTGCAATATCTGCAACAAGGCTTTCCACCAGGTTTACAACCTCACCTTCCACATGCACACTCACAACGACAAGAAGCCCTTCACCTGCCCCACGTGTGGCAAGGGCTTCTGCAGGAACTTTGACCTCAAGAAGCACGTCCGCAAGCTGCACGACAGCAGCCTGGGGCTGTCCCGCACGTCTGCTGGGGAGCCCGGCACGGACCCGTCGCCCCCTCTCCAGCAGATGCCGCCTGCGACCTTGCCGCCGCTGCCGCCGCCGCTGCCACCCCCTGGGCCCCTGCAGCCAGGGCTCCACCCGGCCCATCAGTGATCAAGGCCAAAGTCCTTTCCCACCTCCTGTCGGGTCCCCACTACTGAGGCAACGGGGGAATAGAGCCGGGTCCTGCAGATCCAAGCTTGTCTGCAGACCCGAGGGCACGTTGGGCCCCATACGTTAGAGCCGATCAGAAACCTCTGCATTTCCCGGCCTTTCGCCTCTTGCATGCACCTGCTAAATGGTTTTGTGTATTATATCCTATATAGGCACTAACAATTATGAGAAAAATTGGGCTTTTGTTTCTGATTTTTTTTTTTTAATTTGGAAAGACTTCATCTCGGGTGGAGAGATGGTGTTTGTTTTTTGAAAAAACAAAATTCTGTATTTATTGAGATCTGTATTATCCTACCCGGGAATGCTGCACCATTTTAATTTTATTATTGTATATATTTCCATTGTGTTATTCTGCTGTCTGAAGATGCCTGCCGATTGTTTATTATCATTTCCTCTTTCCCTGAGGTAACGAGACACTGGGTGTATGTTATATATACACGCATAGATGTGTGTGCCTGTAAAGGCACGTTCCACATTTGTGAGCACATACACACACATACACATTAGAAAAAGGTGGTTCATTATGGATGAATTTGAATTTTGGTTTTGATTCTTGCACGTGAAAATTGATTCATTGACTGTTGGAAATAAACACTTGGAACATGCTTATTTAATCAACAAACTTCAGGGTTCTGTTCATATTATTCAGCTAGAGATCACTATTCTGACTCCCTCATCCTTCCATATTTAAAAGTCCAACCCTGGGTTAATATCACCTAAAGTTTGATCTGAAAAATTCACCAAAAACAAATAATAGTCTCGATAAACAGTTTTAACTTTGGTAAAGTAATGAAATTTGACAAAGATCAGAGACAGAAGATGTGGAGTTTTCCAACAGAAACATGTCTTTGTCCTGGGCCATCTGATATGTTTGTAGTGCTCAGTTAAATGGAAACAACAGATCTGTGTGTAATATACATACCAAACATGCTAGAGGACAATACCACTCAGAAGGGTATCTATTGTTTGCATCCTGAAGGCACATACTAACTTGTACACAGCTGGCAAAAAGAGCCTCCGTGTTTTTATGTGTGTATATATGTTTATAGACGAATATACTTCCATTCAAGGAGGAAACATGGATGAAAACCAAAGTGTGGCGGGTGCCAGGTCCTTGAAATGCTTCAAGTGTTAATCAGCAGCTCCGCTGTGAGCTCGGGCTCTGGTGTTTTCTAACTGCAAGTCTCCCCTGTTTTCTTGCCAAAACAGTGAAACAACTGCTAAAGACTTTAATTAAGAGGGGTAATTAGTTCAGATTTATCAAAGCCGGGTTGTTATACTATTAGCTGCTCAGTAGAAGCTGCCAGACAAACTCGCAGCGCAGCCATCCCACCGCAGCGGGACCGCATCCGGGGAGAGGGGCTGGGGAAAGCGGGCCGCAGGGGTCCCCGCCTTGCCACCGCGGTTCCCGCACCCCTGCCAGCCCGCTGGGTGCGTCTCGGCCCCTCCCTCCGCCTGGCTGCCGCGGACAATCCACCGCAGTTCCACACCGCGGGCGCAGGCTCCAGAGAGCCTAAGACTTCCTCCCTGCGCGTGGGGCAGGGCAGCGTCGCCAACTCTTGGAGCGCCCCGACGGATGCAGGAGAGAGGCGCGGGGTGCGAGTCTAAAAATTGCTGTCCCGCCTCCCTTTCGCCAGTCTTGCCGCGCCCAAGGAAATGTGGCGCCATCAGCCAAAGGCGGGACGAAGGACGAAGATGGGCAGGGGGCACCGCAGGGGCACGGCGGCAATTTCCTTAGCAACCAGAATCCGCATTTCAAGGCAAGGAAAGATGGACGCGGGCGCCGTGAGCTCACGACCCGAGGGTCTCCTCAGCTGCCCAAAGGGCGGGGAGGCGACAGGGAGAGGACAGAGGGCGAGGGGGGTGAGCGGGCCCCGCTAGATATCCACGCCAAGCCCAATCGGGGCCCCTTTCCGGTTGGGGAAGCCCACGACGCAGAGCGCGGAGTTGTACCGGGGAATAGGAATTACTGATTCCACTCGCAGACGTGGGGTCCAACCCGCCCCCGCTCTTACCCCAGGACTCACGCCCCTCGCGATCCCATCGCCCTTGCGCACTGGGGCTTCTAAGGCCAGGCCCAGCGATCAATTAGATCGAATCCCCACGTTTCTCTTTTCCTGACATCCCCGCACCCCATTTTATCGTTTGCTGCTACCAGAACCATGTTAGGTTTGACTCAGAAAGAGATAGGGAGTTTTGGAATTCCATAGTTGGGTGGATTCTGAATCGACGCGGCTGGCAGAAGTGCGGGCTCTCCCAGGGTATCACCGCCGATTGGAAACTCCCGTCCTAGGCGCTGGCTACATTCCCTCGGAGATGCCCACGCCACAGAGGGAGTTTCTGGAAATGTCGTAGTTTATGGGTAACCGCCTTTTGGAGGTAGCTTTAGGCGGATCTTGAAAGCATTTGTTCCCCTTGAGTAAACATAATGAAGTCAGAGGTCATTTTAAAGGGCAGAAAATGGCCTTTGCTTGGTGAACTTATCCTCAATAAGTATTTGAACTTATTCTCAAAACCCCAGGATGTAATTCTTGCAGACTTTCAAGGTGACACGATTTTACCGGTGAAAAGCAAGTTGAACATTGTTGAGGAAAATTACTAAACCATAAAATACTTACAGTGAGGAAGTACTTATATGTGGTATTCCCACCTTCCAACCCATGCTAGTGTGCTTTGACTTAATATTGAAAAAAAAGAAAAAGAGAAAGAAGTCTTCTATGGAAGAACAGAATTGGTTTGGGTGTGTGTGGGGGAGATGGAAAGAATGAGAGAGAGAGAGAGAGAGAGAGAGAGAGATTGTGTGTGTGTTGGGGGGGCCATGGTGGGGGGGAGCCTAATGACTGTATAGGTCTAATTTGGGATGGCACAATAGTTCCAGAGAAGGCAGGCAAAAGGAAACGGTTGTCTGTCTGCTTACAGGTTTGAGTAGCTTGAAGTGGTGGTGATTAAGTAGGAGAAGCCCGAAGGAAATTCTCTAAAATAAGCACTCAAGAAAACTACTTGTCAGGAAGCGAATTATCGATGAACTTGGGTTTATGACAAAGCTGTTAGCTTACTAAACATCAAGGAGAAACCCCTTAAAGACAGTATGAGTTTAAAGATTAAGTGGGGGCTGGGCAGATAAAAATTGATGAAGAGGGATACTTAGCTAATAGTCAATGGAAGACCTTACAATTCTGCCCCCTCCAATAAATATTAAAAGGTGATTTTTTCCCCTTAACTGTCCAACCTGTATGTGTGTGTCTGTATGTGCTTACATAAATGTTTATGTTCATTCACGAAACAGGTACCATAAAAGTATGAATAGCAAATTGGCTCATCCCAGTCCACCTTCTTTTTACCAGCAAACTTAATCATGTTTAATAAGGAAGAGTGGCCAACATTCAGATTATCTTCAGAGGAAAATGGTTTATCTTCAGTTCTCTGTTGAAATTAACTTTTGGTACAGACGAAGGTGGACCATAGGTTTTCAAGGACCAATTTTAGGAAGTTACTCACCTGAAACTTTACGTTTTGGTCAGTTTTGGAAATCAGAATATAGTACAGAACTAATAATGTAAGTACTTAATTCCTACCAAGTTTAACACAATGCAAACAAATCCTGATTTCCAAATATCTCTTCCCAAAGGATATAATTTGTTCAGACTCTCAAAACTTTAGTTTGAGAACAAGTCATTTTGCAAGATTAGATCTAAGGTGTCAATATGGTCAGTAGTAAACGAAAGCATTACTTAGGGTCCTCATCAAAGGAGTTACGTGTTAGTGAAGTTTGAAGGTTTGTGACTTTTTTATGGAACCTTGCTCCTTTATGAATGTGGAAGAAATGAATCCAAAAGGTGTAATGGAGTCATGATTCCCAGAATCTCTGCACCCTGTTTGATAGATGCCTCTTTTCTTAGTGGTAGTTAGCAATGTCAGAAGTCATGACTTTGTTAGAATTGGTGACAACTCAAACCACTGACTATGTTATAGCTGTAATGGGTATGTTTTGTCTTTGTAAAGTATTCATCCCCAAACAGACAATACAAAATGTAAATTACCTCAGATTCAAAATTGAGGAAGAAACAAAAATGTTTTCTTCGTCACTTTGTAAACCTTTGTAGATTTTTGTTACAAGTTTATGGTTTTAAGGAATCATGACTTACTTTGTTACCAAACAGTGTATACTTAAAAGCATGAAAATTAAAGACAATCCTAAATTTCAATGGGTAAGAATATGAAGTTGTTGCCTTTTTGCTATGTTTTTTTGCCAAACCACAGATTACTTTCACACAAGAAATTATATACTTCCATTAGGTTAATTAAAACCCAAAAAATAAACCATATTTGTAAGTAGAAGTTACCTTATTATGATTTTCATTGTTTTTAGAAATCAGTGCATGTGTTCATTCCAGCTCCAAGGCATACTAACTAAAAACAAATGTTGTAAAGATGTATTAATCAACACACTGGTCATTTGTGTACTCTTAGTGCTGAAGCAATTGCCAGTTCAAGCCACAGTAGGTTATCTTACTCCAGGCAATAGACAAGAGGAGGAAGCCTGGTGTTTAAATGATCTTGACAGGAAAACCTGCCTCTGTTATTATATCTTTCTGCTCGTATTGTGACATGCTGCTCATAATGAACTTTAAGCAAAAGTCAGAATCCATCATGCACTTGAATGGGCACAAAGTTATTACAAACACCCATGTACATTGTCTATTCAAGTTTGAGGTGACATTGGTATCAAATGAAATCACATTGGTCTTATGGAGATCAAGTTACTAAATAAAGATGAAATAAAATTCTGTCAATACAAGTCTCCAGGGCTAATATTTTGCTGTCAAACAAACAAATGTTGCTCATGGGCACAAACATGGGAGTGGGGAGAAAAAACATCGCATATCAGTTCCTAAGTGGAGCTAGAAATCTATCACAAAAGGAAGAACAGATCTTTAGTTTGATTTAACTCTGTCCTTGATAACAATAATATAGACATTTAGTGTGTAACCAACCTAAAAGTTCAGCCCTCTCTGATGCAGATCCCTCAAATCACAGTAACCAATTTGGTGATGTCTTTTGATAACCCACCACAGAGATGTAATTTTTCAGTTATATGTGAACCAAATCTGGAGTAGGTGAGACATTCCACAAATGTAATTTTTTTACACAAATCTCTGAATAAGATTTGTATCTTTAAAATTTCAGCAAAAACCAGAGTTTGGAACAAACCTCTACAGGACACGGAACCCAATTTCTTTGAATGTATAATAGGAAGGGGGAAAGGAAGAGGAAGAAGGGAAAGGGGAGGAAGAACAGCCGGGCAAAAGGAGGAGGAGGGGACCAGGACAGGGAGAACAAGAAAACCTATCTTTTAAAAGAGATTTTAAAAACAGAATAACTGGTGTGCCTGGGTGGCTCAGTCTGTGAAGCATTCAATTCTGGATTTCAGCTCAGGTCATGATCTCTGGATAGTGAGATCAGCCCCGCATAGGGCTCCCCTCTGGGCGTGGAGCCTGCTTAAGATTCTCTCTAGTCTCCCCCTGCCTCCTCCCCAATCTCTCTCTAAAAAAAATTTAAAATAAAATAAAAACAGAATAACCAATTGCTATGTTTGACTTTCATTTGAATCCCAAATCAATCAAATGAACTGTAAAAATGAAAGTCACTTATGACACCTGAGACTACTGAAAATTTGAACACTGACTGGGTGTTTAATGAAACTAGGGAATTATGTTGACTTTTTAAGATGTGAAAAAAGTATTTTGGTTTTATTTAAAAAATAGCGTTTTTAGAGCTATGTATTCAACTATTTCAGGGTGAAATGATAATATGTCTGGGATTTGCTTAAAAATAACATAGGAGAAGGGAGATGAATTTAGGTACAGGTCAATAAGATTGGCCATCAATTGAAGGAGGAGGGGCAGAGGGAAAGAATCTCAAGCAGACTCCTGGCTGAGGACTTGAGCCGAAATCAAGCGTCAGGTACTTAATCAACTGAGCCACGCAGGTGCCCCAGTATGCAGGAGTTTACTGAAAGGTGATACATAAAAGGGAACCTATCTCAGCATTGCACAGTCACTCTGAGTCCCAAGAAAAACCAGAACTAAAACTCAGTATTCATTTATCATTTCATTGATTCATTCAAAGTGCAAGGGGTACCAGCTTAGCTATGCAATAGGATAAGACTTATATTGTTTTATCTTCCTGGAATTTATATTCTAGCAGAGGAAACAGAAGTCGACAGTGATTTTAAGTTGTTTTTAAGTGTGAACAGAGTGCTATGTGTTCAGATAACAAGAGTAATCTTTGGAGTCACCTGAAATCTAGTGTTCTATTTCTTTCTATTCACTTAGAGCTGTGGTTTCAATTATGGGCAATTTTCTCCCAGAGGGCATTTGGCAATGTCTGAGGACATTGCAGTTTCTGCAACTGTGAAGGGAGTACAACTGACATCTGCTGAGTAGAAGCCACAGATGCCACTACACATCCTAAAAATGCCTGAGACATTTCCCTACAACAAAAAATTCTCTGGTCCAAGATGTCGATAGTGCCAAGATTGAGAAACTGACTTCAGAGGCTCTAATTCCTCAGATTAGTCTCTGATGGGGTCAATTCAGTCTCTTCGTTTGACCTATTTGTTTGGGTACTGATTCATGGTCCACGACGTTGTGGCCCAGAGCATCAATTTTTTCTCCTGCAGTGTCCAATACACTATTAAGCCCATTCAGTGAAATTTGAAACATAATGTTTCAGTTCTAGAATATCCATTTATTCTTCTTTTATAGTATCCTTTTCTTTTCTACTGAGATTCCCCATCTATTTGATCATTATGCCTAATATTTTCCTTCGAATTATTGAAGACTTTTATAACAGTTGTTTCAGAGCCCTTTCCTGCTAATGCCAACATTTCTGTCACCTTGGGGTACGTTTCTATAGCCTATTCTACAAATCACATGTCACATTTTTTTTGCTTCTTTCTATATGTCTTAATTTTTTATTGTATGCTGGATGTGTAATACAAGTAACTATATTATTAATTTTTATATCCCTTAAATAGTGATGAGTATTTTTTAAAACAGGCAGTGAATTTGCTAGGGAATCAGCATGATCCTGTTGGAACTTGAGTTTAGGTTGTGTTAACACAGTCTGCAGTAGTCATAGTTAAGATGTAGTTTTCCTGAGGTCTCAGCTAAATGCTTTGGTATTCAGCAAGTCTCTCCACTCTTGCCGGTCAGAATTCCAACAATTCTCAGCATTGGCAAACTCTAAAATCTCTGTTTAGCTCAGAGTCCCCCAGTTACTCTCTACCAGACTTCAGAGAATTTCTCTCTATGCACATAGAGCTTAATATTCAGCCAAAGACTCAAGGGGACCCCACGCATATTTTGGAGCTCCTCCCTCTATACCGTTCTTACTCTATCCTACAATTACCAGCCACTTCAGCAGTCCCACAGTCTGGTATGTTTCTCCATCCAGCAAGATGGTTGCTTTCTGTTTGGACTCACTTCCCTGTGCCTTGCTTTGTAAAGAGTCTCCATTGCTAAAAGTAGAAGACGGAATACCATGTGGTTGGGGTGGTTGGGTATTTTTAGCTTGGAGGAAATTTAGTCTTTCATTTATGTAATTGTTTATATAAAAAAGTTAGAAAAGTAGTATGAGGAGTGGACCAGAACTCAGGACTACCCTTAATCTCACACAAATTGGCAGAAAATGTTGCAGAATCCATGGTGCATCTTCACACATATTTATACAGTATACACGCATATATATTGCTGTTCAATTAGGCACAAAGGTTTCATAAAGTGAGTTTAAAATACAATATGAGATATATATATGTGTGTAATTAGAAGTAACTAAAAATAATTAGAAGTATGAAAAGTACAGGGGAAGAGAACTGAGAGTCTCTCGAAGAGAATCTAATGAAGTCTCAGAGTGGGAGAAGTGGATTTTTGAAAAAGCTTTCCTGAGGAAGTGATTTTAATGGGAGCATTTTTACCACCTTCTGGATCTTCCTTGTCTATAAGCCAATCTTTTTCAGCAAGAGACAAATCCTAGAGAATAAAAGAAAATACAATTTTAGAAAAAAAAAAGTTTACCATTCTACTTTGAGCCTCGGAGTTGATCTTTAGAATCTATGGTGAGACAAGTCTTGAAATCTAGGCTTTTTCAGGAAACAAATGATTTTACTTAGTTCCAAAATCCACATTTAGTCCTGGATATCATAGGGGCAGTTTTAAATATTAATCTCAAACATATAAAAGATAAAGAATATAAGCATTTCTGTAACAACTGTTTGGCTTGTGCCAAAGGTAAGTGGATCTTGGAGAATGATACTTGTATTATGAAACTTAATCAGGGGATGTTTCTAATTATAGCTGTTGTCCATTGACTGTCTTTGGGAGTAAATGAACATGCACCTTGGGCTGGCATATTGCTATCTATCTACTGAATGCTCCTTTCTTCTGTAATGATGAGTAAAGACTGCCTGAAGCCATTTGTTTTCACTTGGAAAGGACAGCAGTATACTTTGTCCTACCTCTGAGCTATGTAATTTCTCATGCTCTCTGCACAACCTGAACTACTAGACACTTTAGTCTCACTATCCCTCAGGAAATCATGTCGATCCACTGTATCGATTATATCACGTTGAGTGGCCTTGTTGAGCAGGAAATTGCAAGTCTATAAGGCTATTATACAGAATGCCTAGCATAAAGATTGCTCCACATGCTATGCTGACACTAGTCAGAAGTGAAATCTGGAACATTACAATCCCAAATAGAGGACAACTTCAAAGAAAAGTAAGGGAAATACTCCCTTGGGAAAGAACTTTTGAGTGATATATCTGATTATCCATTTGAAGGAGAGCTGGAAAGAAGTATGGATACACATTTATTCTTAATCTGTGGCTAATTGTTTACCCAGATGGTCAAGGACTGAGAAGGAACATGATGGGAAAATTTATGAAAAGAAGATCTGGAAAACAGATATGTGAATGGACCTTTCTGAGTAGCCCCACATCTGAGGATATTTCTGTCCTATATGACTGGGACAATCAACAACTGTGATGAAATGTCATCATTATCAGGTAGACAAGATTACCTCTTCCCCCAGTGGTCCTGTACCTGGTTTATGAACCACTGGGTTCATAAACGAAGTGGCTTGATGACAAGGGTGAAAGTTCTGTATGGGCTCAATGGACTTTCCTGTCACTAAGACTGATGTGGCTTTCATGGATGAATGACATCCTTGCCAATATTAGGACTAATGAAGAGCCTTTGGTATGGTACTACGGGACGAGCTGCATTCCTGGTGATATACTGATCACATTGGACTCCTTCCTAATTGGAGAACGGCATGTTGTCTTTTCTGAAGTAGACATTTATCATGTGTAGGGATCTGTCTGTCTTGTATATATTGTTTTTTGCCAGCACTTCCGTTCATGGATTCTCTAAATTTCTCATTTACCTTCATGCCACATGAATTTTTTAGATCAAGAACTATTATAGCAAGAAAATGGAACCTATGAATATACAGTGAGTTTACAGAAGGTATTTGCAATGCGTAAAAAGGGTAAACAACTCAACATAAATAATTGTAATTAATAGTATCCAACATATATAAAGAAACTCGTAAATTAAAAAGAAATGACAAAATAAAACTAATAGAAAAACAAGCAAAAACTTGACAAGGAATTACAAAGGAGGAAACCAAAAGTGCTCATATACATGTGAAAAGATGTTTACTCTTCTCAGTAATCATCAAAATGCAAATTATCACCCAGTGAAATCCAGTTTCATACTTAACCAACTGGACAAATTTAAATTTTTACAATAGCAAGAATAGTGAACACATAGAGCATCCATAACACCTGTATGCTCTCCATGGGAAAGGAACCCATAATAGTTTTAGAAATCACTTTAGAAGACATTATCTAGCAAATTTGTCTATACACTTTCCCTATCACCTTGAAACTCCTCCATTAGCTGTGTAACTTAGAGAACTTCTTGTACATCGTACCAGGGACAAATAGGTACAAGGGTAGAAGTCTTCATAACTGCACTGTTATAATTATAAAAAATTGGGAACAACTCAGATGTCTATTAACAGGAAAATACATAAATTATGGTATGCTTTCACAATGTAATAGTTTACAGCAGTGAAAATAAATGGGTGACTACTACATGTAACAACATGGATAAATCTCAGGAACACAATTTGAGTAAATATGCAGGTTACTGAAGGATGCACACTATGTGAATCCATTAAAAATTTACAAAAATTTCAAAAGCATCTGTGGTAAAGCTACCAATAAAACCCCGAAATGAAGAACAAAAAATTTGGAATAACTGCTACCCACGAGCAGGAAATAAGCAAATGAGGTAGGATACACAGGAGGTGTCAATGCTAATAGTTATGGTCTTTTTGTTAAAATAGACTAGTATAGAGACGTTCGTTATGATGAATTCCTGATAGACTTTACAGCTATTACTTTCTATCTGATTAACACTCAATAAAAAAAGTTTAGGGCACCTGGTGGCTCTTTCGGTTAAGTGACAGACCCTTGATGTTAGCTCAGGTCATGATCTCAGGGACCTAAGATTGAGTCCCGCGTCCAGCACAGATCCTGCTTAAGATTTTCTCTCTCCCTCTCCCTCTGCCCTTCCCTGGCTCCCCAGTCCCTCTCAAAAAAAAAAAAAAAGTTTAGAAAAACCAGTACACTTTGGAACCTCTAGGATACATCTAAATCAGAGGGAAATTCAAGGTCTTAAATACAGAATGTGGGTAGAATTATCTTCAAGATAGATTTTTTTTTTTAAAATAAGACTTTATTTATTTATTTGAGAGAGAGAGAGAGAGAGCGCACAAGCAGGGGGAGCCGCAGGCAGAGAGAGAAGCAGGCTCTTCCATGAGCAGGGAACCCGTGGCGGGAGGGGATCCCAGGATCCTGGGATCATGACCCCAGACGAAGGCAGATGTTCAACTGATTGAGCCACTCAGGCACCCCAAAATAGTTTAAGTTTTATTTAAGCAATCTCTACACTTAACATGGGGGTCGAATTCAGGACCCCGAGATCAAGACTCACATGTTCCTCCGACTGAGCCAGCCAGACACCTCTTCAAGATAGCTTTTAACCAACTAAATAAAGCAGAACAAAACCAAAGTTTTACAGCTATCATTGTGAAAGGAAAATAAATGTCTTCTACTTGTATATGAACATAATATTCCCGGGGGGCTATACAAGAAACTGGTAACTTATCTGAGAACTGGCAGCCGGAAGGGTGGGAAAGTGGGGGGGGGGGGAGAGAAGAGATTTTACCTACAACACCCCACTCCCCCTGTAGTTTCACTATCAGCAGTTTTGTCAAGGCAGCTTGGAAGCAGATGATCCTTCCTCTGGCGAATCTGCAGAAGGTCAATAGCGGCCTAAACTTACCTCAAGGTGCTACGTCAGTCTCTTCCTTCAGCTCATCACGTAGGCATTTTACCCTGTCGCCTCGCACGTGAAGGGTGAGTACAGCGCAATGAAGTATTTAGAGAGAGAGGAAAGACAATATTCGCATAACTTTTATTATAGTCTGTTGTTGTCATTGTTTTATTTTACTAGTTGTTATCACTTATTGTGCCTAATTTATAAATTAAACTTTATCATAGTGTGTGTATATAGGAAAAAACATAGTATATATGGGGTTTGGTACTCTCCGTGGTTTCGGGCAGCCACTGAGGGTCTTTGAACATATCCCCTGAAGATAAGGGGACTACTGTATATCCTTTTTCCCCTTAAGTTTTATTTATTTGTGATAAAGAGGGGGAGAGAGAGTGTGAGCCGAGAGAGCACAAGCAGGGGGAGTGGCAGGCACAGGGAGAAGTAGGCTCCCCGCTGAGCAGGGAGTCGTATATGGGACTCCATCATAGGGCCCTGGGATCATGACCTGAGCTGAAGGCAGATGCTTAACCGACTGAGCCACCCAGGGGCCCCTACTGTATATCCTTTTGAACCAAAAGTGTACTGTATATTCTTTTGAGTTGTGAATCAGTATATGTGTGCAGCAGACCCTGTTACTAGCCTGTTAGTCATTTTCCTTTCTTTCACTCTGGAAGAGACCTGATTTGGTTCAGGTGTTCACATTCTGACTTGAGAAATCAGAATCTGACTTGTAACTTAGGTATATTTTGTTTAATATGCCTATCATTGTGGGTTTTTTTTGTTTTTCTTCTTGTCAGGGGTTTGTTGAGAGTGAGCAGTGGGGTTATTGGTAAATATTTAACAACTGGCTCTCAAAAAAAAAAAAAATGGCTGGGGGCGCGTGGGTCGCTCAGTCAGTTAAACAGCTGCCTTCGGCTCAGGTCATGATCTCAGCGCCCTGGGATTGAGCCCGGAGTTGGGCTCCCTGCTCAGTGGGGAGTCTGCTTCTCTCTCTCCCTCTCCTTCCACCATGCTTTCTCTCTCTCAAATAAATAAAATCTTAAAAAAAAAAAAAGAAGTCCTGATTTGTAACATTCAACGATTTCCCTGGTGTAAATACTCCCACTGTGGCTGATTCAGGCTACCAATGTGACATCAGCTGGCTCACAAAATTCCTGAAAATTTAACAGTTGACTCTTGCAAGCCAGTATGAGCCAGCTACAACACACCCCTGAGACGGAACATCTGATTATTTCTGCCAGTGAGAAATGAGGGAAATTATTCTGGGAATTATTTGGGGGAAAGCTTTAATCATTCATTACTCATAAATAAAAGAGATTCAGAAGAACAAGACAATCCTTTTTCTTCTGGGGGCTTTTCCAGTTTTTCATTGTGAAAAACAATTAGCAAAGATGAAAGATTTTTTTTTTAAAGATTTTATTTATTTATTCGACAGAGATAGAGACAGCTAGCGAGAGAGGGAATACAAGCAGGGGTAGTGGGAGAGGAAGAAGCAGGCTCATAGCGGAGGAGCCCGATGTGGGGCTCAATCCCATTAACACTGGGATCACGCCCTGAGCCGAAGGCAGACGCTTAAGCACTGTGCCACCCAGGCGCCCCAAAGATGAAAGATTTTTACAGTAAATGTATATACTCATCACCTAGATTTTACTATTAATATTTTACTATGTTCGGTTTATCACGTATCTATCCATCTATAACTCTATTGATCCGTCTTCTTAATGCACTTCAAAGTAAATTACAGATGTCAATATTCTTCTCACTAGATATATCAGCATGTATAACATTATCTAGAGTTCACTATATGTTTATAGTTTTTTACTTTTGAAATAAAATTTACAAACGAAATGTAAATATCTTTTTTTTTATTTTAATGTTTTTTTATTATATTATGTTAGTCACCATACAGTACATCCCTGGTTTCTGATGTAAAGTTCGATGATTCATTAGTTGCGTATAACACCCAGTGCACCATGCAATACGTGCCCTCCTTACTACCCATCACCAGTCTATCCCATTCCCCCACCCCCTTCCCCTCTGAAGCCCTCACTTTGTTTCCCAGAGTCCATGGTCTTTCATGCTTCATTCCCCCTTCTGATTACCCCCCTTTCTTTATCCCTTTCTTCCCCTACCAATCTTCCTAGTTCTTATGTTCCATAGATTAGAGAAATCATATGATAACTGTCTTTCTCTGNTTCTCTGCTTGACTTATTTCACTTAGCATTATCTCCTCCAGTGCCGTCCATGTTGCAGCAAATGTTGAGAAGTCGTTCTTTTTGATAGCTGAGTAATATTCCATTGTATATATGGACCACAGCTTCTTAATCCAGTCATCTGTTGAAGGGCATCTCAGTTCCTTCCACGATTTGGCTATTGTGGACAAAGCTGCTATGAACATTGGGGTGCATATGGCCCTTCTCTTCACTACGTCTGTATCTTTGGGGGAAATGTAAAAATCTTAAATGATAAATGCATACAGTGTGTAACCCAAATTCCCCATACAGAACATTGTTCTCACTCCAGAAAGTTCCCCTATTCTCCTTCTAAGTCAATCCTCACCTCTTCCCCAAGAAGCAGCTATTCTATTTTTTTCTGTTATAATGTTGCCTATTCTAGAATTTCATATAAATAGAATTATACATTATGTACTCTTTTGTGTAAGACTCTTTTCAGTCAGCATAGGGTTTTTGAGATTTATCCATATTGTTGCATGTGTCAATGATTTCTTCCTTTTTAAATTGTGTAGTAATATTGCATTGCATGAATATACCACTCTGTATTCTTCTATTAGTAGACATCTGGGATTTTTCCAATTTTTGACTATTTTCAGTAAAGTTGATATAAACATTTTATACAGATCTTTTTGTGGAAACATATTTTTTATTTGTCTTGAGTAATCACTTAGAAGTGGGATGTTGGGTTAAAGGAAAGTGTGTTTTAATTTTATAAGAAAGTTTCCCAAGATGGTCACAAAAAATAAATGCAAGCCCCAGGTATTCCACATTTGGCATTGTGGTGGGCATATAGTGGTATCTCATTTCCTTGTTGACTAATGATGTTGAGCACTTTTTCATGTGCCTCTTAGCTATTCATTCTTTTTCGTGAAATTTGTATT
Organism: Ailuropoda melanoleuca; assembly: GCF_002007445.2. Lineage (NCBI taxonomy): Eukaryota > Metazoa > Chordata > Mammalia > Carnivora > Ursidae > Ailuropoda > Ailuropoda melanoleuca. Next base: position 184,544,225 of record NC_048218.1, on the reverse strand, counting down.
GAAACATTTTATCTATTTGTTTAATTGGGTTGCTCATCTTTATATCATTAAGTTGTAGGAGTTATTTATATATCCTAGATAGCAGTCTTTTATCAGAAATACAGCTTGCGCATGTTTCTCTCAGTCTGTAGCTTCCGTATCCATTTTCTTAATGGTGACTTTTGATAAGCAGTTTTTAATTTTGATGAAACTTAATTTATCAATTTTTTTCTTTTATTCCTCCTCTCTTAAGAAATGTATTCTTACCTCAAAGTCACAAATGTTTTCTTCTGCTTTTCTATAAAAGTATTATGGTTTTAGCTTTCATGATGAGGTCTAGAATCCATCTTAGTTTAATTTTGGAGTATGATATGAAGTGGGGATTGAGGATCACTACTTTTCCATATGCATATCCAGGTTTCCCAGAACTGTTTGTCAAAAATCTTTCTTTTTCTCATTGGATTTCTTTGGTGCCTTTGTTAAGAATAAAATAACCATATAATTGAGGGTTTATAGTTGGAGTTGGTATGCTATTCCATTGATTTAAAGACTATCTTTATTCTAGTAGTATACTATCTTGATTACTATAGCTTTATAGTAAGTATTTATTATTACTTTTAAAGACTGTCTTTACTGTTCTAGACAGTTTGGATTTTTATACATATTTGAGAATCACCTTATCATTTACAAAATCCTGCGGGAATTATGGTTGGAACTATACTGAATCTATAAATCAATTTAGTGGGGTTTGACATATTAACAACACTAAGTATTCTAATCCATGAATACAGTTTATCTCTTTATTTTTTTTCTTTTTCTTTTATTTTTGGAAGATTTTATTTATTTATTTGTCAGAAGAGAGAGAGAACACAAGCAGGGGGAGCAGCAGGCAGAGGGAGAAGCAGGCTCCCCACCGAGCAAGGAGCCCGATGCAGAACTTGATCCCAGGACTCTGGGATCATGACCTGAGCCCAAGGTAGACACTTACCTGACTGAGCCACCCAGGTGTCCCAGTTTATCTTTTTATTTAGACAGTATCCAGTTTCCGTGAGAACATTTCACAGTTCTCAGTACAGATGTTTTACGTATTTCGTTGAATTTATTCTTAAATATTTCATGGTTTCTTGGTCTTATTGTAGATTGAAATCTTTCTTTTTTTTTTTTTTTTGTTAAAGATTTTATTTATTTATTTGACAGAGATAGAGACAGCCAGCGAGAGAGGGANGCGAGAGAGGGAACACAAGCAGGGGGAGTGGGAGAGGAAGAAGCAGGCTCATAGCGGAGGAGCCTGATGTGGGGCTCGATCCCATAACGCCAGGATCACGCCCTGAGCCGAAGGCAGACGCTTAACCGCTGTGCCACCCAGGCGCCCCGATTGAATTATTTCTAAATTTACCTTTCTAATTGTTTACTTCTAGCTTATAAAAACACAGTTGAGTTTTGTACATTCACCTCATATTCTGTGACTTTGCTAAATTTACTAACTTGTGTAGTTGATAAGTGGATTCCATTGAGTTTTCTGAGTAAACATTCGTAATCTGCAAATAAAATAGTTTTGCTTCTTTCATTCTGTCCTTTTGCTTTCTATTTCTTTTTCCTTGCCTTACTGGAATGGTCAGTGTTCTCCTCCTAAATATTTTAGTGTTTTTATCTGTTACCTAGAACTTTAGCAGCCACCTTGTAATATAAGGAAGATAACTTGAAAAGAACATGCTGAAGAGCATAAATCTGCAAGGAACCTACACCCTAATGATTTCGTCAAGCTGCTGAATTAATTACCTATTGCAAATTTACTTCTAGACTTCTAGTGAGGGGAGGTAGAAATCATTTTTGGAGGTAGATTTAGCATAAAGCTTAAAAATCAAGATGCTTCTCTTGCATAAGACTTTCTAAGACCTGGAGAATGGCCTAGCAATATTAAATTTGTAATTTTACATTCTTTTGCATGAAGAGAGCCTCAAAAATGGTAGAAGCTTCTGGTTTCATAATGTTTGAATCTGCCTAAAATCTTCCGTTGTTGAAGTCCTTTTGACTTTTGATTTCTGTTATTGGGGCTAAGAACATCTTAAAAAATGAAGAGGTAATATCGCATTTGTATCCATTAGCATCTTCTGACAGAAAATAAATTCTATCTTTTCTTTATTTTCCCTTCCTTTGTCAGAGCAAATTCTCAAGATTGGGACCACTTGCCAAATATCATCATCATAATATTTACTTTTGAATTAGAAAGTGGGGTCTTTCTCTTAAGAAAATGAGTGGCCCTGTGTACTAATTAGGATTTCTGAGGACAACCCCTAAAACTGGATCTCTGTATCTGAAAAGAAAAGGAATTTGTTGAATGTAAATTGTTTGGCTTACAACTCAGTTGCTCACAGTTTGGATCACAGGACTTTGAACTGAACTCCGAAACAAAGAGAGGCAAGGAATAGTCATGATCCTGCTCAGGATGAGGACGTAGGCACCATTGCCACTGGATACCTAACACCAGTGCAGCCATGGGTCCTAGTACTAGTATCTCAGAACAAAGAATCCTGGCCAGAAATACTGCCTTGGCCTTTCAGAGAATGGTATTTAGATGTTTACTGCACTCATCCTTCTGAGCTTCCCCAGATTATAGATCGAAGGCTCATTAAAAAGTCCTCAAAAATGAGTTATAAAAGATCCTTTCTTTCTTCCCCCATGGCAACGTTCTCCGCAGGCTGGTAGAGTAGGTTGAACAGTAGCATATAATGGAGGACCCCTGTGATGAAATACAATTTTCTTTTTCCTACTTGGCTACCTGAAATACCTTCAGAATTTTAGGAAGCAAACACATTCTAAGAAAAATTTCTGTAAGAGCATGAAAGTGATTTTTTTTGTTTTGTTTTCAGGAGGAATTTAAAATAGATTACTAAAATATATAAATACAATAAGAAAATAAAATTTAAAGTTAACAGATGAGAAAATGAAGGCAGGAAAGATGAAATCAAACCTGGACTGGGTTTAGGACATGAAACTCTGTTGGCAGATCTTGTTGGTTTCCTGGCACCGAGACACAAGTTTTTTTTTTTACATTTTTTGTTAAAGATTTTATTTATTTATTTGACAGAGAGAGGGACAGCCAGTGAGAGAGGGAACACAGCAGGGGGAGTGGGAGAGGAAGAAGCAGACGCTTAAGGACTGAGCCACCCAGGTGCCCCATATTTTACACTTTCGAAAAGCAAACATGAAAAGGTAGAAATCATCAGTGGTGTGACTGACTGTACCTATACAAAAATTTGCTGCAAAGTAAAACTACACAGTAAGAGTGAGATAAGGTGTAGAGGTTTCCACAGTAGGTGTACCTAGAGAGGACACTGAGTGGATGTAGTGAATTTCTTCCTCAAAGAGTCCTTCACAGTAAACACCCAACTCTTAAAAATCGTGTCCTATTGCTTTGCTCAGCCTGGGCCATTGGCGAGATGTGCAAGTAAAACTTAACAGAACAACCACTGAAGGGCCTAGCAGTTTGATTCAGGAATTCAGTTCTTCTTCTTCTTCCTTTTTTTTTTTTTTTGTCTAAAAATAGAGATTCTACGGGTATGGTTAGACTATGTATTTCAGGTACTTTTTCATGAATGTTGACTTTCCCCTAATGGAGATTGAAAAAACTTTCAGCATCAGTGAGTTAAGGTAACATAACATATTACCATAAGGTAATATATATTGCTACTAAATCAATAAGCAATGTTTTAAATATCAATAGAGATGGAGGATTAAATTAAAATTCCATTATGAAAATTGAGGAATCAGATTAGGTTATGTGATGGAATAGGTTGCTACAGTACAATGGCATAGAGGAGGTCTGAGGGTTACATTTATACAGGGCCAAGATTCCTGTAGGATGTAATTTAGACTTTGTTCTTAACTACAATGAATCATTGAAATAGAATTTTTTCTGTTATAGGGCAGAACTGCACTGAGTTTAGCCCGGAGAAATTTCAAAGTGGTTGTAACCAAATACTCACCTCAAGCATAAAAAAAGCCAGCAACAGCCCCACCCCCACATAAGAAACAACTACCCCCCCCAAACCTCAGGTTATTCTATAATATATAACATTGGGTGATGTAACTTTGCTCATTGATGAACTTTCCAAGATAAACTGGTTGTAAATATATCACCAATTAGGACAGTAAATTGACTATACTGTTAGCTTGAGGAGCTGTTCATCCTCAAATTGTAGCAAGCGATTACAGTATAATGGAGAGAAAACAAATCTTTATTTGCACAACCTACCACCCAGCATGACCCTGAACTTTGGACATGAACTTCATGGATTTGAGAGTCTGTGTAACTTGTCTTAAAATCATTTCCTTTCCATCAATTTAAAGCATGAAAAAAGATCAGTAAAAGCACAAAGCAATTTTTTAAACAGCTTTATTGAAGTATAATTTACATATCAGACGAAACACCCTTTTAAACTGCACAGCCTAATTTTTTAAAGTAAATCCACAGGCTTGTGCAATCATGACTAAAATCTAACTTTAGAACACTTTCGTCCCAATATAGGTATTGATATATGAACATAGATGTATAGATATTCTGGAAGTCTCAAAACAAATTTTTGGGGGTCATTCTTAACAAATTTCTCCACCAAGTCAAAGGTGGAATAATCACGCCTAAATCTTTTGCTATATCCTCTCTCATTTCCTCCACAATTCCCACAGTGGTATTTTCTTAGCTTCTTCAATGTGAAGAGAAACTTGATAACACACCAAGTCCTTCCCACCCTTTTACCTATGCTGTTTGTTCAGATTTAACAATCATTCTTCTCGGCAGGGACCCTCAGTCCTCACTTCCTTTGATTCAACTTTTTGAATCTCAGGTTAAATATCAGTTCCTTGAGGAATGAAGTTTATCTTGATTCACTAAGGCTACGTCAGCAACTTCTCTATGGTTTTATAGCTTATAATTTTCCTGTATAGCACTTATCAGAGTGAAGTGATACATTTCTGTGATTATTTGATTAAGTTCTCTCTTCTCCACTACACTACAAGCTTCTAATGGCAAGGTTAATGGGTTAGTGCTGATTTTAATACCTATCACAGGCGTACAATAAAAACTGTAGAATTGGGTCGCCTGGGTGGCTCAGTTGGTTAAGCTTCAGCCTTCGGCTCAGTTCATGATCCCAGGGTCCTAGGATCGAGCCCTCATTAGTCTCCTTGCTCAGCAGGGAACCTGCTTCTCTCTCTGCCTGCTGCTCCCCTGCTTGTGTGCTCTCTCTCTTTCTCTGACAAATAAATAAAATCTTAAAAAAAAAAAAACCTGTGGAATGAATGAATGAATGAATGAGTTTGTTCCATATTATATAATGTATAAGATAACCGAACTGCTTTTCAGAGATGTTTCCCCTCATACCCTCACCAGCACCCTATCCAGCATCAAGTACCATCCTCATAAAGGTTGGAACTAAAATGACAGAATAAAAAGCATTTGAATGTCCTTTTATTGATAATGAGCTTGAATAGTTTTTGCAAGTTCATTAATCACTGATTTTTTTGTTGTCGTTGTTATCAATGCATTGTCTGCTTATGTCCTTTGTCAATTTTTTTTAAGTACCATGCCCAAAGTGGGGCTCAAACTCATGACCCTGAGATCAAGAGTCACATGCTCTACTGACTGAGCCAGCCAGGTGCTCCCTTTTGTCTGATTTTTGGAGTCTCGTTTTTAGTAGAACTTCCAGCTTTTTGCTGCTGCTGACCACTTGCTGATCTTGCTGGTCTGTTTCCAAGGACAGACTCTGCTGGAGGGCAGGACTCTTGCCTCTGAACTGCCTCCCAAACCAGGGATGGTCTGCAGTCTTTTGCCACAGTCCACTTAGTCTTATTTAGGACTGATGCTATCCTGAGTTAGTGAGGAATCAAGTCAGGGTCAACATGTTCTTCCCTGTCAAGCTTCTTTTTTGTGTTGCTAGCTCTCTTCATCTGCCTGCATGTTTCCAGTTTCCAGCACATTCCAATTCCTGTCAGTCTTGCTTCCTGCATATTTGCGTGGCCTTGGGGTTTGCTGTTCTCTTGGTTTCTGTTGGCGTCTCTTGCTTCTACCTCTCCTTCACTAAGCACCAGTCTCTCATGTGTTCTGCAGTTCTTTCACCAGGCTTCTTGCTTTCTGTTCCTTGATTGACTGCTGCCAAGAACCCACTTGGACAATAGCATTGGAGGTCACCTGGTGGCATTCAGCCTTGGGTCTAGAGTAGAGGAAGCAGCAATATTCATCATGGTGGGGTGCTGCAATGGGCAGGTTACAAAATCAAGAAACCTGGAAGAGGTGTAGTCAAGGGTAATAATATATTGTGTAGCATTAGTCTTGCTATCTAATTAATGAATGTCAATAGAGTCAATTCAATTAAAATAGTCCAGTATGGGCTGAGGGACAGAAATTTCTAGCATAAACATGGAAAGGGGCTTTTGGATTGCTTGCTGGGTCAGGCCCTCTTTCTAAACCCTCATTTAGTTCCTCATTATTGGCATTTGGAATTGGTGGTTGTGGTTGAAAAATAATGATCTGAAACTCCCCTATTGTGAGTCTAGTCAGCATTAACTTCCTTTGGACTGTGCTCTTTAACTAGTCTTCCTCATGATTAACAATGATCTCAAACCCTCTTTCAGTGCATACTTCTCTTACTGATGAACTCTCAAATCTGTTTAGGTCACTTAACAGTGGTCACTTCAATAGCCTGAAGTCCTCAGAAATATCTCTTCCAAATTTGTAACTGGCTGGTATCAGACCCTTAAATGATACCAGGAAATTCTAGAGGAATATTACAGGACATCGATCTGCAGCTCTTGGAGAAAAATTGGACAAGTGTGTCATTTTTTTTTTTCTTTAACGTAGGCTCTACACCCAGTGCGGAGCCGAATGTGGGGCTTGAACTCACAACCCTGAGACTGAGACCTGAGCTCAGATCAAGACACTTAACTGACTGAGCCACCCAGGCACAACAAGTATGTTATTCTTAAACCTTTATTCTACATATGTTAGTTGAACATCTACTACTGTGGTAAAAACTGAAAGAAATAAAAATTAGGGCAAAATGTGAGTTTGCCTTCATAGAAATTTCAGCTTAATACTTATTTATAGAATAAACTATAACTGAATTTATACTGTGACCTATTCTGTGGTAGTATAATCAAAGGCTTATTTAATTCAATACATACTGAGTACCTGCAGGAAGATGGAGGTACTCTTGTGACTAAGTAAGACAAAAGACTTTTCCGTAAGTTTTAAAGGTAAATGAGAGGTTGCTTTTCATTTGAGGAAATCTGGGAGACCTTCAGTGAAGAGATAGTATTCAAGAGGGTCCTTAAAGCACAGGTAGCATTTATCCATGTTTATCCACTCATCCATCTTTTTTTTTTTAATGATTTTTTTTTTTATATTATGTTGGTCACCATACAGTACATCCCTGGATTCCGATGCAAAGTTCGATGCTTCATTAGTTGCG
>NC_048218.1:184527461-184536683 GCF_002007445.2 Ailuropoda melanoleuca | reverse complement strand
TCGTGGGCGTGGATTTTTTTAAGACCAGATTCTATTTTCGTTTTTTCTTCTACTAACCCATCCTCCAATTCACTAATGCGTTCCTCTGCCTCGGTGACGCTGGCCATCAGAGCCTCTATTTTTGACTGCATTTGGCTCATAGAATTTTAATTTCTGTCAGGTTCGCTCTCATTTCTGCCCTTAGGGATTCTATATGNTTCTTCTACTAACCCATCCTCCAATTCACTAATGCGTTCCTCTGCCTCGGTGACGCTGGCCATCAGAGCCTCTATTTTTGACTGCATTTGGCTCATAGAATTTTAATTTCTGTCAGGTTCGCTCTCATTTCTGCCCTTAGGGATTCTATATGCTCAGTAATATTTTCGTTAATACTTTTTTCAAGTCTACTCATCATCTTGACCATTGTTGCTCTGAATTCCATTTCTGATAATTTGGATACATCCAAATCTATTATTTCCGTGGCAGAGGCCACAGACTCATTATCTTTTCTTTGCTCGGGGGGACTTCTCCTTCTCGTCTTTCTGATGAGGTGAGATTGCAGGGTTGTCCAGAGCCCAAATTAATGACTGGGACCCAGGCCGTGCACCCTTGTTTTATAGAGATCTTAGGGATGTGGGCTTCTTCTTTAAAGATTTTATTTATTTATTTGAGAGAGAGAGACAGACAGTCAGCAAGAAAGGGAACCCAAGCAGGGGAGTGAGAGAGGAAGAAGCAGGCTCCCAGCGGAGAAGCCGATGAGGGACTCCTTTCCGGAATGCTGTGATCACACCCTAATCCAAAGACAGGCGCTTAATGACTGCGCCACTCAGGCGCTCCGGGTTGTGGGCTTCTTGATTTTTCAGCCTGCCTTCTGGGGGAGGGGCCTGCCGCGCCGGTACTCAGGAAACCCTGTTTGGGTAGAGTCTCCGTGTCCCCTGTGAGGGGGGATGGGGATGGGCACCCTGTGAGCCGGTATTTCCAGGCTTTTGTTCTCTGGTGGCTTTCCCTGGTGGTTTGCTGTGCCTCTTCTGAGAGAGCAGCAGCAGCCGAAATTCAGCCTCTGTCTCAGAACAGAGGGATCGCAGACCGTTCTCCACTGATGTTCTGGCCACTTTAACTCTGTTTCTGTTGGTGCTGCTCAACCCTGCAGCATCCCGGGCTGTGCGCCCCACACCCGGAGTCCCAGCCCTTACTTCCAGGGCCGGCGCGTCTCTGTCCTTTGTGTTTCTAACCCCTCCGGCCTAGCCGCCCTGCGCGCGCTCCCGGAGCTCCCGGTCTCAGTCTGGACCCAATGAGCACACCCGAGTTCCGGAGCTCCGTGAGATGCTTGGTAGTGTGTGCCCCCGGCTCACGGTCTCAGTCTGCTGTCTCAAGGGTGTGGGTCCGCGGTCCGCCCGCTCCCCTGTGCAGGTGGCTACCGTTTCCTGGGGCCCGGACACGGCGGCTCCCTCCCCCTTCTGTTTATCTTCCGATATCTGTGCGCGGTTTCACGGCTCCCCACTTCGTACCTCAATACTCAGCGCTGGGGATGTTCATTTGTAGAGATCCAGATGTTTCTTCCTGCATCTCAGGCTGATTCCATGGATGTTCCTGCTGCTCTGGTACCTGTCCAGCTCAACTCAGGGGACCGGCTGAAAAAGGGGTCCCCTACTCCTCTGCCATCTTAACTCCCTCTTCTTATCCACTCATCCATCTATCCATCCATCTATCCACCCATCCATCCAGCACAGAAGCTGGTGTGAAGCTCACATCAAAGAAGCTCAGATTCCAAAGTGGCAAAAGAGCCAGGACTGTGGTGGAATAGACTGAGAATGTTTTAGAAGATACAGCTTGAATTGCATTTAGGTGGGTACCACTGATTTCTTCAGGGGATACAATTTCCTGCCTTTGCTACATCAGCCTATGTCTCCTCTGGGGCCTAGATACACCTCACTCTTGAAAGTGAAAGACTCAAAAAAGACAATTGCTGAAAGGATGTGGAGAAAAAGGAAACCCTTACGCACTACTGGTTGCAATTTAAATTGGTATAGCCAGTATGGAGGTGCCACAAAAAATTAAAAATAGAATTAATAGAACTAATGATCCAGCAATTTCACTTCTGGGTGTATATCCAAAGGAAATGAAATTACTGTCTCAAAGGGATATCTGCACTCCCATGTTCGTTACAACATTATTGACAATAGCCAAGATATAGAAACAACCTAAGCGTCCATCCGCAGATGAATGTATTTATCTGTGTCCATCAGCAGATGAACATATATATATACAATGGAATATTATTCAGCCCCCCAAAAGAAGGAAATCCCATCATTTGTAACAACATGCATGAAACTAGAGGACAGTATGCTGAGTGAAATAAGCCAGACACAGAAAAACAAATACTGAATGGTATCCTTTATATGTGGAATCTGAAGAAAAAATTGAACTCATAGTAGCAGAGAAGAGAATGGTGGTTACTTGAGGCAAGGGGGTGGGGGAAAAAGGAGGAATGTTGGTCAAAGGGTACTAACTTTCAAATTATAAGATGAATACATTCTGGAGACAATTTACAACATGATGATTATAGTTATTCATAATGTATTATATATTTGAAATTTACAAAGATAGTAGATCCCAAGTATTCTCACCACACACAAAAAAGGGTAACTATATGAGGTGATGGATATGCCAATTAGCTTGATTGTGGTAATCATTTTACAATGTATGTACATCACATGGTACAATCTAAATGTATATAATTTTGTTAATCAAACTTCAATAAAGCTGGGAAAAAAAAAAGACCCAGATTCATAGTCAATGAAGGACACTGCCAATGCTTTTGAGAAATAACCAGCTTCTCCAGAGATGGATAAAAAATAGGAAATCTCAGGGGTGCCTGGGTGGCACAGTGGTTAAGCGTCTGCCTTTGGCTCAGGGCGTGATCCCGGCGTTATGGGATCGAGCCCCACATCAGGCTCCTCCACTAGGAGCCTGCTTCTTCCTCTCCCACTCCCCCTGCTTGTGTTCCCTCTCTCGCTGGCTGTCTCTATCTCTGTCAAATAAATAAATAAAATCTTTTTTAAAAAAATAGGAAATCTCCAATTTCAGCCTTTCAAAAGCAGTCAGGTAGTTTCTTACTACCCTTTCATTTGTGACATTAAACATCTGAGGCACTCAGCTCGGTTACGGAGAGTGTAGTTGCTGACACGATTAAGGGCTTCCAGTGAGCCTGCTTAAAATCTGAGACTTAAGACCATTCGCTCCTGCTGTCTTCTCATCCCTGAATCCCGTGCCACACTCAAAATGCAGGTCCCCCTGGTCACTTATGCTCTTATACAAAGTAATTGTCATCTTTCAATACTTTCATCAATTCCATTGCTAACCTCTCTTTATTACATTTCTCTGAGACCTCTTCATCCTTTTTCATCTAGGTCGTTGCCACTCCATGGTCTTGCCTCCTTCCCTAGTTAGCCTGCATTTCACAGTGCATGATGTCAGCCACTTGCTCACCAGTATTTTCAGCATTCTAATTTTCTGATTTTTCTGCACCCTCACCTCAAGCTTCAGTCTTGAATCAATTCATGTGCCTGCTTTCTCTCTTACTGTACATAGGTTGCTAATATGCTGCTGGAGAAAACTACAAAACTGAGTGGATTTATGCCACTAATATGATTGGTTTCAATCTCAGGTGGGGAGTTCCACCTCCCTGAAGGCAGAGCATCTACATAAATTATTTGGAATTCTTCTGCATGGGAGATTTGCCTTTTTTCCATTTATTTTTTTATTTAATCATTTATGTATATCAGTATGGACTCATGGACATTCACTTTATATTTTGGATTATAATACAATACTAGTTTAATTATTTTTTTGCTCCAACTGTTTTAGCTTTGGCAATTGGGAGCTTTTTCAGTTGGCTCCCGTGTCCCTTTAACATAACCCCATCATTGTCAGTGTGTGTGTGTGTGTGTGTGTGTGTGTGTGTGTGTTTCCTTACAAGCTGGCACTGCAAGATGTTCAAAGCTCATCTTGTAAATTTCATACTCTAGTCATAGATGCAACCATTTTCCCAAGGGTCTCTGGTTCTTTTTATTGGAGAATGACATTAGAAATCAAGATTTGGGGGGGCACCTGGGTGGCTCGGTCAGATAGGTGTCTGACTCTTGGTTTCAGCTCAAGTCTGATCTCAGGGTTATGGGATTGAGACCTACAATGGGCTCTATGCTCAGCGCAGAGTCTGCTCCAGATTCTCTCTCCCTCTTCCTCATGCTCTCTCTCTAAAATAAATTAGAAAATCTTAAAAAAAAGAGATGAAGATTTGAGCACTAGGTATGCTCTTTGCTACTGGGCTGTCATTGCTTTCAGGCCCTCAGAGCTGTCAGAGTAGGGATATATAAGTGTGTATAGTAACTGGCATGTATATATTTACAAATATTTCTGTATATATCTATATGAAGCCAAACATGAGTTTGTACTGATGCCTCAAACTTGAGTCAAGTAGCACATGGATCATTCTAGGCCTTCTTTCTTTCTTATTTGTAATCTCCCACTTAAACAATGAGAAATCTGGTTCCTACTATCCATTATCCATTTACTCTTTTGTTCATGTATAGTGGTTTCTGAATTGGTAACCTGTACACCTATGGGGAAAAAAACTTCATCAGCTAGAATATAGTGCTTATGTACAGTTGATTTTCTCTTAACTGACCACTTACTTCCAGCGTTACATAGGTCAGCACCTTTTATCCCACTCCTTTCAGTGAGCTTGTTTTATATATTTGCAATACGGTTAGATCGTCTATCCCAGTCTGCCTTCCTTCCTGGGATTCCACGATCTTCTAAGTAATTTTTTAAAAATTTGCACATACTAAAGTTTACTCCTTGTGCTATACAGTTCCATAGGTTTTGGCAAATACATAATATCATATATCCACCATTGTTGTGCCATGCAGATTTATTTCACCACCCCCCAAAATCTGTGCCTCATCTGTTCAGCCCCTCTCCCCTTGAATCCCTGGGAAACACTTAACTGATTTCCAATCCATGGGCACACAGTATCTCTTTGTTGCCTTAGATTTCTTTAATTTCTTTCATTGATGTTTTATAGTTCTCCACTTACATATTCTGCATATATTGTGCTAGATTTATGCCAGAGTATATAAGTTTTTGGTGTTACTGCAAATAGTATTAAGAAACATTTTTAGATTACAGATGTTCATTACTGGTACATAAAAAAAAAAAAACCAAACTCACAATGTTCCTTTTTCACATTGACTTTGTATCCTATGACCTTGCTATACTAACTTATTAGTTCCAGAAGTTCTTTGTAGATTCTTTGGGGATTTCTCTATAAACAATCATGTCATTTATCACTAAAAATAGTTTTATTTCTTTTTTTCAAATCTGTATGTCTTTTTATTTCTTTTTCTTGTCTTAGTGCATTAGCTAGGATTTCTAGTACAATGTTGAATAGGAGTGGTAAGAGAAAACATCTTTGTCTTATTCCCCATCTTAGGAGGAGGGCATCCAGTCACTCACCGTAAACTTGATGTTAGCTGTAGATTTTTTGTGAGGGTTATTTTTTTTTAAGTTTTTATTTTAATTCCACTTAGTTAACATATATAAATGTTATTTATCAAGTTGAGGAAGTTCTCCTGTATTCCTAATTCACTGAGAATTTTTATCACTGATGGATATTTCTGTTTTCTCTCTAAAGCAGAAAGTTGATGCTCTTTCTGTATCAATTGATATGCTCATATGACCTTTCTTCTTTATGCCACTGATACGGTGGATTAAACTAATTCATTTTTGAATGTTGAACCAGCCTTGGACATTTGGAATAAATCCCACTTGGCTGTGGTATATAATTCTTTCTATACATTGTTGGATTATATGCATATGAATAAAAAAATCTCCTGCCTTAAAGGATCTTATAGTTAATTAGAGGGGATTAAAGAGATAAAACTTGCTTAAGTATAGAATCCAAGGTGGAACATAGCAGGTATTCTAAAAAAGAAGAAAATCCTACAGGTTCTTAATGGAGGAAAAGATCACAACTGGCTTGGAGGAGTTAGGAGACATTGCTATGTAAATTTGGCTAATGTAGTATCAGAATTTGAGACCTGGAGGAAATTTTTGGATCATCTAATTCAAATCCTCTCCCTTTCTTATGAATGAAGTAGTACACAGTCTCTCTCTCCCAAAGTAAAGAGTGGGGATCTGACCCGAGTTATGCCATCCTTATGTCACTAAGCTTTCTTCTGCCTCACACAACCACCCACCAAAATAAGTAACATAAATCTTGACTTTTAAGTAGCTTATTTAGAAAATGACCATGGCTGTTCCTTTGAATTTCCTCATTCCTTCAATAAAAAGAAAACTGGAGACACTAGGTGGGTATGGAATTGCCTAATTCTTCAATTGTGTTCCTTCGTGTTCTTGTGCCTCAAACCGATAAAGCCAAACAAAGAAAACATAATCCCCATCTGCTACAGTCTGTAGCTACCCTGCTCCTCCCTGAGGGAGGTGATTCCCGGCTGATGCAGCCATTACTGCATATTCTCTGCACAGACTTGCCTTTAACATGTGAGTTAGCTCTTTTTTCTAGACTTGGGCCAATTTTTTTTTTCCCCACAGAAAATTTACAGAGAAACTTAAGTTGAAGTTCACCTGTGTTTGTTCTTTGCAATTTAAAGTGATAAAGTTCACTTTACCCTAAGGACATTTTAAATAAGGAATTTGTAATAGCTTATTCCAGGAAGGTACATTTTTTAAGGCTATTAAAAATGAAAACAGTCATTTTATATAATTGCTGATAATTGGGTTCTTTTTGTCATAGATATGTGCAATAGTGGATGGATATTTCTACTCATCTCATAGAGAGAATTAATTTTCCTGAAATAATAATTATAATAATGAAGGTAACAATGATAGTGTCTGATATTTGTATTTAATCTTCCAATGTGACCAGTACTTTCTGTAGATGATTTTTTTTTTTTTAAGAGAGAGAGAGCAAGCGGGGAGGGAGGAGCAGAGGGAGAGGGAGAAAGAGTCTTAAGCAGGCTCCACACTCAACACAGAGCCCCACATGGGGCTCAATTTCATGACCCTGGGATCATGACCTGAGCAGATGTTTAACTGACTGAGCCACCCAGGTGCCCCTCTACACATTTTTTTTAAATTCTGTCAATCAACCCATGAATTAGGACTTGTTAATATCATCCCCATTTTAGAAAGGGGGTAATTTTTGACTTAGACAAGGTAAGTTACTTGCCCAAAGTGGTAGAGTTAGGGAGTAGCTGAACCAATATTTTAGTTGTGGTTGGTCTGACACCAGTCCTTTGGTTTTCACTGTGGTGCTGTACGTACTGGCACTTACTGGCTGTCTCTTGTTAGTCTAAGTCCTTGGCTGGCACTCATCCCCTACACACACACACACACACACACACACACACACATCCTCTTACTCACCCCAGTGGCCTCTGTGGCTTCCAATTATCCTGACATTCAAATCTATCCACAAACGGCATCCTCCTCTACAACCAACCATTTCCCCACTTGAACGCTTCAATCCAGCTAAAAGTATCACTTTGTCTTTTTCCCTCTCCATGAAGTTTCACCTTTGCTCAAGCAGCTCCCTTCAGCTGCAATGCCCACTCCCACCTCCTCACCACCTGTCTATTTTCTAACTGGGTCAGCTCAGAAGAAAAATTTCCAAGGATGGAGAGAAGATAGGTAGTGGGTGGCTGAGCCCTAGGTGAAATAAAATAATGTTTTCTTTTATTGATTTACCAATGTTTGTCTTTTAATTTCTGGAGAGCCTCAGTTGCATGCAAAAATGTTAATAGGAGTTGAAGGTCTCTTATTCATACAGTTCCAATCTATTCTGCAAATAAAAAACAGTGAAAATGATTCATATGTGAATAATTCCCCCAAACCTTTGCTTATTGAAATGGATCAGAGGTAATTACCAGGTTGGAGAATTTGCATCCACACAATTTTCTAGTCTCACAAACATAATTTTCTTTAGAATGAATAGAAAATATTTGCTCTTTTAAAAGCTGTTGTGAATGGTGGGAGTGTGTTCTTTCTATATCTGCAGAAATGTGGCTGCGCTGTCCACTGTTGCCACGCTTTCGAGCTGGGGCTTTCTCTTTCCTGCCCAGCCTCTCCAGCGCTGTGGAGCTCAGATCATTTTCATCTCTCATCTGCATTGATCTCAGTGTGGAAATCTGTGTATTCCTTTGGTCATTATATCCACAAAGAAGTCAGTGTAATCTTGTAGTTTGTGTGTTTGTCATTTCTTCCTTCAAGATGACTTCACATTCACACATAAGTCAGGGGGACAAGGGTAACCTGTCACATCCTTGGGGTTTATTAACTTTTAGTATTGAATGGAGAGTAGGAAATTTTAATTGGAGTTTCTCTGGAAAGGGGGTGGGGACGAATGCTTTTTGTATGTGATCCTTCAGAACCATCTGGAATACACATGAGATTCGTTTTCTGCCATTGTCTTTCCAAAGCATCAGGCTGTTGTTCCAGGTGTATGAAGTGCCAGTATGGCTTAGGTTTAATACTTGATTTTCATTATGCCCAACAGCTTGGTCCTTTATTCTCCGAGGGATGTGTTTTCAATACCACAGGAGACTTCTTTATGCTCAACCAAATGAATCTTTATAAGCAGCTCAACTGGTGTAAGGCCTCAGGTGGGCTTAAGGGACTCACAAGAACAAGGTTTATGTGTAGGCACAGGGGATATTCAAGTGTGGCATTATATTAAAGGCATTTTTAATTTCTCTATTCTGGGTTTTTAGAAGAACAAGCACCCTTCCTCCCAAGACTGAAGAACAGTATGGCGTTCCTTGAAACTATGTTGGAAAAAGAAAAAGCAAGGCATGTACAAGATACTGAATAAAGTGAAATGAAGATATTGTTGGAAAAGAGAGGAAATAACAAAAATTTAATGTTTTTAAAGGAGCAGATGAGAAAAAAAAGGTGATATCTATAGATGAATTTCCAGAAACGGATGAGGTTTTTTGTGTTGCTCTGAGTTAACACATTATCTTTAAAATGGAAAAAGAAGGAGTGGGGCACCTGGATGGTTCAGTTGGTTAAGCCTCTGACTCTTTTTTTTTTTTTTTAATGTTTTTTTATTATATTATGTTAGTCACCATACAGTACATCCCTGGTTTTGTTTTTTTTTTAAGATTTTATTTATTTATTCGACAGAGATAGAGACAGCCAGCGTGAGAGGGAACACAAGCA
>NC_048218.1:184488379-184527361 GCF_002007445.2 Ailuropoda melanoleuca | reverse complement strand
CAACTTGCATTCCCACCAGCAATGTAGGAGGGATCCCCTTTCTCCACATCCTCTCCAACAATTGTTTCTTGTTTTGTCCATTTTTGCCATTCTAATTGGTGTAAGGTGGTATCTTAGTGTGGTTTTGATTTGAATTTCCCTGATGGCTAAAGATTTTGAACATTTTTTCATGTGTCTNTTTTAACTTTTTAAGGGACCTCCACACTGTTTTCCAGAGTGGCTGTACCAACTTGCATTCCCACCAACAATGTAGGAGGGATCCCCTTTCTCCACATCCTCTCCAACAATTGTTGTTTCTTGCCTTGTCTATCTTTGCCATTCTAACTGGCGTAAGGTGGTATCTCAGTGTGGTTTTGATTTGAATTTCCCTGATGGCTAATGATTTTGAACATTTTTTCATGTGTCTGTTAGCCATTTGTATGTCTTCATTGGAAAAGTGTCTGTTCATATCTTCTGCCCATTTTATGATTTGTTTATTTGTTTCTCACAGACGCTTAACGACTGCCACCCAGGCGCCCCTGAATACCAGTCTTTTATCTGTAGTATCATTTGCAAATATATTCTCCCATTCTGTGGGCTGCCTCTGAGTTTTTTTGACTGTTTCCTTGGCTCTGCAGAAGCTTTTTATCTTGATGAAGTTCCACAAGATTATTTTATCTTTTGTTTCTCTTGCCTTTGGAGATGTGTCATGAAAAAGGTTGCTGTGGCCAATGTCGTAGAGGTTGCTGCCTATGCTNGTTGTTGCCTATGTTCTCCTCTAGGATTTTGATGTATTCCTGTCTCACATCGAGGTCTTTCATCCATTTAGAGTTTATCTTTGTGTATGGTGTGAGAGAGTGGTCAAGTTTCATTCTTTTGCATGTAGCTGTCCAATTTTCCCAGCACCATTTATTGAAGAGATTGTCTTTTTTCCACTGGATGTTTTTTCCTGCTTTGTCAAAAATTAGTTGCCCAAAGAGCCGAGGGTCCATTTCTGGGTTCTCTATTCTGTTCCATTGGTCTATGTGTCTGTTTTTGTGCCAGTACCATGCTGTCTTTATGATCACAGCTTTGTAGTACAGCTTGAAATTCGGCATTGTGATGCCCCCAGCTTTTTTTTTTCCTTTTCAACAATTTCTTGGCAATTTGGGGCCTTTTCTGGTTCCATACAAATTTAAGGGCTATTTGTTCCAGTTCTTTGAAAAATGTCATTGGTATTTTGATCGGGAAGGTCTCTGACTCTTGATTTTGTCTCAGGTCATGATCTCAGGGTTGTGGGATCGAGCCCCGTGTCGGGCTCTGCCCTCAGTACAGAGTCTGCTTTTTCCTCTCCCCCTGCTCTACTCTTTCTCTCAAATAAGTAAACAAATAAAATCTTCAAAATGAAAAAACAAGTGGGAAAGGAAGTCAAACAAAATGAATAAACATTGCTACATATGATAATATGGGTAAATTTTAGGAATATAGTTTTAAGTGAAAAATCCCCAGAGATTATATCCTGCATGATACCTTTAAATAACCCTTTTTATTGTGAAATGTAACGCACTAAAAGTGTATAGAAATACTCTTTATAAATTTTAAAGGGCCAAACCAAAAGTATATGCTACTGATCAACACATATAAGCGTATTATAATTGCATCCAAAGGAAGGCAAGGCAACAGTGAGCGGTGAGAGGCAGGGGGATAGGATAGTCAGGGATCTGATGTGGATGTCAGTTATTCTCATCATTTTAATTCTTGTGGGGTGGTGGTTTCACAATTGTTTATTATTAAAATCAATAAGCCAACAAATGAATGACATAAATAAGCAAGAACCTTCTATGTATAAATGATGGATGACTGTTATGAATTTAGGGTTATAATTAAAGCAGTTCTGTGAACCTGAGGTCCAGTTTTAAAAATCTGATGAAGGAAGGGGGGAGAGAATATTTGTTCTTTGAGTAGCATAGTCTAGGCATGTCTGTTACTATATGGTATGTTTCTTTCCCTCAATATTGAACATTAATTATTCTTCCTGTCTTTAAATACAGATAAATATGTATAATAAGTAAATCTCTAGAGAACTCTCAATTCCACCAGCAAGCATTAGCCTTTTGGGAGATACCCTCCCCTTGCTGCAGGAAAATAATGAGAAAGTAATTTGTTCACACATGTTCCAGGCAAAAGCGCCCTCTGCTTTCAGGTAGTGGTATGACAGTCCTATTTTGAACGTCACCAGTCTAGGGTAGAGCGCAAGGTGTATGTTTCCCTTGTCAGAAACAAAAAAAACTAAAAACTTCAGTATCAAAATGGATAACTTGGATTTCTAAGCAGAACTAACATTCCTCCTTGCCTCCCACAAACTTTCTAAATGTAGAACTTTTAATCCTGACTTAGTACGCTGATTCTTTGTATTAATTGTTGCAAATTGGGTTTCCTGGGAAACAGACTGAGTTGGAGATTACTGAGATATATATGCTCTTGGGAAAAACATCTGTAAGCATGTGAAGGAAGCAGGATGGGGCAGAAGGAGAAGTTGAACTCTGATACAGTCCTACCAGATGCCTCAGCTGGTCCCCTGGTGTGCTAAGAAGCTGGCATAGTTCTGCAGAGAGGTCCTGAACTGAGGCAAGGGGGCTAAGCCTTTGAACACCCCTTCTTCAGGGGAAGTCCACATCCAAACCTGCTTCTGGGGAGGATGTTCCTGATGCCATTTTCTTTCAGACACACTCCCTCAAGTCAGGATACAGTGCAATAGCAGCTGATTTTTGGTTTGCACAAATGTACTGAGCCAACCCATCTGTGAACTCAGCATGGCCTTTTTTCATCTCTGGACTCTGGGTCACACCTATGCTTGCTATAGGTGTGAGTGGAGGGGAGGCATAATTGCAGTATTAATGGATGTCATAGGAATCTGGGTCATCTGCTCATGTAGTTACTTGTGCCCTCTGGTCTTGCTTATGATTGATCTTTGATGTACCACTTCTTTCTCACAATGGCCAATTCTCTGCTGCAGATGTCATGGCCTTACTCCAGAACTCTAGGTATCTAATGTTATAATTCTTCTATGGGAACTTGCCATGAAATCCATACAACATCTTTTCGCATCACAGATTCCTCTAGGGTCTGTTGGATTATATGGCCCAACTGGCAGGGCTGCTTGTACGAGAGCCTAAACATGCCGTAGAGGCAGGATCCTCTGGATCCCATTACAAGCTGTCAACCTTCCATGTCGCTTGGTAAAGAGGTTGGAGTAGTATTTGCAAGTGTGAAATGTGTTGTCTCCAGAACCCCATGTGTGATAATCCTGGCATACCTCAGACCACTGAAATCCTAAGAAACAAACAAAAAACAACTTTACTGAATGTCTCCAACATACTGGCTGCTTTTGGTCAACTGGTCCAGTTTTCATGATACCATTGGTAGAGCGGGTCAATGTTATGTCACACTAAATGTCAATGTGCAGATGGTCTAGGCCTCTTTGGACTATATTGTGACAGGTAGCAGGAGAGTCAATATAGTCTTGGGGAGAGACTCTAAAGGTATACTGTTGTCCATCTTGCATGGATGTGAATTGTTTCTTGTCCTCCTTGAGAGAGATGGAAAAGAAAGCATTTGCCAGACCAATGGTTACATATATATCTGGAATCATGTTAATCTTCTCTAGAAAGTATTTCATATCTGGTAGCATAAGTACAATTGGGGCTACTACTGGATTGAACTTGAACATATCTACTGCCATTCTTCAGAATCCATCAGTATTATGGGGGCCACACAAGTGAATGAAATGAAGATGTGCTGGGCACTGCCACTTCTACAACCTTCAGATTTTTAAGGATGCTGTAAATCCCTACTCTTTTTTCAAAACAGTATAGATTCAATTAATTAGTTTGGTTGGTTGATTTTCACTGAAGTATAATTCACGTACAATAAAATCTTAAGTGTACAGTCCAGTGAATTTTGGCAGTTCTGTACAACTGTGTAACCTACCACACTCAAGATATAGAACATTTCTACATCCAAAAAGGTTTTCATATGCCATTTTCAGGTTAATTATGCCTGCCCTCTCAACCCTGACCCCAGGCAATTATTGATCCACTTTCTGCCTATATGTTATATTTGGCTTTTCTAGAGTTTTATGTAAATGGAATCATACAGTATGATTTTTTTTGTTTGTTTTTGGCTTCTTTCTCTCACCATAATATCTTGAGATTCATTCATATTGTTCCTGGTATCAGTTGTTTGTCCCTTTTATGATTAAGTAGAATTCCAGTAAATGAATATATCATAACTTGTTTACCCATCCTCCTATCAGTGGACACTTGAATTATCTCCCAGTTATGGCCATTGTGAGTAAAGCTGCTATTAACATTCATGATCAAGTTTGTGTGTGTGTGTGTGAACGTATGTTTTCATTTATCTTGAGTAAATTTTTAGAATTTGAATTGTTGGGTTGTAAAGAAGATGTTTAACTTTTTAAGAAACCTTGCAAACTATTCTCTAAAGAGGCAATACTAATTTTTTGCTCCCACTGGCAATATATGAGAGTATCCGTTGTTCTGCATCCTGATCAACATTTGGTACTGGGATGGTTTTTGACTTTAGGCACTCTGAGAGGTGTGAAGTGGTATTTCATTGTGGCTTTAATTTGCATTTCCCTGATTAATGATTTTGAACACCTTTTCATGTGATATTGGCTATACCTAATCTTCTCTTACTAAGTGTCTATTTAACTCTATGGCCCATTAAAAAAATTTTGTTTAATAGTTGGTTTGTAGCCATTTTTAAAAGTATATTGCAGCTATGAGTTCTTTCCTAAGGATATGCTGTATTTTTCTCAGTCTGTGGGTTGACTTTTCATTTCTTTAAATTGAAGTATAGTCCACACACAATGTTGTATTAGTTTCAGGTGCACAACATAGTGACTTGATAATTCTATATGTAATTCATGCTCACCACAATAAATGCAGTCACCATCTTGTCACAATACAATGTTATTACAGTATTATTGACTATATTCTCTATGCTGTACTTTTCATCTCCATGACTTATTTATTGTATAACTGGAAGTTTGTATCCCTTAATCCCCTTTACCTATATCACCCATTCCCCTATCCACCTCTCCTTTGGCAACCAGTAGCTCTCTGTATATAAGAGTCTGTTTGTTCTTTTGTTCATTTGTTTAGGCCCTTCATTTCTTTTTTTTTAAACAACCTTTTTTTTTTTTTAGATTTTTATTTATTTGAGTGAGAGAGAGCAAGAGCAGGGGTGGAGGGGTGGAGGAGGGGCAGAGGGAGAGGGAGAAGCAGGCTCCCTGCTGGGTCAGGTAGCTCAGTCCCAGGACCCTGGCTGGGATCAGGACCTGAGCCGAAGGCAGATGCTTAACTGACTGAGCCACCCAGGTGCCCCTTGGCTATTCATTTCTTAAGGTGCCTTTGATGAGCAGAAATTTTTCTTTTATGGTTAATGCTTTTTTTGTGATTTGAGAAAGCTTTTCCTACCTTGAAGTCATGAAGATATATACCTACATTTTCTGCTAAAACCTTTATGAATCTAGCTTTTACATTTAGGCTATGATCCATCTCAAATTAATTTTTGTATATGATTGCATAGAGGTTGAGGCCCATTTTTTCCTATGTTTATACAGTTCCAGAATCATTTGTTACGAAAAAAAAAACTTTTCTTTTTCCATTGAATTGACCATATGTGTGTTGGTCTATTTCTGGACTCTCTATTTTGTTTCACTGATCTATTCATCTATGCGTGGGCCAATACAACATTGTCTTAGTTATTGTAGCTGTAAAATTATGAAATCAGGCAGTGAAAGTCTTTTACTTTGTCCTTTTTTTTTCAGTATTGCTTTGGATATTCTAATTCCTTGGCATTTTCATGTAAATTTTAGAATCAGCTCATAAATTTCTATGAAAATCCTTGCTGGAATTTTGACTGGGATTGCATTGCATTTGGAAAGACAGGAAATACTTACATTATTGGCTCTTTTAATCCAAGGATGGCATATATCTTTCCATTTGTTTATGTTTTCTTTAGTTGTCTTCTTTAGTTTCTTTCAGCAATGTTTTGTAGTTTTCAATGTAGATGTATTACATACCCTTTGTTGGATTTATTCTTAATTATATGATGTTTTCTATGGAATTATAAACTATTTTTAAATGGAATTAAAGTGCTTTGGATTACAGTTGATTTTTGCATACTGTATACTTAATATCTTCATTAGTATATATATACTTAGTATATATTATATATAATATATAGTATATAGTATATATTATATACATTAGATACAATATATATTCATTAGTATATATACTTATTAGTATTATATATATATTATACATGTATATTATATGTAAGTATGCTTATTAGTATATATATACTTAATAAATTCATTAGTATTAGTATTTTTATTACTAGTGTTATTTATATTTCATTTTATTAGTAATTTTATTGGTGTTTTTGGAGATTCAGTTGGGTTTTCTATGTATACTTATGTGTTGTTGGAGTGTAGCAATCGTTATTCTTCCTCCTTTTTAATATTAATTTTTTTAAGTTTCTTTTTCTTGCTTTATTACGTTAGCTTACATTATAAAGTTGAATGGGAGACATTCAACAGCAGACATTCTTGCACTGCTTCCTTTATTAATGAGAGAGTTCAGTGTTTCACCATTATGTATAATGTTAGCTATTATTTTTCATGGATGCCCTTTATCAAAAAGAAATCTCTTTCTAGTTTGCTAAGAGTTTTTGTTTTTTTGTGGTTTTTTTTTTTTTTTTTTTTTTAGATTTAAAGAGAGAGAGATCAAGGGCGGGGAGCAGAGGGAGAGGGACAAGCAGACTCCATGCTGAGCACAGAGCCTCATGCGGGGATCAATCCCACAACCCTGAGCTCATGACCTGAGCCAAAATTTAGAGTCAGATACTTAACTGACTGAGCCACTCAGGTGCCTCTATCATAATTACTTTAAAATCACTATCTTTTATTTTTTATTTTTATTTTTTATTTTTTTTTTTTTTTAATTTTTTTTTTTATTTATTTATTCGACAGAGATAGAGACAGCCAGCGAGAGAGGGAACAGAAGCAGGGGGAGTGGGAGAGGAAGAAGCAGGCTCATAGCAGAAGAGCCTGATGTGGGGCTCGATCCCATAACGCCGGGATCACGCCCTGAGCCGAAGGCAGACGCTTAACCGCTCTGCCACTCAGGCGCCCCAAAACACTAACAATTTATTATAGAAAAAATAAAAATCCCCAATTTTGGATGAGTTTTATATTCTTCATTACACTTTTCAGTATTAAAAAAAAATTTTTTTTAGGGGCACCTGGGGGGCACAGCGGTTGAGTGTCTGCCTTCGGCTCAGGGCATGATCCCGGCGTTATGGGATCGAGNTCTGGAGTCTTTGTGTTCCATAGCCTAGTTGCAGCTTTTAGTGTTGCTGAAGAGCACTTCAGGGAGTGTTTCTCTTGGTTCTGCCACACTGTCACCAATCTTTGGTATATATTCCTTATGTACTTGGTGAAAACCTGTGGGAAAAATGTTAGCCTAGGGTAGGTGCAGACTCACTCTCAGCTGGGGACTTCTTGGGATTCCAATCCACATGTTCTGCAATCAGAGACTTGTTAAAGGTTTGGTTAAATTCCATTGCCATTATCAAGGGTGCATTCCTGCTCTTCCTGCTGCTCTGCCAGAAGTAGATGCAGCTCATCACTTTCCATTTTTTAGTTTACTTTGGTTTGTGTCCTCAGCCATTTTATCAGTTAGATAAAGCCATGATTTAGTTTTTTATCTTTTTTAGCTTGTTGGCAAGAGTGTTGGAGCGATACTCTCATTACTGTGTATAATCTAACTGGAAGTGAAAGTCTCTTGCTTTTCTATTCACTATCTCAGATAAGTAAGGGAAGATTCAGAAGATTCCACCTGGTTTCCTTCACTGCAACTGCTCTGATGTAACATATCAAGGAATTAATGTGTTGATTCTGCCATGCATTAAATATATCATTCATGGTCCAGAGAAATGACCATTGGAGGAGTCCATGAATTAACTGGACCCAGTAGATCTGCCATGAATCAAATCTAGGCCAGAACACCATGTATTATTTAATTCCCATATGCTTCCATTCTAACAGTTGGACTCTAATGGCACTTCTTCAACTCCCTGGGTATCAAATTCAACTTAGACCATTTATCCAAGAGTCCTAAAACAAAACGTAACAAAAACAACAAATCAAACTGTTCATTCCCTCAAATAGAATACTGAGCAATACTGAGATGTTTCATTACTGCTTCCAGTCCTTTGCCTAAAGGTAGGATTTTTCAATTTTTGAAGAATTCTGGGCCATGAATTGACATTACCCTCTCAGTATTAGGAGTGGAGTATGAGCAGAGAGGTTCTTGAAACTTCCAACTGAGTCTCTGCTGTATTGAAGTGCCATCTCCCAAAGGAGATATTATGACCCCTTTTGTTGACTTTCTCTGGGATGCCAAATTCCAGCAACTGCTTTAGGTAACCTGGAATCTGGTCATCATGCATTTTCTCTTGCTAATTTCTACTAAATAGGACACTAGAGGTAAAGTGTCTTCCTCTTCTGCAGAAGAAACACAAAGACTGGTTTTGCATAATTTCTAAACAAAGAGGGAATTGTAATAGGAAATTTACAAATATATGTACTCTTTCTTTGTTGCAATATGTAGACTGTCTTCTGGGAAAGAAGCCCACAAATCTTAAAGCCATGGACCTTAGTCCAGTCCCAATCTATTAGTTCCATCTCCTTCCCAGGGGGAATGGTAGTTATATTGCTTATTAACAAACATTCAGTGAGCATCTACAGTCACCTGTGCATTGTTCCAAATAGTGGAGATACTTTTGTTAAAAGAGACAAAAGCTTTTATGGGGATTACAGTCTAGTGAGGGGAGGCAGTCAATAAATAAGTTAATATGTGAGATGGTGTTTTCTCTATGGAGAAAAATAAAACAAGAACAGGGGAGAGAGCTTCTGGATTGAAACTGGTGGTGGTTGTAATTTTAACTAAATTAGTTAGGAAAGAGTTCACGAAAAAGGTGACATTAAAGATTCTTTGTGGGAGGGTGGCAAGGAGTCTGAAGGCCCAGTCAAGGGAATTTTTCCAAACATCTCCCCTTACACCTAAGTTAGCAGCAAATTGGGACCCAAATGCAGGTATTAGGATCCTTTGTCTCCTGCTTTTTCCACTATGTGACACTGTTCTAAGGACCTATATGGGATTTCTTGAAGCAGTATATCAAGTAATGTGGTGTAGCTGTGAACTGTTGGCAAACAGGAGTTGCAAACAAATTAGCTAAACAAGTCCTGATTGATTACCTACTGTTCAGAGAAGATCACAGGTTCCCGAGGGATCTCAGAGAAATACACACTGGATTTCCTGCCTTCAATAAGCTGACAACATGGGGTGGGGGTGGGGGTGGGGGCAAAGCACAAACAAATCAAGCAGATGTTTTGATGATACACTGAACAGTGCAGTTGCAGAACTACAACCAGGGATGCTCTGAGGACAGTGCCTTTTGCCAAAATCCAAATGACGTTTTTCACAGGCTTGCCGTGAAGAAAGACAGTTCTGTTCACTCACCTCCTTTTCAGCCTTGCTCACACACATGGATTATCATACTGTCAACAGTATAATCTAATAAGAGGGATGGCAATATATTGTCTTTTGTTAGCTGGCTGAAACCCAAGGACTGTGGTTGTTGAATACAGAAGGGCAGACAGATGGAAGTTTCACGCTGTCCTGTAATTGCAAAGTAGCCTTACCTTCGAGAGTCCTTTTCAGAACAGCAGCTATTACCTGTGGCTAAGTTGGGATGGTACATTTTAAAATAATATGGAATAGACCTACTGGTGAAATTTAATTGTTACCAATTAGATCTAGCAGAAGGGGAATTTATATCAAGTACCATGACTCACCTAATTGGACTGCAGAAGTGAGGCTGTCATTATGTCCAGGAGAGCAAGTACTTGTTTTAGATGCCCGTTTTTACACTGCCTGAAAAATAGTGGCTAGAAACCAGGCATTATATTGCCTCCCCGTGTTGTGTACCCTGGTGCCAGAAGTAACAAATAGGCAATTCAAAGGTGTTAAAAAGTAGTCCCAGTAAAAAAAGAGAAATTCAGAAAGTCTAAGATATATCTACTTTGCAGCAAACCTGGCTGTTTATTTGATCAAACAATTCCATTAAGGAAATACCAGCCAAACCAGTGATTGTCCTCGTATTTTCATAAAAATTGATAATATCATTAAAACAGTCTGGTATTTGTCTTTGGTATCCTGAAGAAGACTCAGTCTCAGTTGTTTTTTGTTTTTTTTTAACTTTACTTTCCTCAGTTTTAAAGAAAAAATATATTTACAACAGTTCAAGTTTTATAGCACATTTATTTTATTTTATTTTATTTTATTTTATTTTATTTTTTTAAAGATTTTATCTATTTATTCGACAGAGATAGAGACAGCCAGCGAGAGAGGGAACACAAGCAGGGGGAGTGGGGAAGGAAGAAGCAGGCTCATAGCAGAGGAGCCTGATGTGGGGCTCGAATCCCAGAACGCCGGGATCACGCCCTGAGCCGAAGGCAGACGCTTAACCGCTGTGCCACACAGGCGCCCCTTATAGCACATTTAAACATTTTCCTCTTCATCCTGTTATCTGTTTAATGGGAATTATCAAAAGAAAAAGAATGATGGCTGTATTTGAGGTTACAAAAAGCATTTGCTTGAAAAGTGGTAAGAATTTAGTATTTGGGAGGCGCCTGGCTGGCTCAGTCAGGAGAGCATGCCACTCTTGATCTCAGGGTTGTGAGTTCAAGCCGCATATTGGGCATGGAACCTACCTAAAATGAGAAAAAAACAAAACAAACCCAAAACTTAATATTTGGAGTTTTAAGCTTAATTCCATTCCTGATTTTGTGTTTATTTTTTCAATTAACATAAAATGGGCCCCATGGGTCCTATTTCTTAATACACACCCACACATACATATGTACTCATATATGCATAATTTTCTCCATGTTACACATTTCTTAATTGAGAGACATTTGTGGTCTACTAGGTTTTCCTATTATTGAAATGTTATGAAGTATCTGCTTTTTGGAGTTTGAATTAATTAACTACTTATATTTAAAAGTCTTAAATACCTAGACTTGTCAATTAAAATTAGGTACAGCATTATTGGATTTTTATTGGAAACTGTTTAAATTGTTCCAAGATAATCTCCAACAGGGCACGGAAAAAGCAGCTTCTAACTACGTCCAGATCAGAATCCCCTGGGGAAAGGGCTTGTCTGTGCTTCATGGAATCAGGCACCATCCAAAGATTAGGTTTATTCCAATTTTCTATAGGCTTAAAATTTGTAGGTAAGCAGAAAGGTCAGTTCCATCACTCCTGAGGTTGTCTTAGTGAACCATCATGGATTGGATTAAAGGTTCTTTGGCCTTTCCCCTTGAGTCATTCTCTCTGCTGAGGAAGTAGCAGGAGCTGGCCTGCTTACCAACCAGGGCCATGTTCGAAATAGAATTAGGCTGTGTTATAATTGATAGGTTGTAAACAACAAGTTCAAATGTGGCATGTCACTGGTTGGTAACGTGGTATGAGTTGGAAAAAACTATTCTTATGGTGGTGGTGGTGTGGGATCTGTGAGTTGCAGAATTATTGCCAAAGGTGGTTGGTGATTGCCTTGCAACTTCTCTCTGCCCTTGCATCTCCCCCCTCCCCACCGAGATACCTAGAGTGGGAAAGTGTGGTAAGCATAGGACAGGGCATGCAGTATCACAGCAAAGAAATAAACTTTATTAAGGCTCTGGAAAATAAGTGATGGGTTTCAAGGAACCAAGCACCCAGCTGAAGGCTTGAAAGGAATGGTGCTGTAGCTGCCAGGAGCAAATGCAGGTGGGACTAGAGAACGCTGGCTATGAAGGATCCAGGAGAGGGAGAGACTGGCAGATGGGGAGTTTTAGTTTCTGACAGCAATAACTTAGGTTCATGCTGTTATTTGTATTTTCTCTGAAAGAAACCTTTTCGTTGTTGTTGTTCCTAATGAACTTGTGATCATAGTGATAGCAGAATAGGGCAAGCTCTTCCTGTCCCTTATTTTAGATCTTTCAGGGATGGCGGGGTAAAGGTGGGGATAGAAAAGGGGTTGTAAAGACTAGCAAAGTAATTATTCCACAGGGCTAATTAATTTGGGGGCTTGTGGCCTACATTTCTGTGGTTGATGTAGAAGGTTGCTGGTACACTAAGCCGCTGGAGAAGTGTTATCACCAGCAGCATTAGTGAAAAGGTGACATTTGGCAGAGAGAGAGAGCTGAGCATGGTTTTTGTCACTACTTCTCTTGTAGAATGTTATTTTACCAACATTGTGACAGAGTTTAGTTCAGGAAATGGGCCTTTGGAAATTATCTTTACCCTTACTATTTTTTTTTTAAGATTTTTATTTATTTATTTGACAGAGAGAGACAGCCAGCGAGAGAGGGAACACAAGCAGAGGGAGTGGGAGAGAAAGAAGCAGGCTCCCAGCAGAGGAGCCCGATGTGGGGCTCGATCCCAGAATGCTGGGATCACGCCCTGAGCCAAAGGCAGACGCTTAACGACTGAGCCACCCAGGTGCCCCTTTACCCTTACTATTTTTATAAAATGCAGTAGGGAAAATTGCCCAGATGGAAGAATAACAGGGAACAGGCATCATCGTAGTGTGAGTTTCCCCCCTATACTCACAGCCATTCCTGGCAGCACCTTAGTTAAGGTTATGAGTGTGTATATTGTGGGGGGGGGGAAGAGGAATAAAAGCACAAGACAGAAAATGTAAGAGACCTAGGATAGAGAAGGAAGAGTGTGTGAAAGGTAATAATTGCTAACAGTTACTACGCATTTACTTGGCTGGTGCTGTTCAAGTGTTTTACACATATTAACACATTTAATCTTTACTTATTTATTTTAAATATTTATTTAAGTACTCTACACCTGACTGGGGGCTTGAACTTGGAACCCCAGCATCAAGAGCCACACGCTCTTCCACTGAGCCAGCTGGGTGCCCCAACACATGTAGTCTTTATAACAGCACCATAATGGAGGTGCTGTTATAATCTCTGTTTTCCATATGATGAAACAGGCACAGGGAAGTTAAACAATTTGCTTATAGTCATACAGCTAGTTAACGGGCAGAGTCAGAATTAGATGCAGGGAAGTTCCAAAAGCCAGGCTCTCAGTCACTTTACTATGTTGCTACAAAGCACAGGACACAGATGTGGATTGACAGGGCTAAGGCAGTGGGGATGTTTTAGGGTGGGGCAATGGGGGCTGCATCAAATGGGAGCCCAGTCAGGGTGTGATGTATGCCTACCTCTCAGGGGTGTCAAATACAAGATTTCTGCCAGGGTGACAGATTGCATCAAAGGGTTTCCCAGGTCCTTTTTGAGTCCAAGATTTTGTGACCTTTTAATTGGCCTGGAAGAATGAAATACAAAGTGAAAAGGGGCTAGTGAACAGGTGGGCAGTATGCACTGAGGTGTTGGACAGACCTTTTGACCAGGAATGGATGAATGACAGAACTTAGGTTCACAGAAGGCATTCTCTATCTGATGCATCTGTCTTTTCTCTGCTGTGCCTGGCAAGCGGGTAAGACCCTGCTGGAACTAACTTCAGAGAGAGCTCACTGCTCTGTTTGTTTCCCAGCATAGCTCTAATGGTTCCTAAGTTCCTCTTTAACTAACAGTTGCTGATGTTTCTGAAACCTCTACCTCTCAGGACAATTTAGAGCGAGCTTAATCTTTGTCTACGGTAGGCTTTCAATCTTTGTTTCCTGTTTTTTCCTGGTGAATTCTTCCCAGTTTCTTCAGTTTTCTTCTGAATGTGATCATTCATCATCCTGCTAATTTCTTCTGACTAGTCTTTAGTTTGGCAGGAGCCCTGGGGAGGGTGGTACCTGAATTGAATTTAATACCTTAGTTGTGGTCTGACTCACTTGGGGGAAAACTGGACAATCACCGCCTTCCTTGTGGACTCCTTGACAAAGACTGCTATCTCATCAGCTCCTGAACAGTCTCTTCAGAGTTGACTTGGAGTGAGCTTATGGTCAATACAAACCTACAATCATTTTTAATCATGTATTTCTCATCTAATATTTAAACTTATTTTTAACTAAGGACATGATATTTCATATTTCTGTGACATATTTCATCATTTAGGTTTATTCTGTTGTTTAGTCTTTTTGGATATTGGTTCTGTCATATGCAAGTAACTGCATCCAAGGTCTGTTTTCTTCAAGGTTTGGTTAACATGACATCAGTGTCTCATCTAAATGATTAAAACAAATGGTGAAAAGGCAGGTCAGAGCCTTGTGGTCTGACTCTAGGAGCTCTCATCAGAAGCAGTTTTTGTTCTCTTCGGAAAGCTAAAGCGTTCTAAAAGTCAGGACAAGCAGCTGTTCTGAATTTTGGCTAAAAAGAATCCCAGATGTCTGGAAAAGCCCCTTTATGACCTCTACATCTCTCTCGCGCGCTTTTTTTTTTTTTTTAAGATTTTATTTATTTGAGAGAGAGAGCACAAGTGGGAGGCAAGAGCAGGGGGAGAGAGAGCAGCAGACTCCCCGCTGAGCAGGGAGCCTGACCTGGGACTCAATCCCAGAACCCTGAGATCAGGACCTGAGCTGAAGGCAGCTGCTTAACTGACTGAGCCACCCAGGCGCCCCCATGACTTCTACATCTTATCGATGCACCTGTGTATAGGTCTACATCTGGGATGAATCATTGAGTTATGCATGGGTTTGTGGGTCTCGAGTGAGAACTTGTTCTCCCAACGTGTGTCTCTCCGAATTCCGTCTTGTAAGGACGCCAGTCATATTGGATTAAGGGCCCATTCTACTCCACTATGACCTCATTTCAACTAACTACTTTTGCAGTGACCCTATTTCCAAAAAGGGTCACATTCTGAGGTCCTAGGGAATAGGGGTTCAACATACAAATTTTGGGAGACACAATTCAACCCATAACATGTGGTGAACATATGATGGGTTGCCCTGACCTGTTTCAGCTGCTGAAGATACTGCTGGAGAGGATATGCAGCCATCACACCTTTCTAGCACTGCCTTCAGCTGGAGAAAACTACCTCTCTCAAGATTTGGCTTTCTTCTAGGGCAGTGTGCCTCAAAAAACTGAGCAATGAGTGGGTGTAGTTTCCCAGCACCTTTGCCCCAACTTGGATATTTCTGAATGGCCATCCCAGCTTGCAGAGCTTCCTGTGGGGTCAGATGGGGCCTTCACTGGAACCATCCCATACCACCTTCTTCGTTTGCCCCATCTTGCTTCTGACCCCTCCCTTACACAGGGGGTGATCCAAAGACCACTCCCTGGTAAACTTCTGCAGGCTAATCATTGTTTCAGAGTCAGCTTCCAATCTATGACACAAGGTAGTATTTATCAAAAACTCCTAAAATTTCAAAGGATCTTGCTCATGAGCCACAATCTGAGCTGATGTATAAAGATGGCCTGTGCCACAGATAATTTTTTCTATCACTTTTCAAATTGCTGAATGTATCAGTCTCTTATCTTGCTTTCTGGGTCATCCCTAATGCACTTCATAGCATCTGGCTTTATCATAAAAGTGTGTGGATAGGTGGATTTAAAATGTTGTATGCAGAGAGGGAAGGAAGACTTATGGAGAGCGCAGTGGTAAGGAATAAAAATGCCAGTTTATTATAAATTGATCAGCTGCCCCAATTGTTGAAAATGCCAATTGGTTGTATGAAACCATCATTTTCTCTATAAATTGTTATAAAAATTACAGAATAGGCTGATTTTCAACCCAGATGAAAAACTATGGTTTATATACAGAAACATGGGAGATTGTATAGGTGATTAAAGACTTTTGAGGTGGTTGGGCTCAGGCTATAGGCCAATGCCGCCATTCTCCAGCAGTGGGACCTGGGGACACCTTTCATTTCCTCATGAGAGAATTGCAGAATTGTGTGGACTAGAGAAAGTATATATAAGGCACCTAAGTGGGTTCATGGCATCTACTAGAACATCAATAAATTGTATTCAACTAGCAGTAACAACAATAAGTACTTTATTTGGAAGTAGAATGATAAATTATTTCAAGTGGCTCCTATATGTATTTAAAATGTATTCTAAAATGAACATAACAATGTATAGATTAACTAGAAACATGGCTCGTGTTGGCTCATACTTTTAAGATCCTTCTGCTGAAATCATCTCTGCTCCAGCAATGCCAGGATTATGCTGAAGAATATGTTTTCTGTCTGTGTAGTGTTTCAAATAGCATCTTCACATCCAATTTCCTGAATTGTCATTTCAACAGTTTGCAGTGAAAGTAGTAAACTATCACTTGAAAAGGATGTATTATATAAAATGTGTTTCTAAGAAACTTGAATTTATTTGAAAAATTTTGTTGGGTTTCAATTTGCTAATGAAAAACATTATTTCATGTAAGTAGCTTTCTCAAGAATTGAAACTTCTCCATTAAGTGCTAAAGATTTCATATGGCATCAGGTTTTTAAAGGTTTTTAAAAGAACACCTAAAAGCACCAATGAACAGCTTATTCTGCCTGTGTGTTCAAAATTAGAATAAAGCTTTTGACAATATCATCAATGCACTGACATTATTATTAAAGGTCCTTAACCTTATTATGGAACAGTTGAACAATACTTGTTTGTTCATCCCAGAATCACATAAGAAAGATCATTGGGTTTCAAGGTTTTCAGGTGCTTTTTCCTTTCCTTTCCTTTTTTTTTTTTTTAAAACCAAAAGTGATGTTGACAAAGACAAAGAACAGAGTGACAAAAGCAGATTGTACCTGTGGGGACAAGTTCTCATGTTATCGTTAATAGTGATAAGAGTCTTTAAACATGGGTAATTTTTTTCATGCACTTATTTTTTTTTAAAGCATAGTTCTTGCATAAAATTGCTTTTTTCCCTTTGGAATTCACTTACCCTTTGAGAGGTTGTAAAATAACGTGTTATATGAACTTACAGTGGGTATTTCAGTAGTGTCTCACATTGCATCAAGTGAGGAACATAAGGGTTTAATCAGGGCATTGCTAGGTTTAATATGCTCTCACATAGCCCAGTGCGACTAGCTATTACATTTTTGAGGATGTAACATTCTAATGTACTTCACCACTTTATTTTTTAGTTTCTTAAATATTTATAGACACGTATAAAGAAGACAAAAGTGGTGCAGCTGTGCCATCCAAATACCTCCAGTTGAACTTCTTTAATAAAAAAGAAAAAGTACTACAGTCACGTGATTAGAAAGTTACAATAGGGCTCTCAATGTATTGGTAACATACAGTGTTGGTGATGTTTTAAGATAATGTGATTCACAGGAATTCATTTTATTATTATGCTGCAAAATACATGTGAATGTTACGTATATAGTTTTGTATGTATCCAGTGTTACAAGGAGGACAATCTTTAACTCTCCCTCAAATAAATGAACAACAAATGGGGCGCCTGGGTGGCTCAATCTGTTAGGCACACGACTCTTGATTTCAGCTCGGGTCGTGATCTCAGGATGGTGAGATTGAGCCCTGCTTCAGGCTCCATGCTGGGCATGGAGTCTGCTTGAGATTCTCTCTCTCCCTCTTTCTCTGCCCCTGTCCCCCGCACCCCCTGTTTGTGCACTCTCTCTAAAATAATAAAATAATAATAATTAAAATAAAAATAAATGAACAACAAAAATAGACCGAAATAAAAACTAAAAATTTCTTCCATTCCTAGGTACTCTTCTTAAAGGAAACTCCTATTTTGCCAATTTCTAGTGTATCTTTCTTGAAAATGTTCTATGCATTTAAAATATATTTTTTAAATATTCCTTTTATTGGACTGTAAAGACAGCATAAGGCTGCCAGGGAATCAGACTCCAGAGCTAGAAAAGTTGGGCTGGAATCCTGTCTCCTCCAATGACATTACGTGACTTTGAATAATCTATTTAATCTCTCTGTGGTTAAGTACTTTCATCTGTAAAATGGAGCTAATAAGCCTCAGAGGTTTGTTTTTAGGATTGAGCATGTTACGTTAAACACACTCCTGGCATATCGCATTCAGGAAATGTGAGCTACAATTACTGCTTATGCCAAGCAGATGGTTTTTTCAGTTTTATTGAGGTATAATTGACAAATAAAATTGTCAGATATTTAAAGTGTACAACATGATGGTTTGATATACGTATACATTGTGAAAGTATTAATTCACACATCCATCACATTGCATTATTGCCTTTTTTTTTGGTGAAAACA
The DNA here is from genome assembly GCF_002007445.2 of Ailuropoda melanoleuca. NCBI lineage: Eukaryota > Metazoa > Chordata > Mammalia > Carnivora > Ursidae > Ailuropoda > Ailuropoda melanoleuca. Next base: position 184,509,114 of record NC_048218.1, on the reverse strand, counting down.
TTTAAGTTCTACTCCTTTAGCAAATTTCAATTATATAATACAGTGTCGCCAACCTGTTTATTGTGTTATACTTTAGATCCTCAGTCCTTATTTATCTTATAATGTAAAGTTTGTACCCCTTTATCAGCCTGTACTTATTTCCCTTACCCCCTACCTAGCCCTTGGCAACTGTTTTCTACTGTTTTAGGAGTTTAACCGTTTTTTTTTCTTTAGATTTCATATGTAAGTTATAACCTGCAGTATTTGTTTTCTTTGTAGGGCTTATTTCACTTAGTGTTATGCTCTCTAGTTTCACCCATATTGTTGTAAATGAAAGGATTTCGTCCTTTTTAAAGGTTGGATAATATTCCATTACATATGTATATACCACATCTTCTTGACCCATTCATCCATTAATGGGCATTAGGTTGTTTCCATATTTTGGCTATCATGAATAATGCAATGGACATGAAAGTACAGTTATCTCTTTGAGAAAATGATTTTGTGTCCTTTGGATATATACCCAGAAGTGGGATTGCTGGATTACATGGTAGTTCTATTTTTAATTTCTTGAGGAACCTCCACACTGTATTCCATTTTGACGGTATCAGTTTGCATTCCCACCAACAAAGCACAAGGGCTCCCTTTTCTCCACATCCACACCAGCATTTGTCTCTCTGTCTTTTTGATAAGAGCCATCCTAACAAGTGTGAGGTGATATCTCATTGTGGTTTTGATTTGCATTTCTCTGATGATTGGTGATGCTGAACATTTTTTGATGTACCTGTCAGTCATTTGTATGTCCTCTTCAGAAAAATTTTTGAGTTGATTTTTGTGTGTGGTCTAAGATAGGAGTCTGGTTTCATTTTTTTGCAGGTCGCCATCCAGTTTTCCCAACGTTATTTGGTGACGAGACTGTCCTTTCCCATTGTATATTTTCGGCTCCTTTGTTGAAAATGAATTGACCGTATAAGCACAGGTTTATTTCTGTGCTCTCTACACTGTTCCATTGACCTGTGTGCCTTTATGCCAATACCATACTGTTTTTTTAAGATACTGGAACTTGGGTAAATATATTTCTTTGACAATTTACTTATAAATATGAAAGTATAAATTTGAAGGAAGAATTATTGCAAAAATTAATGATGACATCTTGTTCATGAATTTTCTCATTTCTTTTTTTTTTAAAGACTTAAAACATTTTTAATAAGTTGATGCTGCATTACAGCTCCATTTCTCAAAACTCCAAAGATATCAGGGACAAATCAAACATGGTATACGAATTTAAAAAAATGCATAGCATAACTACCTAAGATAGGCAAGGTTAAGAGCTAATGTCTGACCTTTAGCTCACAGTAACCCATTCCCAAGATTGTACTAGGCCTATCAAGAAAATCTGTGAACAGCAACATCATAGACACAAAAGCGCCATTCCTGGGTTGTCCTTAACAGAGAAAAAGTTGGAGGCAACTTAACGCAAGATTTTTTAAAGATACACTAAAATGAAAATCTCTAAGAGAAAATGTCTTCCTTAGGACGTGAAGGGGTAATATATGGTATATATCAGAACCATACGTATGTTGTCTGGGACCTCTGGGGACATGTGCCTGAATTCCCTGTGAGTGAATGGAGCAATGGGGCTAAGGTCTTGGGGGATGTTTGTTTTTGAGGTGTATGTGTCAGTGTCTCTGGGGTTAGAGGGTATAAGAATGAGAAAGCAAATACAACAAGATGGACAAAGAATGGAATGATCAAGATTAATGGGGGCTCTAACTGGATCCATTTTGCCGTAGTTCCTCCCCACCCCACCCCACTCCAGGCCCTCAACAACCATATGAGACTTCAGGAATGCACCACACAGAATCAATTAGTTAAATGATACACCACACAGAACTGATTTGTTAAATATCGCCCTTCCCTTGCCTTCAGCCTCCAGCAAACTCCCTCAAAGTAGTACAGGCAAGGAAGACCTAACTGTTGGGAGAAATCGCTAACACTTTTCCAGGACAGAATTCAGGCTAGTCCAAAAAGGGTCCTTCTTTTAAGGGTTTTTGGGAAACTTGACATTGAAATTTTTATTAGTATTGGAAACATTCGTTTGGAGCAAATTCAGCTCCAGGAGCTGCACGGTTGAATGCAGGGTGGGGGGGGGTCACCAATTGCCCCAATTCCTTCCATTGTAGCAGCTTGGTCAAAGCGTTCAGTTGGTGGTGGGATCAATCCCAAGGTTCCATCTGGCATCATGGTGACAGGTCCTGGAGGAGCTGGGGTACCAGCTGGCACTGGAGCAGGGGACATGGCGCCTCTCTTGTTGATGCCCATAGCAGTCTCATAGCCAGTTGGCCCATCTTTATCTCCTGTTCTCTTGCATCAGGGCATGTTTCCTTGAATCCTTCCTGCCGTCGCTGCCTCATTTCTTCCTGTTGCCTCTGCCTCTCCTCCTCACAGTGCCTGCGCTCCTCCTCCTGCCTGAGCTCCAGTTGCTTTCGTTTTTGTACTTCTTGGTTGTGCAGCTCTTCCATCCTCCGAAGTTCTTCTTGACGCCTCATCAGATCCTGTCTCATTAGCATGAGCTCCATCTTCAGCTTCTCACGAGCTTCCTTGATGTTGCGGTCCACTTGGTCCTGCTGCTGCTTCTCCATCTCAGTGAGCGCCTTCCAGCACGTGGCATACTCACGCTCAAAGGAGCCAGGCTGTGCAGAGCCGGGTGGCTGCTCTCACTCCTCGTGAAATTTCTGGTTCTTTATCACCAGCTTCTCTGGAGGTCCCTCTTCATCATCCAGCTGGTCCATGGGCTCCACAGTCACAGGCTGGGGAAACGTGGTTAGCGGGAAGGAGCCTTCATGCACCTGTCCAGAGCTTTCCGAGCAGCTGGCTTCCCTGAGACTTTGGCAGTGCCTTTTCCTGAGGGTCTTCCTCGATCATCCACGAGGACTACAGCCCTTTCCACCTGGCCAGACACCGAAAAGGCTTCCTCCAGCTCTTCGTTGGAAACACACCAAGGGAGGTTTCAGACTGTAAGGGATGCACTATGGCAGGCAAAGCGCACAGGCAGCTGCTTTCCACGGAGCAGCACGTTGTCCAGCTCTACTTCGGCCATCTCCCCTCGGGTTCGAGTTTCCAAGCAGATAAAACCAAAGCCCTTATCCTTCTGAATGAAGACTTCGCCGGCCATCCCGTATTTCTCAAGTTGTTTCTTCATCTCCTCCTCAGTGACGTCAGGAGGAAGATTGCCCACAGAGAGCTGGCTATGTTGGGTGAAGTTCTTCTCTCCTGGTTTCCTAAAATTCTTCAGGTCAATAGTCAAGCCTTCGTTTTGGCTGCTGGCTTGTTGTCCATTTGCAGGTATTGGTGGCGGTGGTGCTGCTGCTGCTGCTGCTGACGGTGCTGCTGGTGATGGTGCTGCTGCTGCTGATGGTGCTGCTGGTGCTGCTGCTGCTGGTGCTGCTGCTGATGATGGTGCTGCTGCTGGTGGTGCTGCTGATGGTGCTGCTGGTGCTGCTGCTGCTTCCTCGGAGTATGGTTTTGCTTCTCCAAGTTAAAGGTTTTATTGCTCTGCATTTTTGCACCCTTCTACTGACTGTTCTCTCCCCAGAGTAACAGCGACGCTACATGGCCTCTACCATCTTAAGTCAAATTTTCTCATTTCTATGTCTACTAAAAATAAAGCAAGTGGTTTGTAACCAAAATGTAATTTAAAAAAATTTTAATTCCAGTGTAGTTAACACACAGTGTTTTATTAGTCTCAGATGTACAATATAGTGATTCAATAATTCCATATATTACTCAGTCCTCATCAAGATAAGTGTGTTCTTAATCCACTTCACCTACTTCACTCATCTCCTCACCCACCTCCTCTCTGGTAACCATCTGTTTGTTCTCTGTAGTCAAGAGTCTGTTTTTTGGTTTGTCTCTTTTTGGTTGCTGTTCATTTGTTTTGTTTAATTCCACATATGAGTGAAATCATATGGTATTTGTCTTTCTCTGACTGGCTTATTTTGCTTAGCATTATACTCTCTAGCTTCATCCACATTGTTGCAAATGGCAAGATTTCATTCTTTTTTATGGCTTAATAATACATCATCATATATACATATGTATATGTCTTTTTTGTTTGTCCTACAATTGTATATTTCTATATACCATATATTCTTTATCCATTCATCTATTGATGAACATGGGTTGCTTCCATAATTTGGGTATTGTAAATAATGCTGCAATAAACAGGGGCACATGTATCCCTTCAGATTAGAGTTTTTGTATTCGTTGGGTAAATAGCCAGTAATGCGATTATTGGATCATAGGGTAGCTCTTTTTTTAAATTTTTTGATGAACCTCCATATTGTTTTCCACACTGGCTGCACCAGTTTACATTCCCACCAACAGTGCAAGAGGGTTCCTTTTCTCCACATCCTTGCCAACACTTATTTCTCGTGTTTTTATGTTAGCCACTCTGGTAGGTGTGAGGTGATATCTCATTGTGGTTTTGATTTGGATTTCCCTGATGATGAATGATGTTGAGCATATTTTCATGTGTCTGTTGGCCATCTGTATGTCTTCTTTGGAGAAATGTCTGTTTATGTCTTCTGCCCATTTTTAAATTGGATTATTTGTTTTTTGGGTGTTGAGTTATATCAGTTCTTTTTTTATTTTTTATTTTTTATTTTTATTTTTTTAAAGATTTTATTTATTTATTTGACAGAGATAGAGACAGACAGCAAGAGAGGGAACACAAGCAGGGGGAGTGAGAGGAAGCAGCAGGCTCACAGCGGAGGAGCCTGATGTGGGACTCGATCCCATAACACCAGGATCACACCCTGAGCCGAAGGCAGACGCCCATTCTGGGATCACAACCTAAGCAGAAGGCATCTCTTAACGACTGAACCCCCTAGGCACCCCTGTCAGTTCTTTATATATTTTGGATACTAACACTTTATTGGATATAGCATTTGCAAATATCTTCTCCCATTCAGTAGGTTGTCTTTTAGTTTTGTTGGTTGTTTCCTTTGCAGACAAGGATCTTAGGACATCTTAATTCTTTTTTTTCTTTTTTTAAGATTTTATTTATTTATTTGAGAGAGAGAGCCAGTGAGAGAGGGAACACAAGCAGGGGGAGTGGGAGAGGAAGAAGCGGGCTCCCAGCCGAGGAGCCTGATGCTGGGCTGGATCCCAGAATGCCGGGATCACGCCCTGAGCCCAAGGCTGACGCTTAATGAGTGAGCCACCCAGGCACCCCAGGACATCTTAATTCTAATCAACACTTCTGTAGCTTTATCTACAATTACTTTTTTTTTTTTTTAAACATTCATTCCTTTTTGCATTCAAACCTTTTTCTGGACTTGTTTTGCTTCTTCCTGAAGCACATCTTTAGGAAGTTCCTTACTAGATCTCTCTATGTGCTCAGTTTTTATCTCCCAGCAAAGATGATGCTAGACCAGACATCTTTTTAAGAAAATTTTCATTTCTAAAAGATGGTTTTGATGAGTCTAAGATTCGAGTTTTTTTCTTCAGTGAACTCTGAATATATTATTTTACTGTTCTCTACCAACTATGGAGATACTAGCATAGTGGCTGTTGGTCTATCCGTCAGCCCTTGCTTTCCAGCTGTTTTACAAATGTAAGGTTTTGAATTGGAAATGTTTGCTTCAACCTTCTTCTCCAGTTTCATTACAGTATTTCTAGGTGTGAATTTTTATACAGTCTGCTTTGGTTTTGATATTTTTAAAATATGAGACTTGATATCTTTTATCAGTTCTGAAAATTGCTAATCATTACATCTTCATAGTTCCTTTTCTCCATCATTCCTCTGTCTTTTCTTAGACTCCAATTAGACTATCTTATTTGAACTTTTTTAACTCTTGAATTTCTCTCATATTTTCCATATTCCCTGTCTTTTTGTATTGCATTATGGTAACTTCTTTTTTTTTTTTAAAGATTTTATTTATTTATTGGACAGANAAAGATTTTATTTATTTATTTGACAGAGATAGAGACAGCCAGCGAGAGAGGGAACACAAGCAGGGGGAGTGGGAGAGGAAGAAGCAGGCTCATAGCGGAGGAGCCTGATGTGGGGCTCGATCCCGTAACGCCGGGATCACGCCCTGAGCCGAAGGCAGACGCTTAACCGCTGTGCCACCCAGACGCCCCTGCATTATGGTAACTTCTAAGCTCTCTTTTTTGGTTCTTCAGTTTGCTTTCAACTGTGCTTAACATGCTGTTAACCTGTCCACTGAAGTAGTTTTGGTAGTAGTAGTAGCAATAAATGTAAGCTACTAGTTCTCAGCTTAGATGGTGAATTTCCAAGTGTTCATTATATTTTTAAGATAGAATAAAACTTAAAAAGCCCATTCTTGGCAAATGATTCTGATGTGTCATGATTCAAGGGTTATGATTGAGCCAATTCTGTGCACTTAATTTCCAATAAAAATAATAAAAGTTTTCAGATTATCTCAGATGTTTTATTTTTTGAGCTGTTTTATTTTACTTTTATTATTTTTTATACATACACACATAGTACAACATAGTGATTTGATCATTCTATACATTACCCAGTGCTCATCATGATAAGTGTAGTTACCATCTGTCACTATACAAAGTTATCACAGTGTTATTAAGTATACTCCCATGCTGCACTTTTTATCCTTGTGACTCATTTATTTTATAACTGGAAGTTTGTACATCTTAATCCCCTTCACCTATTTTGCCCATCCACCCACCCCTTCCCCTCTGGCAGTTGTTAAATAATTGTTTTTCTCATTCAAAAAAATTCTATTTTATATTTTAAAATATTTCCCACCTACTATTTAACATTATATATCTTGGGGGCGCCTGGGTGGCGCAGTCGTTGGGCGTCTGCCTTCGGCTCAGGGCGTGATCCCGGCGTTATGGGATCAAGCCCCGCATCAGGCTCTTCCTCTATGAGCCTGCTTCTTCCTCTCCCACTCTCCCTGCTTCTGTTCCCTCTCTCACTGGCTGTTTCTGTCTCTTCAAATAAACATTATATATCTTAATTTCAATATCTGAAGCCTTTAGTGTTCTGAATCTGTTATTTGTTTTGCTTTTGGTGTTTTTTTGAAGATTATTTTTATTTTAGAGAGGGGGTAGGGGCAGAGGGAGAGAGAGAATCTCAAGCAGATTCCCCACTGCATGTAGAGCCCCATGTGGGGCTCAATCTCATGAACCTGAGATCATGACTGGAGCCGAAACGAAAAGTCAGATGCTTAACTCACTAAGCCACCCATGTGCCCCTGTTTTTTTTTTTTAATACAATTTGTTACTCATGTGTCTTGTAACTAAAAAGGAAAATATAGATAAGTTGCACCACATTAAAATCAAGAACTTTAATTTATCAAAAAAAGCTATTAAGGGTTGCCTGGGCGGCTCAGTCAGTTAAGAGTTTGCCTTTGGCTCTGGTCATGTGACCAGGGTCCTGGGATCAAGTCCTGCGTTGGGCTTCCAGCTCAGAAGGGAGTTTGCTTTTCCCTCTCCCTCTGTCCCTGCCCGTGCTCTCTCTCTCTCTCTCTCTCAAATAAATAAATAATCTTTTTAAAATCCATTAAGAAATTAAAGATTTAGAAAGAAAGATTTTTCCACCATATCTGATTAAAGACATATCTAGAGTAAGAGGAAAAAAGCACCTCTAAATCAGTAAGAAAGTTACAGACTGTTAGTTAATTGGGCAGAAAACTTGAACAGCTACTTCACAGAAGAGGGTCTCCAAATGGTTAGTAATCCCTATAGGTGCTCAACAATAAGGTGCTCAACATCACTACAATGCCAGGAAATTAAAATTTAAATTAAATAATTAAGTATCAGTACACATCTGACACAATGGCTAAAATAAAAAAGACTGGCAATCCCAAGTGTTTATGAACACATGGAATTCCTCTACACTGCTGCTGGGAGTATAAATTGATGCAGACTTTTTGGAAAACAGTTTGGCAGTATCTACTGAAAATAAACATATGCATACCCTATGACCCAGCACTTCCACTTCCAGCAGAAATATATGCACTAAAAAGCATGTACAGAGAATCTTCATAGTAGCATTTTCCAGTAATAGCTCTAAGAGTCTATCAACTCTGGAATGGAGAGATAAATTGTAGAATAGTCATACATGGAACAATGAAAATGAAATACTGTGACACCACAGCAACATAGGTTAATCTCAAGACATAATGCTGAAGGGCGAGAAGCCAGACACTAGAGTATATACTGTATATTCCATTTCTAGAAAGTTTAAGAATGGGCAAAACTAATCTATGGTGTTAGAAGTCAGAACATTGATTACCTTTGAGATGGAGTCAGTGACAGGGAGAAAGAACAAAGGAATGGGCTTTTAAAATCCTGGTAATGTTCTTTTTCTCAGTTTGGGTCTGTTTATATTTTAAATATTTATTGACTAATTCACTTATTACTTGTGTATGTTACTATATGTATTTACGTTTCAGTAAGAAGCTAACTTGAAAAAAACAACCTGTATATTCTTGATTAACAGTTTGGTACTAACATATTTAATATTTGTGTTCAATTTTTTAAATGGCTCAAATTGGCCTTTGTGGGTTATTTTCTGTATAACATCTACTGTTTCCTAGGAAATGTACTAAATGTTATGTGTTCGTTATTTTAAATCTTCACAATAATCCTATAAGTTAGAAATTAGGTCCATTTTGTATACAAAGAATTGAACTCAGAGAAACTAAGGTTTTTTTGTTTTTTTGTTTTTTTTTTATAAAGATTTTATTTATTTATTTGACAGAGAGAGACAGCCAGTGAGAGAGGGAACACAAGCAGGGGGAGTGGGAGAGGAAGAAGCAGGCTCACAGCAGAAGAGCCTGATGTGGGGCTCGATCCCAGAACGCCGGGATCACGCCCTGAGCCAAAGGCAGACGCTTAACGACTGCACCACCCAGGCGCCCTCAGAGGAACGAAGTTTTTGACCAAGATCACACAACTAGTAGTATATGCTATCCTACCCTGACATATTTAAAGCACAGTTTAATTTTTAGTACAGAACCAGTTTTCAAATTGGAGTCTTGGGCCTGGAGACACACACATATAAAGCATTTAACCTGGGTGTCTTCACTTACTAGCTCTCACATAAATTACATTTGGCAAGCAGAGCAGTGCTGGTTTCTTGTTTTTTTTTGTTTTTAAATTTTGTGAGTTTTTGGGCTCCTATGAACAGAGGGAAAATTCATAAACAGCTGTTACTAATATTAACTATTTTACCTGAACATGTTTGCCTGAACAGCTTTACAAATAAAACGCTTGGAAAGTCGATATTAATATCTCTGTATCTGTCGTTGACCAAAGAATCCTGTCCAATCAGTGGGCTTCCGAAGCTGTGATAAATACTTGCTACTGTTTGTCTTTTGATGCCTTATACAAGGAGGCAAACTGCATAACACTCCAAAGGGATTCTCTTTCCGCTATGAAACATAGTGTCTGACATTATATTAAATAGCTTGAAAATACTGTAACCATTGATGCACTGTTGTTGTTAAAGTATCTTAGAATCAATGAAAGAAATTAATAAACAGAAAACCCAGTCTTAAGAGAGATCTTCTCCTGGTTTTCTAGTTAAGAAAAAATAAATTAGCGCTCTCAGCAGGGGGCAAAGCAGTGGATTGTGTGGGATTCTTTTGAAAATGGAGAACTTCACTCCCAATGTTAATTTAATTTGCATGCACTTGTGGAGAAGTCATTTATCATCTTACTACGCATATACCTTGGATAATATTTATGCTTCTCTATAAGCTTTTAATAAAATATACTACTATCACTGGAATACCGATTCAGAATTGGTTAATGAAGGAAACAACTGAAGGAAAGTTTCTATAAGAATTTAGTATAATCCCTTCACATATCATTTAGGGACTATTTCATCATTACGATCAAAGACTGAGAACAAGGGACGTCTGGTTGTATTTATTCTCTTCTAGTGCTGTTTATGCAACCCTCAGCGTCTCTTTGATTCCCACAAGGCCAGCTGACATCAGTACGCTGATTCTGTTTTTAGTAGGTGTGAATTTGGGGAGCTCAGATAGCTTAAAAAGAAGGCTAAATCTGATTTGTCTTGCAGATTCTGAGCAACATTACTGATATATCAGTTCAAACTAGGGTGTAAGTATTCTTAACCTGCTCCTGAATGGATGTGCTGGGCAGATAGTTATATCAGAAAGTGAAAACCACTCTGCCATCTTATCTTTGTTTCATCCCTAACTGGGACTTGCTGTTGGAATGCTTCCATCTTCATGGCTGTGTGAGCTCCTTCTTCCAGGTTGCTTTCTGCTTATGGATGGAGCTGTCCAGTCTTTACTAGGTATCTTAGTGTTTTGGTTTCCTCACTTGTGTAAATTGAGCCCCCTCTCCTTGCCATAATCTCCTGAATAATAGATCAGACTGTCAAAATTACTTCATATTTCATAGGAAAAAAGTGAAGGCCAGATATTTGAAAACCAAAGGGATTGCAGATGTTTACTAGATAAGGAAACGCCAAAAGGTAAAGAAGGCTATGGCTGTGCTGCTAGCAGCACAGTGTAATAGTCAAGAGGGACTGGGACTGCCTAGGTTCATGTCCCCATACCTCCACACACTGTGAGAATTTGGAGAAGTTACTTAACAACTCTTGAATCCTCAGTGTTATTGACTATAAACTAAGAATAACACCTAATTCTTAGTGGTGATGTAGGGATGAGAAGCAACCCTAGGGGTACAATGGTTACTATTTATATTAATATAATGTTTATGTAAATATATATAAGCATAATTATACATGCATTTACTCATTATTTTAATATATAGAGTTCTGTGATATGAAATTATATGTACTGACATTAAATGATATATAATTATATATTTATATCAATAATTGATATATAAATACATGACCATTGTATTATTTTTGTTATATTACATTTAATATGTATTTATCATATATATAAATATATGAGTATGTATAACTATAATTATAGGAATTATATTCATTATAATTATAGTGCTTGGCATGTTTTAAATACCTACTAGATACTAAATTTTTAAAAGTTGGACACTTCTTTAGGTCTGTTTAGTACCTCTATCCCCCTTCCCCCTTCATCTGGGAGAGCACAAGATTTGGGCACATAATTTAGGCATAGCCTATCAGAATGTCCCAAATTATATATCCAGTTATCATAATTAGTTTAAGTTGAGCAAGTAACTGAGCTGGGTCTAGATCTTTTTGATCTTCCTTAGCTAATATGGTTTCTTAATGCAGCAACAATAGTTGTTCATATGTTTAAATAATAATGTAAATAATAGTGAATAAATAGTAAATAAAAATGAAGAAATTTATATTTTATGGGTTAAAGGGGTAAAGAATGGGAGACTGGGGTGAGTATTAAGTAAACATCAATTTCTAATGGAACTAATGAGTATATGAGCCCATATATTTCCTTTTGTTTTATTACTTAAGCTGATTTGAGGAAGACTTCTGTCACTCACAATAAGAAGAGTCCTGAGCAGTCTTAAGAAATAATAGAAGTAGTCCATATCCAGAGACACTGTACAGTGGGCTTTGGGAGCAGTCCTCAGGGCAGCTTAACCATAAGTGCTATGCAGATCAAAATGAGGCCAGTTTTGGATCCTTAATAAAACCATAACGTGAAGGTCAGTTGGGCAAACCAGATTTTTCTTTGGGGTTTAAAGAATTTTTACAAATCAGATTTGGGAAATTTCAAATGCCTGGATGCTGGAATAATTGATATTCAAAGTTAGAGTTTGTAGGGGCACCTGGGTGGCTCAGTCAGTTAGCTGTCTGCCTCTTGGTTTCAGCACAGGTTGTGACCTTAGGGTCCTGAGATCGAGTCCCACGCCAGGCTATGCACTGAGCACTGAGTATGGAGCCTGCTTAAGATTCTCTCTTTGCCCCCTCCTCCCCTCGCACTCTCTCTCTCTCAAATAAATAAATATATCTTTTAAAAAAAAGTTAAAAAAAAAAGTTAGAATCTACAACTTCTTCCTTTTATTAAAAAAAGCTGCTTCCTGAATACTTGACTGCAGGCTGCAGGTCTCAGGGCAAATGTCCTTTTTTGTTTGTCATGGAATTAATAATTTTAGTAAGAATCCCTTATGTTCCTGACAAAGGTTATAAAATTCTGTCTCTCAATTAACTACAATGTATTTTTGTCAGCTACTTAAATTTAGATCTTACTCATTTTTTTTGCAAGTCCCATCTGAAGTTTTAAATGGAAATATAAATTCTAATTTTAAAATTAGCAGTAGAATCGTTTGGAATAATGAACTGGTTGACTTAGGTGAAGAATTTTAAGCCTGAATTTTCCTTATATTTGCTTTCACCCAATGTTTATTTTCACCAAAACAGCTTTCAGTCCTTGATTGTGAAAATGATGTTCCAAAAAATCTGATGTCCTAATGATAATGAGATTGGTCAGTGACAGTGAATTGTATCTTTATCCTTTATCTAGTTGTTTGTCACACCCATTTCATTTCTCATTCCAGTATCTGGTCCACTCATGATAACTTCATGTGCAATTTAAAGGTCACATTATAACGACTCACTTTAGTCTTTAATATGACTAGCCATCAGAGGTGGCGTTAGCAATGAGATTTGGATAAGAAAGATTCACAATTCTAATTTTCATCTGTGCGCCTTGGCAACAGTTCCTGAGGACAGTGTGAACGGAACTCTAAGACTAAATAGCCCATAGGATAATACACTCTCCAGCATGCTGAGAAATAGAGATGAAGAAAATTAAAGCTCCAATGGTCTTGTATAAGGATTTCATAAATTATTTTCTAGTTCTCATAACATTTTTTAGACTTGTACCAGATTTAGAATTATGACAAAATCGAAAATTATGAAGGTATTGACACTTATACAATATAATTAAATATGAATGAATATAATTTTAATTGTAACTACTATGTATTGAATACTTATATGACTTGCCAGCCACTGGGCCTAGTACTTTATAGACATTAGCTCATTCAATTCTCAAAACAGGCCCAATATACTATCTATTATGAGGTCCATTTTATAGATAAGAAACTGAGGCATATAGAGGTTAAGGAACTTGCCTGCTCTTGGCCAGTGCAGGACCTGGGGCTCCAGTTTTGTTGAGCCTGGACTTTTCTTGACAATGCTGATTCATGGAAATATTAAGTGTGGTTGCTTATTTTCTCTACAGATACTCATGTAGTTATCACTTCCCACAACTAAACACAAGTTGTTTTTTTAATTGTTCAGTTCACACACATCATATTAATATTTTTAAAAACTTTTTACTTTAAAATAATTATAGCATTTTAGGGTTCTCCAGAAAAACAGAACCCGTAGGAGGCTATCAATATATATGTTATCATGGAGGCTGAGAAGTTGCCGAACTGCTGTCTGCAAGCTGGAGACCCAGGAAAGCCAGTGATAACAGTTCAAGAACTGGAGGGTCAGTGGTTAAGTCCTGATCCAAGCAGGAGACTACTGATATTCCAGTTCAATCAGTCAGACAGAGAGAGTGGACTCCCCTTTTTGCTGCTTTTCTGTTTTATTCAGTCCCTCAATGGATTGGATGATGCCCACTCACATTAAGGAGGACAGTCTACTGAACCCACTACTCCAAATGTTAATCTCATCAAGAAACACCCTTAAAATACACACCCAGAAATAATGTTTAATCTGAGCATCCCATGTCCCAGTCCAGTTGACACATAAAATTAACCATTATATAGAGATACACAGAATGTTGCCCCCCCCACAATGCATAGGGAGATACCATGTGCTCTTTACCCAGCCTCCACCAACAGTCAACATCTTATGTAATGATAGTACACTGTCAAAACTAGGAAAGTGACATTGGCGCATTCCACATAGCTTATGATTTCATCAGTTTTACAAGCACTCTTTGGCCACCATAGTTTGTTACAGGTTTGTAATTCCTTCCATCACATGGAAGGTCCTAACTTTCTCTAGTCAAATATTTCACTTCTTTTTTCATGGCTTTGACTTTCATAAGTTGCTTACAAAGTCCTCCTTACCACCAAATTATGAAAATATCTTTTGTTAAATATATTTTCTTTTATTACTTCACTTCTTTTAGAATTTCCTTTTATGTGTAGTATAAACCGAATTTAATTATTTCCCCAAATGAACAGCCACTTGTGATAAAAGCACTTACTGAGTAGCCCGTTCTTTCCTACTGATTAGAATGCCATGTTTATCATATAGACTTGTATGTTTTTGTACTCTCCATTTTGTTCTATTTTTCTTTGACTCTACCAATACTGTGTTATTTATTTCTTTATTATCAGACAGCTTAGTCCTTTTTAAGAAAGTAATTTATGTATTTTAGAGAGGGGGAGAGAGAGAGTGCAATGAGTGGGAAAGGGGTAGAGGGAGAGAGAGAATCCTGAAGCAGACTCCCCACTGAGTGTGGAGCCTGACGTGAGGCTTAATCCCAGTACCCTGAGATCATGACCCAAGCCAAAACCAAGAGTCAGCCACCAAACTGACTGAGCCACCCAGGAGCCCCCAGTACTGGGTAATTTAGATGTAATTTTCAAATGTGTATGAATATTGTACCTTTTAACAAGGAAATAACATTGATGTAAAGCTATGGAGCATGAATGACTTCTTTCTCTAAGCCTATCATGGTCCTTTGGAGAGCCCTAACTCAAATGCTTCTGGTAACCAGGCAAGTATCAAATGTACAGGGAGGTCAGCACTAAGTCAATAAAGATTAGTTTATACCATAAACATGATTGCATGTCTTTTCTAAAAGCATCCCTTTTCAATTATTTAACATAACTTTCTGTCCAGACACTTCTGTCGCCTTTGAATGTCTACCTCTAGTCTAGTGGAAATAATTTGGTATTAGAATCAAAAACCTCCCCAAGCTTCCCCATTTATTAACTGGGAGACTTTAAACAAATTACTTGACCTCTCAGATGTTCAGTTTCCTTATTCTGTAAAAGAAGGAGTACTTAGCATATGGTTGGGCTAAATATTACATGAAATAATATGCATCAAAACACCAAGTATAGCATCTTGTACATGTTTTTTGCTACATAGACTTAGTGGAATTTAAGCAGTAACTTATTTAGGGAGGGAAACACATCTTTTGATCTAGATGAAGGTCCCTTTTAATCCATTAAATTCAGGCAGCTAGGAAATTTGTAAATAAACATTAATTTATGAGATTTTATGTATGGTACTTATTTTGGGTACTCTCTGGAGAACACAAATAATTGTCAGATGTAGTCCTTACTCTTGGTAAGTTTGTAACCTGGTGAAGACACAGATATTGTAGAGTTTAAGACATCTTTTTTTTCTTCTTCTCTTCCTGTCCAGCATCTTTTCTCACCCTTTCAGGACTTGACCACCTTACTCTCAATTTGTATATTGGGTTGGGGTTTTTCCAGAGGTAGGCATCTATGTCACAGGCCTGGCCTTTTGGAGATGACCACTACCCAACTATCATGATTACTTCAAGACTGGGCATGAGACCTGCATCGGCTTAATAAACTGAGAGTTTTGCTGGAGCTGTTGGGAAAGAAATTCTTTATAAAAATTGTTACCCCAGGAAAAATTGAGTCTAAAGCTGCCCGTGGGCCGTCATAAAACCAACCAACCAACCAACCAACCAACCAACCAACCAACCAACTGGGGCGCCTGGGTGGCTCCGTCGGTTAACTCTCTGACTTTGGCTCAGATCATGATCTCAGGGTCCTGGNTATTTTGGGTACTCTCTGGAGAACACAAATAATTGTCAGATGTAGTCCTTACTCTTGGTAAGTTTGTAACCTGGTGAAGACACAGATATTGTAGAGTTTAAGACATCTTTTTTTTCTTCTTCTCTTCCTGTCCAGCATCTTTTCTCACCCTTTCAGGACTTGACCACCTTACTCTCAATTTGTATATTGGGTTGGGGTTTTTCCAGAGGTAGGCATCTATGTCACAGGCCTGGCCTTTTGGAGATGACCACTACCCAACTATCATGATTACTTCAAGACTGGGCATGAGACCTGCATCGGCTTAATAAACTGAGAGTTTTGCTGGAGCTGTTGGGAAAGAAATTCTTTATAAAAATTGTTACCCCAGGAAAAATTGAGTCTAAAGCTGCCCGTGGGCCGTCATAAAACCAACCAACCAACCAACCAACCAACCAACCAACCAACCATCCAACCNCATCTTTTTTTTCTTCTTCTCTTCCTGTCCAGCATCTTTTCTCACCCTTTCAGGACTTGACCACCTTACTCTCAATTTGTATATTGGGTTGGGGTTTTTCCAGAGGTAGGCATCTATGTCACAGGCCTGGCCTTTTGGAGATGACCACTTCCCAACTATCATGATTACTTCAAGACTGGGCATGAGACCTGCATCGGCTTAATAAACTGAGAGTTTTGCTGGAGCTGTTGGGAAAGAAATTCTTTATAAAAATTGTTACCCCAGGAAAAATTGAGTCTAAAGCTGCCCGTGGGCCGTCATAAAACCAACCAACCAACCAACCAACCAACCAACCAACCAACCATCCAACCGGGGCGCCTGGGTGGCTCCGTCGGTTAACTCTCTGACTTTGGCTCAGATCATGATCTCAGGGTCCTGGCATTGAGCCCCTCATTGGGCTCCATGCTCAGAAGGGAGCCTGCTTCTCCCTCTCCTTCTGTCCCTCCCCCTGCTCCTGCTCTCTCTCTCTCAATAAATAAAATCTTTAAAAAATAAATAAATAAAATCTTAAAAAAAAAACCCACAAAAAACCAAAACCAAAAGCAAAACTAACCTCATCAAAAAAGCCAAAACTACAGCAACAAAAACATGCCCAAGAAGGACACCAGCATGGAAGGCAGCAGAGTGGAGAGACAGGGAAAGGAGAGACCAAGGCTGATGTCATTGCTGGAGAGATAGGGAAAGGAGGGACCAAGGCTGATGCCATTGCTGGGGCCCTCAAATTCAGCTGTCTGTGTGTTCATCCCTTGAACTTCCTAGTTACCTCTTTGGTTTGAAATCACAGTTTGAGGTGTCTTTCTGTTATTTTCAACTAACAGTTCTGACCAATATAGAAATATAGTACATATATGAAAAACATGCTAGGAAGCTTACAAAGCCACATAATCAGTCCTTGAGAAATCTGAAGGTTCATTTCTCTTCCCAGGCATAACTGTTCCAAGTCTGGTTCATAGAAGCTGGGGAGGAGTTGTGGGAGTAGATGATAGGCATTGGTACAATTGTTAAAAGTACTCTTAGAGATTGGTGTTCCATTGACCCTCAAAGATAATGGAACCCAAAATTTAATATAGGGGGACTTTGCTTCTTATAACTAGTCTGTATTATGTATCATGCAGTTTAAGCATATTTCCTGAGTATTTCCATCATATTTCCTCAGGGAAAATAGTGAAATGAAATTAATAAAAAATATGGAGAGAATTCATTTTAATATAAAGATTAAGATTAGTGGACAATATTTAGGCATGAGAAAAAGTGTCCTGAGGTGGGAATAGCCTGCAGAAGGGGCTTTCTTCTGCTGCCCCCCACCCCCAACTTCCTACCTTTCATTGGGAATATCTTTTGGGCACCAGGAACCTCTGCCTGCCCCACATATCTACCTCTGCCACAGAGCTCAGCACCAAGGCCACCCTTTTGGTTCATGGCATTATATCTTTACATCAAGACAATTACATCAAACATGTATAATTGTGTTTTAAAATGGACATTAGAATTCATAAACCAAGTTTTTATCTTTGAGATCAGTTAATAAAATTTCCCAGCTCAGAGCGGCACAGAATTGGGATGTTCTGATCCAAGTGAAGTGGAAAGGGTGATGGAATCTGAAACACAGAGAAGAACCAGCCACTGTGGCCTCTGGACTCCCTGTGATAACACAAGAGGGCATTGTGAGATCAAGGACATAAAGAATTAGGCTGATCTAGTTTTGGGTCAGGGCCTTACTGCTTACCTTGGCAGTTACTAGGAGCTCGGTATCCTCTTCTATAAAAGGAGAAAATGATAATACCTATCTCAAATGATGTTGAGAACATTTTGTAGGTATTGACCGCAGACCACAGAGCCCAGGCATATATATATCCATATATATACATGCCAACATCATTGATGTTGGATTTACTACAATAGGAAAGACATGCTTTAAGGAAGGGGCCATGCCAAAGGTAGCTTGACTCTTCAGGTTTGCTTCAGGAAGGTAAATTTTTGTTATCAGGAAGTTCAAAGATTCACCTTAAAAATCACAACCTTTCCACTCAATGAAGGAGAAAAAGCCATTGGAGGCTTTTGAGCAGCAGAGTGATATTTCACATTTGGCAGGATGCTTGGCGGCTGTGTTGACAGGCTGTAGGGAGGGAAGGTGGTGGCAGAGGCCAGTGAGACTATTGATATAATGGAGGCAAGAAATGGTAGGGTTACAGGAGAAGGAGTAGAGTGAATGACTGAGTCCTTGTCTTGGTCCTTTCAGGCTACTGATAAGAAATACCACACACTGAGTGGCTTCTAAAGAGCAGAAATCAGTTCTCACAGTTCTGGAGGCTGGAAGTACAAGATGGTAGTAGCAGCACGGTTGGGTTCTGGTGAAGGCTTGCAGACGTCTTGTTGCATTCTCACGTGGCATCAGGGGCCAGGGCTCAGTGGGATCATCTCCTCCTCCTCCTCCTCCTTCTTTTAAAGATTTTATTTATTTGTTTGACAGAGTGAGAGAGCACAAGCAGGGTTACAGTAGAAGGAGAGGGAGAAGCAAACTCCCCACTAAGCTGGGAGCCTGACATGGGGCCCAGTATTAGGACCCTGGGATCACGACCCAAGCTGAAGGCAGATGTCCAACTATCTGAGCCACCCAGGCGCCCTGTGGGGTCTTCTTATCAGAGTACTCATCCCAGAGTACCTGACTGGCTCAGTCAGTGGAGCATGCCACTCTTGATCTCAGGGTTGTGAGTTTGAGCCGCATGTGGGGCATAGAGATTACTTAAAAATAAAAAATCTTAAAAAAAAGTACTAATCCCATTCATGAAGGCTCCACCCTCATGACAAAGCACCTCCTTATATCATCACATTGGGCATTAGGATTTCAACATGTGAATTTTAGGGGGACGCACACATTCAGACCATAGCAGTCCTAAAGGTCAGGAAATAGAACTAATGGATTAGTGTGAAAAGGGAAAAAGAAAGGAATCAAGGATAATTCCATGTATTTCTGGTCTGAGCAACAGGGAGAAAGGAACTATCCTATAGGACTTTTCTCTTGCCTCCCATGAACTATCCTTTTCTGGTTTTCCTCCTTCTCCCATGCACAGTTTTTCTTGGCAGTATTCGAGAAGGCTGGTTATAATGCCCAACAAGCCCATATACAAAGTGCAACTTTTTACCCCTGGTTTTATTCAGATATAATAGACATATAACGTTGTGGAAGTTTAAGTTGCAGAATGTGATTATTTGATACATGTATATATTATGAAGTGATTGAAATACAATTTTGGGTTGAATGTATAAATTACCGGGAAAGAGGAAGGATGAACCAAGAACATGTTGAAGGCTTACTCCAAGAGAAGGCCACTTTGATAGGGAAATCAAAAGATGACTTCTCAGACCACAGAAAGACTGAGAAACCCTATCAAGGACACGAAACATGGGAGTGAACTCTTAGAGCAGATTGTTCAGGGAAATAGGTGGTTGTCATAAGCTTTAGATATTGTCCAACCTGAATTAACAAAGTTGGAGCATATTTGCATTACTTTCTGTGTCTTTATACTGAGTTAGAGTTTATTGTGACTTATGTATTTGAACAGTTTTCCTTTGGATTAATCTAATTTCAAGTTTAAACATTCATTAGTGTTGTTACATAGAATTTACTTTGAGTCAGCGCTTTGGAATTGAAAGGTTCATTTGTACACATACTTTGTTTCTTCAGTTACAAACATGTGGTGAAGCATGTTGAGTTTTAGCACTGACTTGGGGATCAGGGTGTGATTTTACCTGATTGAAGTGTTTAGTTCTTGATTAACTCCTGTAATTTAAATATTTACTGCTGTGTACCAGTCTCAATTTTAATTGAAAATTGATTTTAAAAGGTAAAATTTGGTGCCATCCAGTGGCAAAATTGCAAATTGCAGCACAAGCTGACTAGCGAAGAAAGTATTTAAAATTGAAATGGTAACTGGCTCATTATTATACCCTGTAATTCACAGAGATATTAATAATTATAAAAGAAAAATAGCATAAATTTGGAATTACATTTAACTGCACCATGAGACAATATAATATAAGAATTAAAACATGGAATTAAGGGACTGGAGACAGATGTTCTGGAGTTGTTTCATTTGTGTTACCTACATGATGGCAGGGAGCTGGGAAATTTGTATTTTTAAGATATAAATTACAATTACATATACTTTGGTATTGGCTAAATTCGATTATAAAAAAGATTTTATATTATACTCTGTTAAATAACATCTTTACATTTACATGTTTGAAAAAAATTGAGGGGGGGCAGAGGGAGAGGGAAAGAGAGAATCTTTTCCAACACCCAGCCCAACAGGGGGGCCCAGTCTCACAACCCAGAGATCATGACCTGAGCCAAAATCCAGAGTTGGATGCTTAAACCGACTGAGCCATACAGGTGCCCCTGAAAAAGATTTTTTATTTTTATTTTATTTTTTAAATTTTTATTTATTTATTTTTAAAGATTTTATTTATTTATTTGACAGGGAGAGAGAGACAGCCAGTGAGAGAGGGAACACAAGCAGGGGGAGTGGGAGAG